>NC_036875.1:23820879-23821804 GCF_002910315.2 Salvelinus sp. IW2-2015
CACAACACGTCAGTATGAGAGCCCTGAGGGGACAACTGCTCTCTCACCCCCTCAACTAGCCAATTCCCCTCCCCTCTTCACTGAAACACAGTCACAGACAGATGGGGAGAGCACTGTATTCAAAAAGGGACACATGGCGATCTGCAGCTGAATGGTGAGGTGGAGTTAGTAGGCTGATTCATGGAGAGAGGATGTAGCATGAGAAGCTGTTTACACAAAGACAGGAGAACAGATTTAACACACACACACACACACACACACACACACACACACACACACACACACACACACACGAGAGCATGGAAGCAGGTTGAACATTGAAAACACACACACACTCGCTTTCTCTCTGACACGATTCCTATCCTCCTAGAGGCCCATCAAGGGAAGGAGCTTGAGAAAGAGAGATTTAGGGAAGAAAGAGAACAGCGAGAGATTAAAAAGAGAGAGAGGCGTGAGAGGAGGGGTAGTTTGGAAAGAGAGGTGGGTGTATGAAAGACAAATCTTCCTAAGATGAGCGTTTGAGAAGTGTTCAGGCAATGCTGTCGCTGAATAAAATCCTTGGGAGCATCAAATACATACACACGATGCTTTTAAAACAGAAGAAAACATATCCGTTTCCTGCCATCACTCGCTTTCTATCTCATTCCCCTGTTCTCTACCTCGGTTTCTCGTTCTATGACTCGCTCTCAACCTAAGTATTTCCCTCCCGTCCATTTCCCTTGGCCCCCGTTTCTCCACCTCTCCCTCCATTTCTCCCCTCGTCTCTCACTCCTCTAACCGTACTGACTTGTGTACTGTAAACATTCTACTGTACTCAACCATACTGTATATTGTCTAAGAATGGGTGAATCCCCAAAACAGTGCAAACACAATGTAACCAGAATAAAAGCGGTAATCTACTGTATGTAACCTAGTTACTCTTTTT
>NC_036875.1:23829013-23873118 GCF_002910315.2 Salvelinus sp. IW2-2015
CTTTCATCCTCCTCTCCTCTCTGCCTCTTACAACCAGAGAGAAGCACCCCACCCTCTCTTTTCATCCCTCTCTCTCTCTGCCTCTTTACACCTAGAGAAGCACCCACTCCTTCTTTCATCCTCTCTCTCTCTGCCCTCTACACCTAGAGAAGCACCCCACCCTCTCTTTTCATCCCTCTCTCTCGCCTCTTACACTAAGAAAGCACCCCACCCTCTCTTTTTCACCCCTCTCTCTCTCGCTCTTACACCTAGAGAAGCACCCCACCCTCTCTTTTCATCCCTCTCTTCTTTCCTCTTACACATAGAGAAGCACCCCACCCTCTCTTTTCATTCCTCTCTCTCTCTGCCTCTTACACCTAGAGAAGCACCCCACCCTCTCTTTTCATCCCTCTCTCTCTTTGCCTCTTACACTAGAGAAGCACCCCACCCTCTCTTTTCATCCCTCTCTCTCTTTGCCTCTACACCTAGAGAAGCACCCCACCCTCTCTTTTCATCCCTCTCTCTCTTTTGCCTCTTACAACTAGAGAAGCACCCACCCTCTCTTTCATCCCTCTCTCTCTTTGCCTCTTACACTAGAGAAGCACCCCACCCTCTCTTTTCATCCCTCTCTCTTCTTTGCCTCTTACACCTAGAGAAGCACCCCACCCTCTTTTCATCCCTCTCCTCTCTCTGCCTCTTACACCTAGAGAAGCACCCACCTCTCTTTTCATTCCCTCTCTCTTCTGCCTCTTACACCTAGAGAAGCACCCCACCCTCTCTTTTCATCCCTCCCTCTCTTCCATCCCCAGATGGTCAAGTACTGTGACCAACTGAAGACAACCCCGGGAACAGCGCCAGTTACAGCCTCAGCCATCTGACCAACACTACTGTGTGTGGTGTGTGTGTGTKTAGACCACTGCAGGCTTTGTCTCGTTGCCACTTCCAGGTGGTGCTGCTTGCTTTTGGAGGATTGTGTATGTATGTGTGTATGTTGTGTGAATAACTGGAAAATAAGCCGATCTCCAGAAGCACGTGCAGATTATAGCAGGAGCACAGGGTAGAGGTCTGGTCTGTAAGACAAGGCTAGTCTTTTCCTTCATCAGATCAACCCCCATGCACCCACAGAGAGCAATGCAGCCATGGAGACCAAGAGAGAGACAGGGGTGCAGACATATGCTGCCACCTGTGCCAGGGTTGAACTCTGCCATTTCACATGGTGACCAGTGTGTGTGTGGTGCTGATGGGGGAGGGGAGTGTGTGGAGGCTGATGGGTGTGTGTGTGTGGACTGTGTCTGAAGAAAGGGGTTCGGGTGGGGAGGGGCTGGAATATGCTAAACCTGGTGTGTGTGTGTGTGTCTGTGTGGGACAGGAATGTGCAGTCTGGAGCTTCCCAGGAGGGTAGGGTGGGGTGGGGAAATACCGTCTGGTGTGTGTGTGTGGGGCGGGGACATGCATGTGAAGTCTGGGGTGAGAGTGGGTAGAGTAGAACCACTAGGAACCAGTCCAGCAGGGTAGCAGATGAGAGGAGCAACTGCCAGCACACACACACCCACACCCCCTCTCTCTGGCAGAGTTCAACCCTGGCACAGGTGACATATGTCTGCACCCGCCTGTTCGGAGGGAAAGACGGAGGAAGAGAGAGTGTGTGTGGTAGGTACAATCTCATGCTATGGAGATTGAGGACATAGTTATCGAGTGGAAGTCTTTTAACCTTTATTTAACCTTTATTTATCCTTTATTTAACTAGGCAAGTCAGTTAAGAATAAATTCTTATTTACAATGGCAAACTACAACGACCAAATCCGGACGACGGTGGGCCAATTGTGCGCCGCCCTTTGGGACTCCCAATCATGGCCGGTTGTGAAACAGCCTGGATTCGAACCAGGGTATCTGTAGTGATGCCTCTAGCACTGAGTTGCAGTGCCTTAGACCGCTGCACCACTCGGGAGCCCGTGTTACTGTGTAGTGTGTTCAGACTGCAGGCTGAGTTAGTTTTCCTCAATTTCCACAGAGGCTCAGACAGACAGCCTGGGGCTGTAGAGCCCATACTGAAAGCTTTTACAGTAGACATTTTAACTAAATCAAAATTTTTCATTACAAATAATGAGGGGCTGATTAGCATGCTAACGAGGCGGTCACGATGTTAATCTCGAAGCTGATACCAGCACTACCTCCACACACAGAGAGACAGGCGGAGAGAGASACAGAACGAGCAGGAGGATTGACTGGTTTAATAATGCTTTCTCTCACTTACACCACTGTATTAGCCAAGTGCATGTTACGCATGCAGTAATCTTTAACCTCTGAAATTCTAAGCCTTGAAGGGGGGGTTCTACAAAGCAAACATCATCTTTTTAGGATGGTCATTCCATGCATCATTTGGCTATTTTACCCCATTTTTTTACCAAGAAATATATTTAAATT
Organism: Salvelinus sp. IW2-2015; assembly: GCF_002910315.2. Classification (NCBI taxonomy): domain Eukaryota; kingdom Metazoa; phylum Chordata; class Actinopteri; order Salmoniformes; family Salmonidae; genus Salvelinus; species Salvelinus sp. IW2-2015. The sequence goes on from NC_036875.1 coordinate 23,831,417, forward strand.
TTTTTTTTCTTAAAAAAACCTTTTATTTTTTTTAATTTTATTTTAATGAAAATATAGAATTTGGCCTTTACTACTATAGCCAATAGAAACGCATTGAATAACACATTCATAAATGGCAAAACAGGCTGCATCTTTTCTTATATATCGAGATCCAAGAAAGCTAAAGAAATGTAAAACAATTAAATTAAAATACATATTTATAGGCCAAACCGTTTGAATGCCAGACCGTTTTCGTGAGAAGACGATTTTTCTCCTTTGTCTAACAAACGCCGCTGTGGCTCGGCCACCTTCCACCGCAGACACGGAAAGCCGACGCAGCCCATGTCCCAAAAAAACTGATACCGTATCTCTAGCTTTAACTGACGGTTTTGATGGGGAATTTTTTATTAAGTTACTTAGATTGACACACGTATACGCATCTGCTTGTGTGCATGTGTGTGGTAGACAGAGCAGGGTTATCAGCAGTTCCTGTGAAAAGTAGACCTACAAGCACCTCGAGTTTTCTTTTCTGTTGAGATAAGACTTCGACGAACCAACAAAACGTCCCGGGCTCCAATACCAGCTTAATCCTCACATTTGTCTCCTGCCTGTTTTATGAATACCAGCTATAACACGAATACATATGTAGCACTAGCATTCTCCTATTAATATACATATTCTTGTAGCATTCATATTCATGTAGCCTAGCCACTGCGTTGCATTAATTTCACACAGAGAAGAGGCAGAGCACCCCTGAGGGTTAGCGCTTAGCTAATCAAATCACAACAGAGGTGCAGTGGCGCTTTTGGCCCATTTCCCATTTACACACACACGTTCCCTGTTAACACCCTCATAACGCTAACACGTTAAACCCTCTCTCATTAACCTAGCTCGTTAGCGTGGGCGCTAAGCTAAAGACAGCACTCTCTCACGTGCTGACATACAGTACCAGTCAAAAGTTGGACACACCTGCACATTCAAGGTTTATTTAATATTTTTACTATTATCTACATTGTAGAATAATAGTGAAGACATCAAAACTATGAAATAACACATATGGAAACATGTAGTAACCAAAGAATTGTTAAACCAATCAAATATATTTTATATTTGAGATCTTCAAAGTGGCACCCTTGCCTTTATGACAGCTTTGCACACCGTTGGCATTCTCTCAACTAGCTTCACTTGGAATGCTTTTCCAACAGTCTTGAAGGAGTTCCCACATATGCTGAGCACTTGTTAGCTGCTTTTCCTTCACTCTGCGCGTCCAACTAATCTCAATTGGGTTGAGGTCGGGTGATTGGAGGCCAGGTCATCTGATGCAGCACGCCATCACTCTCCTCTTGGTCAAATAGCCCTTACACAGCCTGAGGTGTGTTAGGTCATTGTCCTATTGAAAAACAATGATGTCCCCCTCAGCACAAACCAGATGGGATGGCGTATCACTGCAGAATGCTGTGGTAGCCATGCTGGTTAAGTGTGCCTACACCATCACACCTCCTCCTCCATGCTTCACGGTGAGAACTACACATGCGGAAATCATCCGTTCACCTACTCTGCGTCTCACAAAGACACTGCGGTTGGAACCAAAAATCTCAAATTTGGACTCATCAGACCCAAAGGACAGATATGTTATGTCATAATTACGTAAATTCTGGCCAAATTAGGCCGGCCCAAACTGTTGCATATACATTGATCTCTGCGTGCAATGAACGCAAGAGAAGTGACACAATTTCACCTGGTTAATATTGCCTGCTAACCTGGATTTCTTTTAGCTAAATATGCAGGTTTAAAAAATAAACTTCTGTGTATTGATTTTAAGAAATGCATTGATGTTTATGGTTAGTAAGAGTCGTGCAACGATTGTGCTTTTTTCGCAAATGTGCTTTTGTTAATTCATCCCCGTTTGGCGAAGTTGTCTGTCTTTGTTAGGAAGAAATAGTCTTCACAGTTCGCAACGAGTCATGTTAGCAGGCAATATTAACTAAATATGCAGGTTTAAAAATATATACTTGTGTATTGATTTAAGAAAGGCATTGATGTTTATGGTTAGGTACACAACGACAGTCCTTTTTTGCGAATACGCACCGCATCGATTATATGCAACGCAGGACACGCTCGATAAACTAGTAATATCAACCATGTGTAGTTAACTAGTGATTATGATTGATTGATTGTTTTTTATAAGATACGTTTAATGCTAGCTAGCAACTTACCTTGGCTTCTTACTGCATTCACGTAACAGGCAGTCTCCTTGTGGAGTGCAATGTAATCAGGTGGTTAGAGCGTTGGACTGGTTAAACTGTAAGGTTGCAAGATTGAATCGCCGAGCTGACAAGGTAAAAATCTGTCATTCTGCCCCTGAACAAGGCAGTTAACCCACCGTTCCTAGGCCGTCATTGAAAATAAGAATGTGTTCTTAACTGACTTGCCTAGTTAAATAAAGGTGTAAAAAAAAATATAACCTAATTAATCGGCCATTCCGATTAATCGGTCGACCTCTAGTTTCATCATAGCGCTGATTGGTTTTTGCGACTGCACTTGAAGAAACTTTCAAAGTTCTGAAATGTTCCGTATTGACTGACCTTCATGTCTTAAAGTAATGATGGACTGTTGTTTCTCTTCGCTTATTTTGAGCTGTTCTTGCCATAATATGGACTTCGTCTTTGACCAAATACGGCCAACTTCTGTATACCACCCTTACCTTGTCCACAACACAACTGATTGCTCAAACACACAGAGGACAGAAATTCCACAAATCACTTTTAGGAAGGCACACCTGTTAATTGAAATGCATTCCAGGTGACTAACTCATGAAGCTGGTTGAGAGAATGCCAAGAGTGTGCAAAGCTGTCATCAAGGCAAAAGTGTGGCTACTTTGAAGAATCTCAAAAATAAAATTATTTTGATTTGTTTAACACTGTTTTGGTTACTACACTGATTCCATATGTATTATTTCATAGTTTTGATGTCTGACTGGTACTGTATATTCTATTATTGTACTGACAATAGCCAAGATTGCCAGTGTGTGTAGATGCCTGTGTGTGTGTGTGTGTGTGTGTGTGTGTGTGTGTGGTGAATGACAAAGAGCTTCAGCCTTGAGCTAGTGACTCCAACAAACACTTCATGACTTAGCATAAGTGCAAATGAGGGAGGAGAGGCGGAAGATGAGGGCAGGTAGCCACTGGCCTCTATGCCCTCCCTATCACACTGTGTCTTGTTCAGATTATTAAGACGGCCTCTATGCCCTCCCTATCACACTGTGTCTTGTTCAGATTATTAAGACGGCCTCTATGCCCTCCCTATCACACTGTGTCTTTTCAGATTATTAAAATGGCCTCTATGCCTCCCTATCACACTGTGTCTTGTTCAGATTATTAAGATGGCCTCTATGCCCTCCCTATCACACTGTGTCTTGTTCAGAATTATTAAAATGGCTCCTATGATCTCCCTGTCATCTTGAGTACGTTTACATGCACAGTAGTAAATCGATAATAAACTGTTATTAGTCATGTAAACACCTTATCTTAAATCGGAGTAAGATCAAAATCGACGTAAGACTACACCAGTTAAAACACTTGGTTTTCTGAGCAATCTTTCAAAATTATAGGACACGTAAACTTCAGCAGTGTATTTGATCTGCGCATGTGCTAACACTAGCCTCCCTCTTTAGTGCGAGTGAAGTGAATTAGGAACAAATGAGAAGTGTTTTTACATACAAACTTTATATGCCAAACTCAGAAACAAATATGCTTCCCAAAAGTAACATGGTCACTGTGTGGAATGTTTATTTTGATTTGCGATGTTCTGCCATCAGGTAGCATGATTTCAGATGTGGCCAAGTAAACGGGATTATTAGGAAATCATTTCTTGCAAAGCATGTAAACTTCTTAAATCAAACTATTATATTAATTTGACTCTACACAAAAATTGCAATATTGTGTGCATGTAACCATACTCAATGTGTCCTGTTTAGAGTATTGAGACGACCTATGCCTCCTGTCATACTGTGTCCTGTTCAGAGTATTGAGACAGACCCTATGCCCTCCCTGTCATACTGTGTCCTGTTCAGAGTATTGAGACAGACCCTATGCCCTCCCTGTCATACTGTGTCTGTTCAGAGTATTGAGACAGACCCTATGCCCTCCCTGTCATACTGTGTCCTGTTCAGAGTATTGAGACGGACCCTATGCCCTCCCTGTCTACTGTGTCCTGTTCAGAGTATTGAGACGGACCCTATGCCCTCCCTGTCATACTGTGTCCTGTTCAGAGTATTGAGACAGACCCTATGCCCTTCCTGTCATACTGTGTCCTGTTCAGAGTATTGAGACGGACCCTATGCCCTCCCTGTCATACTGTGTCCTGTTCAGAGTATTGAGACGGACCCTATGCCCTCCCTGTCATACTGTGTCCTGTTTCAGAGTATTGTGACGGACCCTTTGGCCCTCCCTGTCATACTGTGTCCTGTTCAGGAGTACTTTGAGACGGACCCTATGCCCTCCCTGTCATACTGTGTCCTGTTCAGAGTATTGAGACGGACCCTATGCCCTCCCTGTCATACTGTGTCCCGTTTACTTCCTCTCCTCTCTTTGTTTTCCATCTACCATCTTGTTCCACCCTGCTTTGCAGTGTTATATTCTTGGTGCTCTATGTTCTATTCTGTGGTTCTAATGTGCCTCTGTGTGTACTGTGGGGTTGTGTTCCGTAAGAGACGTTCTGTATTGTTTTGCGGTGCTGTTCCCATTTCCACTGGGGGCTCTTCAGACGCGCCTCTCACAGAGTCAATTACCACCAGAACATTTGTTCTGACTGACAGGACAGCGCCCGGGCGGTGTGTGTGTGTGCGCGCGCAGTCAGAGTGGCAGAAATGTCATTGAGCAGGAACCCCTGTCACTTGGAGGAGATGAGATTGACAGGGAAATGGCAGAGTAGACAGAGTGATAAAATCTCTCATTCCGTTTGGACCCGTGCCCATTCACCAGCTCAGAGAGCACACACTCATTCACTCAGAGCCAAATGGAAGAGAGAAGGGCGATTGTAAATTAAATAGAGAAAAGGAGATGGTGAGGTCAGAGAGAGGAGCGAGGGAAAGAGAGCCAATGTCACTGTGAGGAGGAAATCTGTGTGAGATAAAGTGTTCCAGTCACACAGCCTAGCACTCCCAATCAATACCAACAGACAGCAGACTGATACAGCCTTCCTCTCACCTCCAGTAACTCTCCCTCTCTATCTCTCCTTATCCCACTCCCTCCATCAGCCCAAGACGTTATCCCGATCGGCATCTTTCTATCACACTATCCCTYGGTAAATCTACCTTGTTCCTTCATTTCTCTCCATTCTTCCATCTAGTGCTCTCAATCCCTCCTTTTCCTCCCTCTTTATATCTATGTTCAATCCTCAATCCCCCCCCCTCTTCCTTCTCCTCCTCTCTCCCTCCTCGTTTAATCTGACAGGGTTGGAGAGGCAAGAAATGTATTGACAAAACCATAGACCTGCTTCTTAGACAGCTAAAGACAACGAGGGGAGAAAGAGAGATCAAGAAAGAGAGCGGATGGGGAKAGATGAGAGCCACTATCAGTGCAGCATATACCATAGAGTTGCAGGGTGAATCCATCCTCGGTGGAATGACAGAAAAATGGTCTACCTACCTCAGTGTGGCAGGTAGCCTAGCGGTTAAGAGTGTTGGGCTAATAGCTGAAATGGTCGCTGGTTCGAATCCCGGAGCAGACTAGGTGAAAAATCACTTAACCCTAATTTCTCCTGTAAGTYGCTCTAAATAAGAGTGTCTGCTAAATTCTGATTCTCTTCTAAAAAAAAAGGGAGAGAAATAGAGAAAAGGAGAAAGATTCTAAAAAGGTGCTTAAAACTCACCATTCCACAGGAGTCAACACACACACAGCTATACATCGACACCCAACCATGCCAACACACATCTTTCTTTGAGAATGATCATAGGTGGTAGGCAAGGCAGTAACCCTAATAGTCATATCAGACACAGAGACTATGTAAAACATGCCCCTATAGCACCAGCCGCATTGTGGGTAGTGCCCGGGGAGACGTAGCCAATCAGACTGGAGTCAGGAGAAACGGCTCATCATTTCTCCGTCACACACACTCTGTTTCTCTCCATCAGTCACACTCTGTACTGTAAACCAGCCCCTTAAGCCAATAGACTGAGAAGATAAAACAGACATGAATGTGAGAGAATATGATACACGTGTCCAGCAGTATGGAAGCTGTCATGGAGCGAAGTAGCACAGTCATACTGTGATAGTGACTAACAACTGAATGATCTACTTTAAAGAGCACTTGATGTACTGTATTTTTGCCACAGAGTTAATAATTGGTCTTGGACATGACTGTGTTTTTGAGCCTCATGGCTGAGTAAGAGAAGAGAAGTCTGCTGTTGGTCCCTGTTCTCATACAAGCTGGTGCCTTGGACACACTCAAACACAGGCTGGTGCGTAGGACATGCATGGGAACACGAACACACACACACACACACACACACACGGTAGGACCATTTCATGTTGTAGTTTTTTCATGAGTTAATGTTTAGGAGACACAGGCTGGTGGGTAGGATGCTAAGGCTGTCTCCTGGGACCCCCCCCCGTCTAGGAACCATGGCTCCTGAATGAGTGGTCCGCCATGTGGGTGAAAACAGACTGCGGTTGACCCCTGACCTGGAGATACTTCTGGCCAAACGGTTACGCATAGTGATGTTAGCCTTTCACCTTTAAACTGGCAGGACATCCGTGTTACAACACTGATCAGTTAGAAAACATCACTTCTCCAGGCCTTATGACTGGGAAGTCTTTRGTCGCTTTGTACAACCAAAAAGGACATACTGTAGATATCACATACCGGTAATATATTGTACAGTCCACACTCAAATTGTCTGAAAAGTTACTATTATTTTTAAKATTTATTTTCAATAGCTTGTTAGTGCTTTTATGAGTTGTTTTGTAATAGGGCGGCAGTTTTTCCAGTTGGCCCACATCAGCCAGACACTTGTAGACTGTTGTCGCATTATAAAAAGGTGTGTCAGACACACAGTTTGGTGGTATCATCTTTCTGAACAATCAGCCATACACACGGCMCAGGAGTCGTATTCTACTGCCACACACAATAGACACACCTCACTCTCACAAAACAATGATGATACAGTATCGGGCAGGCAGGAACAAAGCCAGGTGTGCTGCTGAAAACATTCCCCTGGGGACAGAGTGTGTATACTGTTCCACATCTATAAAATCACTCTCACAGAACCCATTGTGACAGAGGGGACATTGATCACTGTGTCACCGTCTAACTCAGCACACTGATTACACCCAGTTTCTCCTCCTATCCATTTCCACCCCCCACTACTCCACTCCCACTCAACCCCTCTCACACTACTTCCTCCTCTTCTCTGATTAGATAGCCAGCTTCCCTCCTGTCCTGTGACACACACTTCCTGCTTCGAGATGAGAACATCTTCAATCCCAAATAGAGAGCTGATAAATAGAGCTGACACACACACAGAGACAGAGAGACAGATAGACAGAGAGACAGAGAATTAAGGAGTGTGATGAATTGAAGGAAGGACAGGGTATTGAGTGTCCGGATGCGTGCAGCTGCTAAAAGAGGTGGATGAGGGTATGGAGGGGAGAGAGAGCGAGAGAGAGAGCGGAGAAGACCCCTGAAACATGCCCCTGACTGTGGGTAACTGGGTTAAGAGGTTAGAGACAGAGGGGCTCATATAACGCAGTCCCTCAACACCTAGACACACATACAGAGTCTATAAATACAGTATGCCACCAGCAACACCATTTTGCAGTGCTTTACGCCTGAGCCTTGCCCCACATTCAAAACAGAGCGCATACTGTTGTAACGCCACCAATATACTACATTTACTACAGGGACCTTTGTGCCCCGGCCCCACGACAAAATCTCTTTCCATCACGCTTTCCCTCAGAAATGAATGAAATCCTGATTAACTACAGGTCTGTGTCTACTACACGCGACTAACAGAGTGACAAACTAAAAACTAGAATGGCACACTGACAACACTTCACTGGTCAATGTATCAACTCTCACAGTGCCATACTGTATGACTATTAACTAGGGCTGTCAAACCATTMAAATCATTTATAGAGTTAATGGCATTAGTTAAATAGCTATTGATCACAATTTTTGAATTTGCTCAAATTTGGCCCATAAAGAAAGATTTTTCCATTTAAAAAGCGATGCATTGAGTTTCAGCCATACTTTAATTGGAAGGACAGAAACACAAAATGATCTACATCAGAATGTTTTAATAGTATTTTCCCCACAAACAACAAACGTTCCTGTAACATTAATACTCCCAAGTGTTCAGTAGGCCGCTCCCTCTTAACAATGTTCTTGAATAGTAAATAGTACCCGCAAAACACCTACCTCAACGTCAACAGTGAAGAGGCGACTCCGCGGATGCTGGCCTTCTAGCAGATTTGCAAAGAAAAAGCCATATCTCAGACTGGCCAATACAAAGAAAAGATTAAGATTGGCAAAAGAACACCGACACTGGACAGAGGAACTCTGCCTAGAAGGCCAGCATCCCGGAGTCGCCTCTTCACTGTTGAAACTGGTGTTTTGCGGCTACTATTTAATGAAGCTGCCAGTTGAGACTTGTGAGTCGTCTGTTTCTCAAACTAGACACTCTAATGGACTTGCTCTTGCTCAGTTGTGCACCGGGTCCTCCCACTCCTCTTTCTATCTGGTTAGAGCCAGTTTGCGCTGTTCTGTGAAGGGAGTAGTACACAGCGTTATACGAGATCATCAGTTACTTGACAATTTCTCGCATAGAATAGCCATCAATCTCATAACAAAATAGACTGACGAGATTCAGAAGCAAGTTCTTTGGTTTCTGGCCATTTTAAGCCTGTAATTGAACCCACAAATGCTGATGCTCCAGATACCCAACTAGTCTAAAGAAGGCCAGTTTTATTGCTTCTTTAATCAGCACAAAGGTTTTCAGCTGTGCTAAAATAATTGCAAACGGGTAATCTATATCTATACCACACACATACACATATATATATATATATATACAGTGGGGCAAAAAAGTATTTAGTCAGCCACCAATGTGCAAGTTCTCCCACTTAAAAGATGAGAGAGGCCTGTAATTTTCATCATAGGTACACTTCAACTATGACAGACAAAATGAGAAAAAGAAATCCAGAAAATCTCATTGTAGGATTTTTTATGAATTTATTGCAAATTATGGTGGAAAATAAGAATTTGGTCACCTACAAACAAGCAAGATTTCTGGCTCTCACAGACCTGTAACTTCTTCTTTAAAGGCCTCTGTCGTCCACGCGTTACCTGTATTAATGGCACCTGTTTGAACTTGTTATCAGTATAAAGACACCTGTCCACAACCTCAAACAGTCACACTCCAAACTCCACTATGGCCAAGACCAAAGGACTGTCAAAGGACACCAGAAACAAAATTGTAGACCTGCACCAGGCTGGGAAGACTGAATCTGCAATAGGTAAGCAGCTTGGTTTGAAGAAATCAACTGTGGGAGCAATATTAGGAAATGGAAGACACAAGACCACTGATAATCTCCCTCGATCTGGGGCTCCACGCAAGATCTCACCCCGTGGGGTCAAAATGATGACAAGAACGGTGAGCAAAAATCCCAGAACCACACGGGGGGACCTAGTGAATGACCTGCAGAGAGCTGGGACCAAAGTAACAAAGCCTACCATCAGTAACACACTACGCCGCCAGGGACTCAAATCCTGCAGTGCCAGACGTGTCCCCCTGCTTAAGCCAGTACATGTCCAGGCCCGTCTGAAGTTTGCTAGAGAGCATTTGGATGATCCAGAAGAAGATTTGGAAAATGTCATATGGTCAGATGAAACCAAAATATAACTTTTGGTAAAAACTCAACTCGTTGTGTTTGGAGGACAAAGAATGCTGAGTTGCATCCAAAGAACACCATACCTACTGTGAAGCATGGGGTGGAAACATCATGCTTTGAGGCTGTTTTTCTGCAAAAGGACCAGGACGACTGATCCGTGTAAAGGAAAGAATGAAGGGGCCATGTATCGTGAGATTTTGAGTGAAAACCTCCTCTCATCAGCAAGGGCATTGAAGATGAAACGTGGCTGGGTCTTTCAGCATGACAATGATCCCAAACACACCGCCCGGGCAACGAAGGAGTGGCCTAAGCCAGTCTTCAGATCTCAACCCCATAGAAAACTTTGGAGGGAGTTGAAAGTCCGTGTTGCCCAGCAACAGCCCCAAAACATCACTGCTCTAGAGGAGATCTGCATGGAGGAATGGCCAAATACCAAGCACAGTGTGTGACAACCTTGTGAAGACTTACAGAAAACGGTTGACCTCTGTCATTGCCAACAAAAGATTGAGATATTATAACAAAGTATTGAGATAAATAATGCAAATGAATTACTTAAAAATCATTACAATGTGATTTTCTGGATTTTTGTTTTAGATTCCGTCTCTCACAGTTGAAGTGACCTATGATAAAAATTACAAACCTCTACATGCTTTGTAAGTAGGAAAAACCTGCAAAAACCGGCAGTGTTTCAAATGCTTGTTCTCCCCACTGTATGTATGTATGTATGTATGTATGTATGTATGGTATGTATGTATGTATGTATGTATGTATGTATGTATGTATGTATGTATGTATGTTGTATGTATGATATGTATGTATGTATGATGTATGTACAGTGGGGAGAACAAGTATTTGATACCACTGCTGATTTTGCCATTTTCCTACTTACAAAGCATGTAGAGGTCTGTAATTTTTATCATATGTACACTTCAACTGTGAGAGACGGAATCTAAAACAAAAATCCAAGAAAATCACATTGTATGATTTTTAAGTAATTTCATTTGCATTTTATTGCATGACATAAGTATTGATCACCTACCAACCAGTAAGAATTCCGGCTCTCACAGACCTGTTAGGTTTTTTTAAGAAGCCCTCCTGTTCTCCACTCATTACCTGTGTTAACTGCACCTGTTTGAACTCGTTACCTGTATAAAAGACACCTGTCACACACTCAATCAAACAGACACCAACATCTCCGCAATGGCCAAGACCAGAGAGCTGTGTAAGGACATCAGGGATAAAATTGTAGACCATGCACAAGGCTGGATGGGCTACAGGACAATAGGCAAGCAGCTTTGGAGAAGTCAACAACTGTTGGCGCAATTATTAGAAAATGGAAGAAGTTCAAGATGACGGTCAATCACCCTCGGTCTGGGCTCCATGCAAGATCTCACCTCGTGGGGCATCAATGATCATGAGGAAGGTGAGGGATCAGCCCAGACTACACGGCAGACCTGGTCAATGACTGAAGAGAGCTGGGACCACAGTCTCAAAGAAAACCATTAGTAACACACTACGCCGTCATGGATTAAAATCCTGCAGTGCACGCAAGGTCCCCCTGCTCAAGCCAGCTCATGTCTAGGCCCGTCTGAAGTTTGCCAATGACATACTGGATGATCCAAAGGAGGAATGGGAGAAGGTCATGTGGTCTGATGAGACAAAAATTGAGCTTTTTGGTCTAAACTCCACTCACCGTGTTTGAGGAAGAAGAAGGATGAGTACAACCCCCAAGAACACCATCCCAACCGTGAAGCATGGAGGTGGAAACATAATTCTTTGGGGATGCTTTTCTGCAAAGGGGACAGGACGACTGCACCGTATTGAGGTGAGGATGGAGTAGGGGCCATGTATCGCGAGATCTTGGCCAACAACCTCCTTCTCCTCAGTAAGAGCATTGAAGTGGTCGTGGCTGGTCTTCCAGCATGACAACAACCCAAACACACAAGCCAGGGGCAACTAAGGAGTGGCTCCGTAAGAAGCATCTCAAGGTCCTGGAGTGGCCTAGCCAGTCTCCAGACCTGAACCCAATAGAAAATCTTTGAGAGCTGATAAGTCCGTATTGCCAGCGACGCCCCGAAACCTGAAGGATCTGGAGAAGGTCTGTATGGAGGAGTGGCCAAAATCCCTGCTGCAGTGTGTGCAAACCTGGTCAAGAACTACAGGAAACGTATGATCTCTGTAATTGCAAACAAAGGTTTCTGTACCCAAATATAAGTTCTGGCTTCTCTGATGTATCCAAAAATTAACTTATGTCATGCAAATAAAATGCAAAGAATTACTTAAAAATCATACAATGTGATTTTCGGATTTTTGTTTTAGATTCCGTCTCTCACAGTTGAAGTGTACCTATGATACAAATGACAGACCTCTACATTGCTTTGTAAGTAGGAAAACCTGCAAAATCGGCAAGTGTATCAAATACTTGTGTTCTCCCCACATGTTATGTAGATGTATGTATGTATGTATGTATGTATGTATGTATGATTGTATGTATGTATGTATGTATGTATGTATGTATGTTAGTATGTATGACTGTAGCTGTGTTCCATGTTTGTTCTACGCTTAAAAGGGTCCATGCGGAAACACGTGGCTTAAAAGTTCTGTGCGCGTGAAGAAATGGAGGCACGATTAATGGCGTCAAAAAAAATGTACACCCAATAAATATCGCCTGCTAAACTCAGCAAAAAAAAGAAACGTCCCTTTTCAGGACCATGTCTTTCAAATATAATTCGTAAAATCCAAATAACTACACAGATATTCATTGTAAAGGGTTTAAACACTGTTTCCCATTCTTGTTCAATGAACCATAAACAATTAATAAACTAACAGCTTAACAGACGGTAGGAAATTAAGGTCACAGTTCTGAAAACTTCGGACACTAAAGAGGCCTTTCTACTGACTCTGAAAAACACCAAAAGAAAGATGCCCAGGGTCCCTGCTCATCTGCCTTAGGCATGCTGCAAGGAGGCATGAGGACTGCAGATTGTGGCCAGGGCATAAATTGCAATGTCCGTACTGTGAGACGCCTAAGACAGCGCTACAGGGAGACAGGACGGACAGCTGAACGTCCTCACAGTGGCAGACCACGTGTAACAACACCTGCATAGGATCGGTACATTCCGAACATCACACCTGAGGGACAGGTACAGGATGGCAACAACAACTGCCCGGGTTACACCAGGTATGCACAATCCCTCCATCAGTGCTCAGACTGTCCGCAATAGGCTGAGAGAGGTTGGACTGAGGGCTTGTAGGCCTGTTGTAAGGTAGGTTCTCACCAGACATCACGGCAATGTCTCCTATGGGCACAAACCCACCATCGCTGGACCAGACAGGACTGGCAAAAAGTGGTCTTCACTGACTAGTTGTGTTTTGTCTCACCAGGGGTGATGGTCGGATTCGTGTTTATCGTCGAAGGAATGAGTGTTACACCGAGGCCTGTACTCTGGAGAGAGATCGATTTGAAGGTGGAGGGTCCGTCATGATCTGGGGCGGTGTGTCACAGCATCATCGGACTGAGCTTGTTGTCATTGCAGGCAATCTCAACTCTGTGCGTTACATGGAAGACATCCTCCTCCCTCACTGTGGTACCCTTCCTGCAGGCTCATCCTGACATGAGCCTGCCAGCATGACAATGCCACCAGCCATACTGCTCGTTCTGTGGTGATTTCCTGCAAGACAGGAATGTCAGGTTTCTGCCATGGCCAGCAAAGAGCCCGGATCTCAATTCCATTGAGCACGTCTGGGGCCTGTTGGATCGGAGGGTGAGGGCTAGGGCCATTCCCCCCCAGAAATGTCCGGGAACTTACAGGTGCCTTAGTGGAAGAGTGAGGTAACATCTCACAGCAAAAACTGGCAAATCTGGTGCAGTCCATGAGGAGGAGATGCACTGCAGTACTTAATGAGCTGGTGGCCACACCAGATACTGACTGTTACTTTTGATTTTGACCCCCCACCCCTTTGTTCAGGGACACATTATTAAATTTATGTTCGTCACATGTCTATGGAACTTGTTCATTATTGTCTCAATTGTTGAATCTTGCTATGTTCATACAAATATTTACACATGTCAGGTTTGCTGAAAATAAATGCAGTTGACAGTGAGTTTATTAACATATTGTGGGTTAACATAGGTTACTCCATGAGTACTTGGCGTKAACTCTGACCTCTCTCTCAGAGCAAGTTCACCAGCCTCAGAGATGAAGACATGACAGGAACCAGATTCTGACCTGGGAGTGGAATTCTCACCCATACCAGCTGTGCTTTGAGATCTGTGGGAATGTTTGAGTGGATTTCTATGTGTGTGTTTGTGTGTCACACAGAAATTGATGCTGGTGACAGAGACACGGGGGAAAGGAGGAGGGGGGTGGTGAGAGAAAGATGGGGCAAGATTTGCCCTGACCCAAGACAGGTGGCACACTGTGTGACACTGAACACTTCCTCCCGATCTCTGATCCAGTCACATACATTCTCAATGACTAGGCTTATCCTCCCATAGGACCCCATTGCCAAAGCAATAACTTCTCACAGTGTACACCTTGGGTTAACTGCCCTGAGCAATGTACGTATCTACCCTCATCTACCCTGTGTGTACGCATCTACCCTCATCTACAGATCTACCCTCATCTACCCTGTATGTACAGATATACCCTCATCTACCCTGTATCTACCCTCATCTACCCTGTATGTACAGATATACCCTCATCTACCCTGTATGTACAGATATACCCTCATCTACTCTCTTCTTCTCCTTATTTACCCCCATACCCCCATCTTTTCCGTATCTACCCTCATCTACCCTGTATCTACCCTCATCTACCCTGTATGTACAGATATAACCTCATCTACCCTGTATGTACAGATATACCCTCTATCTACCCTGTATCTACCCTCTATCTACCCTGTAGGTACACATCTACCCTCTATGTACGCAGCTACCCTCTATGTACGCATCTACCCTCTATGTACGCACCTACCCTCTATGTACGCACCTACCCTCTATCAAGACATTGATTAGTTGAATAAGATGTGTTGTTGCTTGGCTAGAACAAAAACATCCACACCATGTAGCTTTCAAACACAAGGGTTGGAGACCACTGTATCATATGTAGACATCCTAACAGCTAGTGATTATGCCCCATGTAGGCCCAGTTTAAAAGTGGTACACTATACAGAGAAAAGGGTGCCATTTGGGACACAGCCTTGGTGTATTGTGTTGTAACATGGACTCACCGGTAAGGTTGGTGCGGGCACTGTAGGAGCCGAGGTACTGTCCGTCTGTGTTGGGGGTGTAACACTCAAACAGCCCCTGGTCTCTGGCCTGGACCTTGGTGATGTGGAGCAGGGCTGAGTCCCTGGTCAGCCTCTCTACCCAGATCTCCTTACTGTTGACCCTCTGGGCGTACACCGCGTACGCATAGTTGGACTGGGCCGTGCTCACGATGCGGATCTCGCGGTCAGGCACCGAGGTCAGGTACATGGACCACTCAAAGTCCTGCTCCACGCCCTCCTTGTAACCAGTCACGTTGCACCAGATGGTCACGTGACTGCCCTCCGTCCGTACCAGYGGTCCGCTCTGAACGGTCACTACCCTCTGTGCCACGCTCACGCCTGCTGGGAGAGAGAGGTAGGGAAGAGGGGGGAGAGAGAGAGACGCAAAGAACATTGGTTACAAAACTGCTGTTAAAACATTTAGCATCCTGTGAGCTTTAGCACTCTCCCAAGAGGAACAGAGTCAACATGACATGTCCACTCAGTGTCCTGAAGAAACAGCCCTGTAGTGTCACACACACACACTACAGAGAGAGAGACCGTGGGGAATTATGAAATATGAGGTCAGTGTCAGGCTGTTAAAATACTGTGACCAGGAGCCATGAAACTGAGAGGAGGTCATGCGCACCACACACGGGACAGGGGTCATGCAAGGTTGTTATTTTAGTTCTTGGTGGAGGACATGCATGTCAATTGAAACACCTGTGGTCAGTTTCAGCTGAGGGAGATCACAGTACACACAGACTCCATTAAAAAAAACATACATTTGAAAGAAGAGCAGACAATACACAGCAGCACAGGCAAAAGCATGCAGGCACACACCAATCCCAAACAGAAGGGGACTAGACACTGCTTCCTGTCTACATGACCAACTGCAGAACACAGCTGTGTGTGTGTGTGTGTGTGTGTGTGTCTTTCACAGAGACCTCACAGAGAGGCTGTGTCTGTAGGCACAACAAAGTACGTTAATATTTCAACAGATTTAAACTTCCAACATCCTCTCTTCCTCGTTGATCACTCTCTAGCAGTAACTTTCTCTCCCATTCTCCATTTTTCATTCACTGTTATGACGGACTGTGTGTGTGTGTGTGTCAAAATCAGATTTGAACCCCTGTATATAGCCTCATTATTGTTATTTTGTGTTACTTTTTATTATTTGTCACACGCGCCGTATACAACAGGTGAAGACCTTACAGCGAAATGCTTACTTACAAGCCCTGAAGTTGTAATACCAGGCGGTGATGCTTTCGATGGTGCAGCTGTAGAACTTTGAGGATCTGGGGACCCATGACAAATCTTTTCAGTCTCCTGAGGGGCAAAAGGTGTTGTCGTGCCTCGTCACGACTTTATTGGCGTGTTTGAACCATGATAGTTTGTTGGTGATGTGGACACCAAGGAACTTGAAACTCTCGACCCGGTCCACTACAGCCCYGTTGATGTTRATGGGGGCCTGTTCGGCCCGCCTTTTCCTGTAGTCCACGATCAGCTCCTTTGTCTTGCTCACRTTGAGGGAGAGGTTGTTGTCCTGGCACCACACTGCCAGGTCTCTGACCTCCCTCATAGTTGTCGGTGATCAGGTGTGTGTCTGCGCATGCGTGCAGAAAATATKATCTTGTTGAAAAATTAACAAATGCATGCAGACTGTGCTCAGCGAGTCGACAAAACGAGAGAAAACGTGTGTGCGCGCGCTATAGTGTGAGAGTAAGATTGTGTTTTTCCTCATATTATTTCGATCCTTCTTGGTTTTGTTTTGTGGTCCTTTGTCTTTTTTCCCATTTTGAGGCACATTTTGCTCATGAGCTCATAAAAGCGTTACAAATCTCTGATTTGTTTTTGGCTGCCTCAGTTGAAAGGGATTTCAATTCAAWAAGAACAGCGATTCAGAACAAAAAAAATATAAAAACGAATCACTCCGCTTCACTTCTCCAATGGACCACAATAAGATAGAACTGGCCATGAACTCACAGGCAGGACAGTTAAACACACCAAAACGTCTCAGGGGGATAAAGAGAAGAGAAGAGAGAGGCCTCCAGGAAAATAGCAATCTTGCCAAAATACTGATGTTTTTATCTGCACTAAATGTGTGATATTTAATGTGTGGAATACCTCACTGGTTTGATATTGGGAGGTTGTCATCGTTTATCATTTATTACATTTATCAGTTCCCTTCCTCTCTCTTTCTGTAGTCTCTCTTCTACTCAATTTCTGTCATAATTCATCCACTCTCTTTCTGTCCTCTCTCGTCCACTCTCTGTGGTTCTGTTGTCTTGTCAGTAAGAGAAGATATTAACATAATACCAGACCATTAGTAACCAGGGCGCCATTCAGTCTGACCACATAGAGCTCAGAGTCACGGTGCTGTATTCCCTGATGCTCATGTTACTGCTGCCCTGGTCCAGTATTACTGCCAACAATACATTACTCACCACATGATTAGGCTGCTACTGCTCATATTGTATGAGCACTGAAACCATTATTCACCTCCCCCACCTCTCACTCTCCGTTTCTGTCAGGCTCTCTCTCCTTCTCCCGTCTCTCTCTCTCATCACACTCTCCCTCTCCTCATACACCCAGCCTCTCCCCCTCTACGCTTTCTCGCTCCCTCCAGTCTCTCTCCCGCTTCCCTTCCTCTCTCTCTGAGTAAATTCCTGTCTCTCCTCCGTGCCTCGCGGTTCTCTGCATCTTTTCAGGCAGGATTTAAGAGGCTCTGTGAGACTTCAAAGCAACACAGCACTCTGCAGGCTGTTTTGAGAGGCKGACAACTACATGCCAACCCCTCCAGACCTCTAACTGATCACTCTATCCCTACAAACTAATCCCTCTGTACCCTCCATCTGGCTGCCTCTTCACCTCTGGCTGCACTGTCTTTATCACTCGCTGCCCCTGGGACTGGTAGCGTTCATTTACAAGCTCTTTATAGCGCTTTCTCTACCACCAACAGCCCACTGTCAGTCTCTCACTGTAACACCGTCGCCACCTCAGCCCCTCGGGTCAGGCAAAGGCAGGCAGTCAATGTCACTAAAAAGATTCAATCTGACCTCAGAGCCGTTTTAAACTGCTGTTCAGCGCGGGTCATAGAGGAATGGACTTAGAAGCTTTTGGCATGAACAACAACTTATGCACACACACACACACACACACACACACACAAAAGAGGAAGCTGTAAAGAGGATTATGCTAAGTGGAAGGGGGGTAAACACTAATCCAATCATTTGTGGCTGGAAAACAGCATCATCTCACAGCACTGTACTGTTAGCACTCACACCACCAGCTTMCTCCAACCCTCACAGGATAATTACACACACCTGCTAAGGTGGGAGTTGCACACAAACACACCGTACAGCTTATCATATTTGAAGCCATCCATCTTTTGTCATCCTGCTGGCATCAGTGGAGACATAAGACAGTCCTGTTACCTCTCCCTCCCTCCCTCCCTCCCCCCTTCATTCCTCATTATACCCAGGATGCTAAGGGCTGAGTGCTGCACATGCCAACGCTGCCTGGCTGGTCCAATGCCCAGGTGGATCTATTTCTGTCACACACACAGCTGGCTCCTCCATATGGGCCATACTACAGAGTAGAGGAGGACACAATCCCAGTCCTGTCTCAACTCCTCCACCAAACACACTACTTTGAGGGGTAAGAAGTGTGGCGGTAAGGCAACTGGAGGCACTGAAAAGGGGATAGATTATGAATATAGATTAAATAAATAAATAAATGGGCTCAGCCTTACGGATGGGAATATAATATCTTTATTAGTATTCGATTACTTGAGTGAGTAATTTTTTTTGAGAAAGACAATTGTAGACCTACACTGAGTATACCAAACATTTGGAACAGCCCGAATTCGTCTTGGTATGGACTCTACAAGGTGTCGATAGCATGTTGATTCCAATTCTTCCCACAGTTGTCAAGTTGGCTGGATGTCCTTTGGGTGGTGGACCATTCTTGATACACATGGGAAACTGTTGAGTGCGAAAAATCCAGCAACGTTGCAGTTCTTGACACAAACAGGTGCTACATGCCGGAGGCACACTGAAACACAATGAGTATATTTCACTGTGTGTGTGTGTTTTCCCGCTCTAAACTCGGGTTAAATCTCTCCCTATGGAATCCCTTAACATCATGCCCCTTTATTAACACCCATTACGACAGACAGACACAGACAGACAGACAGACAGACAGACAGAAAATTCAAATTTTCATTTGAAAGAAAAGGACCATGTTAGCCATCAATTCATTTCAGAGGACTGCAGATGTAAAGCCTATTTCTCTACATATTACATTAATATGGGCCTGGATTCATATTAATGCTGCTCTTACATTACATCTATTTTATTATAGATGTGATCTTTTCACCAGTGTTATTCTGTGAGAAGCTGTAATGTAGACAGACCTCTCTCTCAGAGCCAGTATAACAGACAGCCAGACCTCTCTCTCAGAGCCAGTATAACAGACAGACAGACCTCTCTCTCAGAGCCAGTATAACAGACAGCCAGACCTCTCTCTCAGAGCCAGTATAACATACAGCCAGACCTCTCTCTCAGAGCCAGTATAACAGACAGACACACACTACATACAGTATGAGTCAGAGTAAGGGAGAGATCTCATCTTTAGCCTTTATAGGACTCCGAATTGAACTGGTCCTGTGTGGCTCAGTTGGCAGAGCATGGCGCTTGCTATGCCAGGGTTGTGGGTTGGATTCCCACAGGGGACCAATATGAAACTGTATGTGCTCACTACTGTAAGTCACTCTAGATAAGAGTAATTGGACGCTACCGTCCCACCTGCCCATAAGAAGAAAAAAACKTTTTTTTCTTTTTTTTCTTACCACTTTACCCCTCTCAAAACCCTATCCTAATTGACATCTCTTTTCAAAGATGTGGAAGAGAGACAGGCTTTAGTTATGGCAACACTGTACATGGGCATTCTGTGGGTGTATGAGGTCAAACAATCACAATGCAACAGACTCCATCTCTGCCCTCAGCCTTCCTCGGCCCAGTCAGTAGACAGTCAGTCAGTAGACAGTCAGTCAGTAGACAGTCAGTCAGTAGACAGTCAGTCAGTAGACAGTCAGTCAGTCAGTAGACAGTGTGGGGCTGAGAGGGTGTTTTTACAGGCAGCTTCAAGGCACTCAAGGCACACAGCAGAGTAGTCCAGCAGCACATCCTCTGTGTAATTTACCCACCATCACACACCAGTTAAAAGACAGGCCGGCAGAGCACTGTGATGACTGACCACCAGCCCTTACCACTGACTAATGGAGAGGGAGGAGGGGAAAGAGGGAACAGACAGGAGACRGAGCGAGAGGAGGAGAGAGAGGGAAMATGAGAAAGAAATAGAGCAAAAGGAGAAAAAATATAAAGGCAGAAAGAGAAATGGCTGGAAAGAGACTGAGGGGAAAAGGGCATTTGTGTTTCAACTCAGTAATTTCCGTCCCTTAAGCAATCCTCAGTCCTTCCCTCCCCCTGCTTCTCTCAGGTCAAAATTAGCCCTGCAGCCACCAACAAGGCCAGGCTGAGAGAGAGATAGACCAAACCATCATGTCAGCTATTACCTCATCTCAACATGGGGGCGCAGATGGGTATAGAGAGAGGGAGAGAAAGGCTCAGAAGGTGAGTTTTGTTAAGCAGTTGTGTTGTGGCTAAGGTCCAACCTCTGAGCAAGAACAGAGACCGCAGCCTGAGTGTACAAAGAACATCAAGCACTGCTCAGTCAGTCACACACATGCAGAAGCAGAGCTGGCTCATTCTTACACTTTGGGGAGTCTCCTCTCATGTTAGTTCAGTGTCATGTAAGGTCCTGGTCTGTTCATGTCAACTAGCTCTAATTCATGGCCCTCCTGGGCCACCATACGCATGACCCCATCTGTGTGCCCGCMCATCACAGCTGCTGAGACCAGGCCAAGAACACCAGGGGGTAACTACCTCTCTGAGTGTGTCTCTACCCATCCCGACCAATAATTCATTCATAATTGAAGTTGATGGCGAGGAAGGCTAAAGTTGCCCAGCTCCTCTCTCGCCTCTGTCCATAATGGAAATGGTTAAAAATTTAGTGTTTGTGACCAACTCACTCATCCATATAAAAAACCTACTGTAGCACACAGCCAGTGTCTCACACTCCCTAACACACAGAGACCGTACTCTGCCCCCTGTCCTGTCCCATCTGAAGTGTCGCCCTCTGCCCCCCTTCCCACAGTCCATTAACTCCATATAGCCACCTGCTTCCCTGTGCAAAAGCCCTCTCTGCTCCCCAGGGCCCTAAACCCTATCAGACCAGCCAACAACACAACAGCACGACAAAGGGATGGACATAGAACTATCCCCATACATTCACAAACACAGAACATCATCAACATAAACAGTTTAAGGTTTTACAAACACCTTTCCTTTAAATGAGACACACATCTGCAATCCAGGAACACACACACTCCTCACACATGTAGGTACAAACTCCAGACAGCTGCTCAAGTTAATGTAACACTATAAATCCAACTTCCAGTCTTCTATAATTATCCAAACCCACACGTTAATAGCTCTGTATGACAGCTTGCTCTCCATCTCTCCCCGTTTGTGTATTAAGCCACAGATTGGAAAGGAAACTAATTAACTAATAATTAGACTCTTCAAACAGACTTCTCTACCATTGTCAGTCAATTTGGCATTCAGGATGCGAGTGAAGCAAAGCCACACACACGTACAAGCTCGTACACAAAGACAGTCTCTCACACACAGTTTCTCTCGGTCTCTCTCACGAACACACACACAGTGTTTTCCTCTTGAGTTACAGGGATTTGATTTGAGAATCAGATCAGATGCCTCCAATGTCCCTGTGGGTTATCTTAGCTCAGACCCATGCTGACTGTATCCTATTCACCTTTTGTTTTCAATCTAAAAAAACAGCCATGGGGGTGTGTGTGTGTAAGACGGGGGGGGGGGGGGGACAGGACACTATAGGGAGGTGTGCATTGTTATGTAAGTGTGTGTGTGTCACAGAGTCTGTGGATGTGCTGTGCAGCAGGGGAGCTGTCTCCATAGTAACCCTGCGTCTCATGCGCATCCCACTGAGGCTGTGTTTGGGCAGAGAATCCAGCGAGGATTCTGGGTATGTAAACCCAAGTATTGTGGGTGGATCTGGAGGAGTGGAATCTGGGCTACCCTGTTATCTAACAGAGCTCTGAGTAGAAGTT
The DNA here is from genome assembly GCF_002910315.2 of Salvelinus sp. IW2-2015. Taxonomy (NCBI): domain Eukaryota; kingdom Metazoa; phylum Chordata; class Actinopteri; order Salmoniformes; family Salmonidae; genus Salvelinus; species Salvelinus sp. IW2-2015. Next base: position 23,853,746 of record NC_036875.1, read on the forward strand.
GCACCTAGGCAMATATCTAATATCAGCTTACCCCCTATAAATCCTAACCATTAGGCAAAACTGATTTTGGACCAGTGTCTAGGGGACAACCTCATCCTACTCACCCTTCTAAACTAGGGAGGGGAGAAGGGGCGGCAGGTAGCCTAGTGGTTAGAGCATTGGACTTGTAACCGAAAGGTCGCAAGATCGAATCCCTGAGCTGACAAGGTAAAAGTATGTCGTTCTGCCCCTGAACAAGGCAGTTAACCCACTGTTCCTAGGCTGGCGTTGAAAATAAKAATTTGTTCTTTACTGACTTGCCTAGTTAAATAAAGGTTWAAAAAATTATTTWAAAAGGGGGAGGTATTCAAAGTGGATGGTAGTTTATGGTGGTATTTAAAGTGAAGAGGGGGGTGGGATGTCAAGGAAATAACCACCCAAACCCAACAGACCAGTTAAACTGCCTTTTATCTTATCTGAGAGAAGGTACCTCAGACATAAAGACACACAAAAACCCACAAAAAAAATGTGCRCTGTAAATGATTTAGGCCTGCAATCACAACTGTAAAATCATCAACAGCTGTCGGAACTCTGGTGATCAGCTCTGAGGTCAAAGAGAGTTCACCACTACAGAAAGAAACAAGGCAGACACTACAGAGTTACTCCATCCAGACACAAACCAGATGCTGCAGACAGGCACCAGATTCATTTAAGCAGGAAGGAGATTAAAAATAAGCAGGCCATTTTCCAATTTATCTTTAATGTCCAGAGAATGTATCCTAAACTATGTTGAGAGAGCAGCACCAGGTTTTTACTGAGTGTAACAGTAGGTCGCAGTGCTTTAGTAAAATTGACTGTTAAAACCCTCCAGTGTGAGAGGAGTGTGTGTTGAGGCGGTAGTTAGCAGCGGTGACAGTTARGTGTGAATGTCCCTACCTTTGTGTTAACTCAGCATTACAGGGTCCTCTCTAGCCCTGAGGGCAACTGTAAAATGGACTCCTGCTCTGGTTTGCGTACACACTGTTCTCTAAAGACTTAMCATCAAAGGAAACAAACTACCCAAGTACTTACTGAGGCAGGTCTGGGTCTGATGTCCAGACTCATTTGATCTTTCTGGTCTACTGATCCTTCACCAATCAAAACGTTGTGCTCTCTCTCAGCCSGAAGCGGACAACAACCTATCAATGACTTGTATCTCTGAATATTCACGAGGAGTTGAAAGAGAAGCAGGTGGGCTACAGTAAGTGAATGACGTTTGTAGTGGTCTTGCTGTTGTCAGGTAAACAAGCCAGATAGAGGGAAACAATGTGATGAAGTAGCATGATGTAATGGGTACACTACAAACACACTTTCAGAACACACAAACACACACACACACACAGAAAAGCCTCCAGATTTACATTGGATAAAAGTAGAGACTACAAAATGGTATATCATACAATGCAGTTGAGGAACAATGGGAAAGTAATTCTGCTTTGAAAGTTGATAMACTTGTAACCTCACTTTTGAGAAAATGGCCATTGAATRTTTCGGGACACCTACTGGAGAGCTCTTCTTATCTACACCTATTCAGCATAGTTAACACCTTCATAAGCCTTAGCCCCACCCACACATTAAGGATTCACATGTGAGGCCATGTGCTAAACAGAGAGAGTAAGTTAGTGTAGTAAACAACCTAAGATTTCTCAACTAAAAGTGGTTAAAGTAGTAGCCTCCAATAAGGAAAACCCCCTGATAAAAAAAACTTTATCGAGTCCTATATCCTAATCAAAGTTTGTCACATGCCCAGGATACAGAAGATGTAAATGGTACAGTGAAATGGTTACTTGCATTTTTGCACAGTAGCAATATCAAAAATAGAATGTTTCCAGATTAATATTTTATAATTATTAGATGATTCTTACCCACACCTGGCTAACTTGATGGGTCATGTAATCATCTGGTGAAGTGGAGTCGTTTGTTTAGACATGTAGCTAGCAAGCTAAACAATTAACCTAATGGTGCTTTCAAGACAACTGGGAACTTGGAATAATACAAGGTCAAATCATGATATCAGTGATCTTCAGGTCATAAAGTTGGGGCTCTAGAAAGAGGCCCGCGTTCCCGAGTTGGAATTCCGAGTTGGATGACCGTTCAAAACGAGTTCCCAGTTGTCATGTTTGCACTGAAGTCAGCGATTTCCCAGTTCCCAGTTGTTTTGAACGCAGCAATAATCCCAACCCATWCTACTAGCAATACAAACAGATTGYCATAGCTGGCCACCATGCATGAATCTGCAAGTAGCTAAAGATAATCAACTAGGTTCAATGYTAGCTCGCTAACTAACATTAGGCTATAACTAGCAATGCAAATGGATTTCTGAGATATGAATATTATTACTACACAGATCATACACATAACGTTAGCTAGCGAGCCAGCCAACTAACATTAGTTCGTTAACAGTACACTTTAACTGGCAATGAAAATGACTTTGACAAAATTACAAATATATAATATCTGAAAATGCTAGCTAGACTATCTTACCCGTATACAGGGATGAACACATGTCCCTCTCTGTCACGGTTGCCCTCTCCTTGGCTATCATCCACCGGCATTCAACTGATTTCTAAACTCGGTCCACTTCTTCTGTGACAACAACACTGTTGGCTTCCCCGTCACTGTCATCAGAAGACTCTACAATGTTTGGTTCAATTACAATGTTTTTACCTAAAATCAGGGATTTCCTCATTGTCGGATTCATTTTCAGTCAGAAAGAGTCAGCATGTCAGGATTGTCTTCCAGAAAGTGGAGAGGAGGAGCAACACTTGTGCAGTTCTTCATTATACATGTTTTTTAAAGCCTACATACTAAGCAGCTCATGTTATAGACAGAAGCATGAGACATGGCAGACAATCTGAACTMATCTCTCAGCATGTCCAGCCCATCCATTATGTCAGCCAATCCTGACTAGTAAGACAGTTCCTGTCTTTTTCCGTGGCTAAACCAACTAGGTTTGTAATTTAACGATTTTACTCATATTTACAGATGGCATACACGTTTGTTAATAAGGCACATGAAAGTTCACATGKTCCAGGTGGCATTTCTGCCCCMAAAAAATGCATTTGATTTTTTTTTCTACGAATCATGTTTACATTCAAAGTCTTCTCCTGTGAAGTAGAGATGTGTGACATACATCTAGTTTCCTGAAATGAGTCACATATTAGCAAAATAAAACATAAAAGCAAAGTCAAAAACCTTTACAAACCRGGAATATCCTAAAAACATGCACACAAAGGAGAAACACGCTTCCCAGCCAAGCCTCTGTAGAATGCACACAGATGTACAGCCAGGGACAGGGTGAGCGATTGCATTATGAGCACTGTCTAGACATGCTTGCTCTGTATATATACATAGGCACTCGCACATAGATACACAAACCCAGGTCATCTGCTGGCCAAACAGCTGGAATATATGTTAGAAGCCTAAAGCGTGTCATATACCACCAATAATTTAGTTTTAGCATCAGAGTAACATCCACAAAGACACGACAGATCCACTCAAACGCACAGCAATGTTTAAACAATGCTGACTCTTCCTTGACCAAGAGGTAAAATTCCTCTCATTCTAAAAGTGTATGTGGGTGTGTGTTTGTGACACACAGCTGTCATTCTGTGGGGAGCATTGGATAGTCAGAAGGAAACACCATTTAGACTGGCCTTCCATTAACAATATTGACAAAGTTGAGTGAATTCAATGCCAGTAAAATTAATAACTGACAGCAATTAGGATACTGCACTAGCAGGGACGAGTCAGCTAGACTTACATTTGCATGTTAGACTGCCTCATAACTATTGGTTTCCATGAGACTCAACTGGTGGATTTAAACTACACAGTGAAACTGGCCTGAGATCAGTGCATACAGAGGCTTTGGCAGCAAACAGTCATAGAGAGCCTATACTAACTATTCTGCAGTCAGTTGAGCCAGTATAGACAACTGAAGCATCTCTCCATTACTGTTTAACCAGCCAGCCTCCTGCTGAACAACACATTARACTTTCTATTAGTTATATAAACCAGAACGGTTCAGGGATTCAGAGCTCTCTCTCTCTGCCACGACTACAGGGTAATACACGCATCATTTACACAGCACCCTACATTACCACCACGTGTAAGAGCTTTCTGTAAAGTAGAAAATTAGACAGTCAACATATTGTACTCTGTTTTTCTGCTGTCCATCTCTATAGGAAATCCATAGCATTTCTATGATGTATTGTATTTCATTCTACACCTTAATTTCACCTTGGGAAATGTAAAATTATTCAAATGTATTAATCAATCAATATCTCCTACATGAAGTTGACCAGCTGAAAGGGCAAGTGAACAAACAAGAAGACTGTTAATCTAAGCCAATGGCAGGGATCCATCCCCCCACAGCAATAACATGCCTCCCATCCAGGAACAGAGCAGCCATCTGGTGTGTGTACTGGGTAGGCTATGCTATATGTGTCAGTGAAAGTGTATGTAATGTGCATGACAGAGAGAGAATAGTCGAGTGTCCCAAGGTGCTATATAAAGTGAAAAATGTAAGGTGTCTGTGTGTATTGACTACAGGCACTAATAAGGGGATGTGGTCACTGTTATCCAACTCATCCAGAGAAAGAGGAGCTTGAGTCTGCGGGTTAATCTGAGACTTACATCCAAATATCACATGAAGCTAGTTCTCCCCCCTCCACACACACTATGATAGAAAAACAATAACTTGTTCACAGCTATAATAGAGCTGTGAAACACAAACGGATAAACACGCAGACACAGCTGTCCCAAAGGCATCTCTGTAAGTGAGTAGTGAGCAATGATGGATTTATATACATCATTGGTAGTGACTAAGACAATGCCCCCTCCCTAGACCAGTGACTCCTACTGAGGTGGCATTGGCAAACACACACTCTCACACCTACATACACTCAGAGTTTGGATTTGTCATTCAGGTGTGTCATCATGCAGATGTCTTGGCATGCAGGTGTGCTATGACTCAGGTGTCAGAGTCTGGGGACGAACTGTTCTTCTTAATTAAWTAAATAGACACAATTCTAAAAAGGCACTCGCACATCTGAGCTAWCCTTTTTTGAAAGTGCATGGTAACAATTGAATAACATTCGGGGTTCTTATTTGTTATCTCATGTAATTAAATAGAGAAGAGAAAGATGACTGTGTGTCCAATCTAAGCAATAGGTACAGGCGTGACTTACCAAGCAGCGCACACGCAGTAAGGAGCGTGCGGATGCCCATTGTCTTCCTTCTTTCTCTCCCCTCAGACACCGTTCCTATAATCCGTTTGGCGAGGCAAAACTTCCGTCTGTTTTGAGGCAGAAATTTTGGGATCTATGGCAGACCACCTGTGCGGGCGACGAAGGGGTAGGTCTGGTGCCACCCRGGGATCGAACCTGCTGGGTTGACTTGAGACTGAGATCCCCTCCGCTATAGCGAAGTCGCCTACTGCCCGTATCCTGCTCTGAGATGCRGGGCTTGGTAGACTCGGGTGTCGTTTCTCTGTATCTATCCTATTGTCAATGACGATATGCACCCATAAAAGACGCCTACCCTGACCCTTCTTCCTTTCCTACGCATCGGACAGAGAGACTGCGGAGGCCCTTCGCTGTAGAAAGCCAAACCACCTCAGCAGGGAAAGTCCAGCGTGTGTGGATGTCTTTCTTTGTTAGTGCGCTATTTAGAATTTTGCCAACACCAAGATTTTTTCGGATCAATATGTAAAATAAATACGTAAAGTCCTTCTGCTGAGAATGTACATAAAATACTTAATTTCCGTGGGCGTCCTCTTCCTCCGGGGATATAGCGCTATCCAAACGCACGTTGGTTCAGTAAAGTCAATCTCCTTTCACTGCTTCGCTACAACAACAAAAAAAACACTCGGAGTCGATGGGCGGGCGCCCTAGCGGCAGAACATAATACAATATTAACGTGCCATAGGATGGACTTCCGAGCGAATTCGTCAATGGACCGAATCCACCGCAAATTAACCACAGTAGCCTACTTTTTGTATTTTAATTGTTTATAAAAGTATCCAAAACGTCTATTATCGTTGATCAGAGAATTGAGTGTTGTTCATAGCCTACACAAAGCATTGTTCGGGCACAAATATATTGATAAACCCACACCGCGAGAATAACTTCACATTTCAGATATGTTTCTGATCAATAGTTTAGTCAAAAGGATCAGTTGCTGTTCTTCAACGGCTTCGAGTCGTCCTTCTTCTGCAAATTCAGTTTTAAATCAATATTTTTTGAATATTCCCTTGGTGTGTATTCCTTGTATGTCATTTCCTGGTTGGAAGAAATTCCCTTTGAGCGCTGTAATTTCGTATTCCCTGCCATTTGAAAGAATAACTAGCATGCCACACAATCCCACCCCCAAGCAGAAACCACGCCCCACGGGCTACTTTCTACAATTCACCCAGTAAGGACTGACACCGACCCACTCCAATTGGCCAAAAGGCGTGACTAAATCGATTAATTTTACAATTTCCAAATGTATTCACATGCAGTAAATCGGATAGAGCATACACTTGGTATGGGCATGGGATATTACATGYCACTTTTTATTGAATGAAATATTAGGTCTTGAATTTTATGATACCAATAATAATAGTCTTGAGATTTATTTAACAGCATGTGTTTTTGCTTTTCAATTTCTCTCTCCAAAATATACAGGGCCATAGATTAATCCTATGAGCTGAGAATAAACACAAAGCCTTATGATTCCTATAACCAGTTTACAACATATATGGGATTCAGCACTTCAGCTAGAGCTAACTTGAAATCAAGAGGGGCTGCCCAAATATTTTGGTTTGGCATAGTATACCTGAGCACTGTTTGGCAGTGTTTACACTATAAATAAACCATGATGAAAATACAGCTGAATATCCCTATTGAAAACACTCCAATATATCTGCCTAACCCTGCCTAACCCTTAAAATAAGTTGTGGTGTAAATGTAAACGATAGACAGCTTTGAGTAGTAATCTCTGTGTTTTTAAAGGGAAAAAAACAAAAGGATTTAGTGGATGGCTGTCGACCCATAACAATTCAGTCACAGATTAGATAGTGATGTGATGGAATGTAGGCTACTCCTGCCATAGGGCCAAGTCCTTATAATGTCTCCCACCCAATATATCCAAAACAAGCACTCACACACTGTGGGGTGAAAAAAATCACACAATTTCACTCTACAGTGGAGTGAAATATAATGAAATGCTGTGTAGTGTAAACCTCATTGCAATATTTCCTGGGGTGCCTTTTCTTTTTGAGTGATTGTAGAGTTACCACCCATGAGAGTATTTGTTAGTGACACAGACATGGTTGTTGAATTATTCCCTTTAAAAAGGCTGTGGCGTTCAACAATTGAGTTGCTAGGCAAATGTTATCAAACTATGAAAATATACAGTATACATTGTGATGCCTTCAGAAAGTATTCACACCCCTTGACATTTTCCACATTTCGTTGTGTTACAGCCTGAATTGAAAATTGATTAAATTTACATTTTTGGACGCTAGCATACACACGATACMCCATAACGTCAAAGTTGAATTATGTTTTCAGAAATGTTTACAAATGAATTACAATTGAAAGCTGAAACGTCTTGAGTCAATAAGTATTCAACCCCTTTAATATGTCAAGCCTACAGTGCATTTGGAAAGTATTCAGACYCCTTCCCTTTTACCACATTTTGTTATGTTACAGAAATACCTTGTTTACATAAGTATTCAAACCCTTTGCTATGAGTCTCGAAATTGAGCTCAGGTGCATCCTGTTTCAGTTGATCATCCCTGAGATGTTTCTACCTGCATTWAAGGTCCCCACAAACACAGTGGCCTCCTGTTTTTGCTTTATCATTACGGRATATTGTGTGTAGATTGATGAAGGAAAAAAACTATTTMGTCCATTTAAGAATAAGGCTGTAACGTAACAAAAKGTGGAAAAAGTCAAGGGGTCTGAATACTTTCCGAAAGCACTGTAAAAAAGTTAACCAGTAAAAATGTGCTTAACAAGTCACATAATAAGTTGCATGGACTCTGTGTGCAATAATTGTGTTTAACATGATTTTTGAATGACTACCTCATCTCTGTACCTCACACATATAATTATCTGTAAGGTCCCTCAGTTGAGCAGTGAATTCCAAACAAAGACTCAACCACAAAGACCAGGGAGGTTTTCCAATGCCTCGCAAAGAAGAGCACCTATTGGTAGATGCGTAAAAAAATAAAAGCAGACATTGAATAACCGTTTGAGCATGGTGAAGTTATTAATTACACTTTGGATGGTGTACTAATACACCCAGTCACTACAAAGATACAGGCGTCCTTCCTAACTCAGTTAGGAAGGAAACTGCTCAGTCATTTCACCATGAGGCCAATGGTAAAAACCGTTACAGAGTTTAATGGCTGTGATAGGAGAAAACTGAGGATGGATCAACAACATTGTAGTTACTCCACAATACTAACCTAATTGGCAGAGTGAAAAGAAGGAAGCCTATACARAATACAAATATTGCAAAACATGCATCCAGTTTGCAACAAGGCACTAAAGTAATACTTAATGTTGCAAAGAAATTTACTTTTTGTTCTGAATACAAAGTGGACAAGTCCAATACAACACGTTACTGAGTACCACTCTCCATATTTTCAAGCATAGGGGTGGATGCATCATGTTATGGGTATGCTTTTAATCGTTAAGGACTGGGGAGTTTTTCCAGTATAAAAATAAACAGAATGGAGCTAAGCACAGGCAAAATCATAGAGGAAAACCTGGTTTATTCTGCTTTCCACCAGACATTAGGAGATTAATTCAACTTTCAGCAGGACAATAACCTAAAAAACAAGGCCAAATCTACACTGGAGTTGCTTACCAAGAAGACAGTGAATGTTCCTGAGTGGCTGAGTCTACTTGAAAATCTTTGGCAAGACCTGAAAATGGTTGTCAACAACCAATTTGACAGAGCTTGTAGAATTTTGTAAAGAATAATGGGCAAATGTTGCACAATCCTGGTGTGGAACACTTTTAAAGACTTACCCAGAAAAACTTACAACTGTAATCACTACCAAAGGTGCTTCTACATAGTATTGACTTAAGGATGTGAACACTTAAGTAAATTAGATATTTCTGTATTTCATGTGCAATACATTTGCAAACATTTCTAAAATCATGTTTTCACTTTGTCATTATGGGGTATTGTTTGTAGATCGGTGAGAAACAATTCAGGCTGTAACACAACAAAATGTGGAAAAATTCAAGGGGTATGAATACTTTCTGAAGGCACTTTATATCATAAGGCCTTACTTTGATGGCCTAGTTTTATCTTAATTCAGTAGTGTTAGGTTTACAGGCCACATCAGGGCTACAAGTCACATTATGCTAGCTTGCAAAGTGATGTGTAATTCTTATTGGAATCAAGACAGAGTTAGGACATCCAACAATTGGAATTCTTATTCACCCACAACATTCAGAATGACATTCAGGATCATGGAAATTGATAAAKGAGACTACCTAAACCATTTAAACTGGAACAACCATTTCAGTAATGGGCTCAATAAATCTAACTAACTGATTGGATTAGTTTAGAGAAATGTGTMATTTATCTTTGTGTAGCATAAGATTAATCAATGTACATGCAAAACACAGATATTAAAAACAATTGTAAAAAATCAACATGCAGTAGAGCATACTGGGAAATATGATAATGATGACTGTGGTTTTGATGGGACTGTTATCACACTCCACAGTGTAAAACAATAACTCTGGTTATTAATACCAACACTGGGAGTTATTTTACACCACTGACTGTTAATTTCACTCTTACAGAGGGAATTTAACTCCTCAATCAACACTATAAATGTAACACTGAAAAATCAACACTGGCCAATTTGCTGTGTACATGTAGGCCTAGGTGCATACAAAGCACCTATGATCCAAGAATTACACATCCTACCTCATAAATAATGGTCTCTATGGTAATAATTTGTCTGTTTGTTATCCACTGTGTCCTGTATGTGCATCTATCTAGCATCAAAACTACACAGACTTGCAATTTAGAGACAGAGTATGTCTTTGACGTGTCATCAGAGTTTGTGACCTGTGTCGTTAAAGGTGAGACCAGCGTTGACAGGCATAGGTGTCCTGATATGAGGTACTCTGATCAGAGAAATAGCAGTCTCCATGGAAACAGGGGAACTGCTAGATTCCCTACTGGTCTCATCCCATAATTTGCCATCCAGCTCTTGTATGACTGATGATGAGTATTCAGAACAGACTGTATTCCTTTAGATTAGTTCAATAGCAATCATTACAGTAATAGCATGAGTCCAGTCATTAGTAATTCCAATTTAGACTACATTGTTTTGATGTTTTGATCTTTTAATGAACTTGAATTGAATCCTCATGGCGAGCATGAACAAGGTTAGTTAGGGAGAAACCCTGTGCTGGTTTCGCTTTAGGGAGAGAAATTTGTTCACATATTTCTTCTGACGTTCACATATTTTCACAGTGCATCCAGAAAGTAAATAAATTATTCATTTGTTTTCTTTTGGTGCATCTCTCTCGGGCTTCACATGAGTTTGCCAGTGTTACAGAGCAGGATGTGTGAGAGTAGTGTGTCTTCACACACAAACTAACGCGCACATGCACACCACAGGAGGCTGCTGAGGGGAGGACGGCTCATTATAATGGCTGGAATCAAGTGAATGGAGTGGTATAAAACACATGTAAACCATGTGTTTGATGTATTTGATGCCATTCCATTTATACCATTGCAGCCATTACAATGAGCCCATCCTCCCAAATTAAGGTGCCACCAGCCACCTGTGACACACACACACACACATCAGGTCCCTCTCCAACCTCACACACAAAGACAGGAACAAATTTTCACCCTTACAAGTCTTTAACACCACTGGAACATTAACACACATTAACACAAATACCTGAACATAGGTCTGTTATCTCACCATGAATACTGTCATCCGATTGTCTGAGCCTCAGAGRCGTTGTAACTACTTCTGCATTGTCAGTGGTCTGACTGGACATGGGCTGCTCAGAGAGCCASATCACTAGTATGTCCACTCACCATACACAAGGTTAAAGAAAAACCCATTACTCACAGCCCTGAGCACTCTGTCCTCTGTGGCATCACCATACCCTAGTCCCACACAAAAATACAAACAACACAAGCACAGTAAGATACTTCATTCCGACGAAGAGAGTGAATTCAATAAATGTCACAGTGATAGAGAGAAAGGGGGAGAAGGGAAGAGAGAGAAAAATAGATGAAGACAAAATAGAGAAATAGCTTAATATTTCATTGTTGAACTAAAGTTATGTTGTAGCTGGGAGTTAAGCTGAATTAAGCATGAGCTCCAGCGAGGTTTCGAGGGGAGGGGTGTAATATACATCAGGCCTTCCCATTGACTGTACATGCAAAATGATTGTCTATTATGATTTGATGATATGATCTAATCTACACATATCTACGTATAATTACATGAACTGCATTACAAACAGTACCAGTCAAAAGTTTGGACACACCTACTCATTCCAGGGTTTTTCTTTACTTTTACTATTTTCTACACTGTAGAATAATATTGAAGACATCAAAACTATGAAATAGCACATATGGAATCATGTAGTAACCAAAAAGTGTTCAACAAATCTAAATATATTTTATATTTGAGATTCTTCAAATAGCCACCCTTTTGCCTTGATGACAGCTTTGCACACTCTTGGCATTCTCTCAAACATCTTCATGAGGTAGTCACCTGGAATGCATTTCAATTAACAGGTGTGCCTTGTTAAAAGTGAATTGGTGGAATTTATTTCCTTCTTATTAATGTGTTTGAGCCAATCCATATTATGGCAAGAACAGCTCAAATAAGCAAGAGAAACGACAGTCCATCATTGCTTTAAGACATGAAGGTCAGTAAATCCTGAACATTTTTTGAAATTTGAAAGTTTCTTCAACTGCAGTCGCAAAAACCATTAAGCGCTATGATGAAACTGGCTCTCATGAGGTCCGCCACAGGAAAGGAAGACCCAGAGTTACCTCKGCTGCAGAGGATACGTTCATTGGAGTTACCAGCCTCAGAAATTGCAGCCCAAATAAATGCTTCACAGAGTTCAAGTAACAGACACATCTCAACATCAACTGTTCAAAGGAGACTGCATGAATCAGCCCTTCATGGTCGAATTGCTGCAAAGAAACCACTACTAAAGGACGCCAATAAGAAGAAGAGACTTGCTTGGGCCAAGAAACACGAGCAAAGGACATTAGACCGGTGGAAATCTGTCCTTTGGTCTGATGAGTCCAAATTTGAGATTTTTGCTTCCAACCGCATTGTCTTTGTGCGATGCAGAGTAGGTGAATGGATGGAGGAGAAGGTGTGATGCTGTGGGGGTGCTTTGCTGGTGACACTGTCAGTGATTTTTTTTGTTGAATTCAAGGCACACTCAACCAGCATGGCTACCACTGTCACRACTTCCGCCGAAGTTGGTCCCTCTCCTTGTTCGGGCGGTGTTCGGCGGTCAACGTCACCGACCTTCTATCCATCGCTGATCCATTTTTCATTTTCCATTGGTCTTGTCTTGTCTTACATCACACCTGGTTTCAATCCCATCAATTACATGTTGTGTATTTAACCCTCTGTTTCCCCTCATGACTTTGTCTGTGATTGTTTGATTGTATGTTTGTGCAAGTTATGTGTTGGTGTGCGATGGGTTTTGTACCCACTTTGATTATTTTATATATTTGTTTTTTGGATTTTTGTTAACTTTTATTAAACGACTCCGTTTATACCAAATTCGTTCTCCTGCGCCTGACTTCCCTGCCACCAACACGCACCCATTACAGAATCACCAACCTTTCTATGGAGTCAGCAGGAGAMGGTACCCCGGCCATAGAGGTGGAGGAGCGCGTCCAGGAGCATGCAGTAAAACTTTACCATCTTGGCACCGCCATGGACCGCGTTGTCCAGACAATAGACCGCTGGGAGAGACAGGGAGTTCTTCCAGCGCCTCCACCAGCACAACCGGGGTCTCCCCTGAGTGCYCCTTTCCCGCCTGAACCCAGTGGGATCCGTCTCTCCTTGACACAGGAGTACAACGGGAGTGCTGCCAACTGCCAGGGGTTCCTCCTTCAATTAAACCTCTATCTGGCCACGGTCCACCCAGCTCCATCGGACCGTGAGAGGGTGTCCGCCCTCGTCTCGTGCCTCACCGGGAAAGCCCTGGACCAGTTTGAGGAGTTCACCCRCCGTTTCCGAGCAGTCTTCGACCCCCCCCAAAAATCCACATTTTTCCCGTAGATGTGCCTTTCCCAGTTCACGCCTTAGATAGTCGACCATTAGGRTCAGGGTTGATTAGGGAGGTCACCGCTCCTTTGGGCATAGTGACGCAGGGGGGTCATACGGAGAGAATTAGTCTCTTCCTTATTGACTCTCCTGCGTTTCCCGTGGTGCTGGACCTACCTACTGGTTAGCTTGTCATAACCTCACTGTTTCTTGGCCACAGAGGGCTCTCACGGGGTGGTTGCGAGAGTGCTCAGGTAGGTGTTTAGGGGTTTCCGTTGGTGCTACTACGGTGGAGAGTCCAGACCAGGTCTCCACCGTGCGCATTCCCCCTGAATATGCCGATTTGGCTCTCGCCTTCTCTAAATAGAAGGCGACTCAATTACCACCTCATCGAAAGGGGCGATTGTGCGATAGATCTCCTGGTAGACCCTGCACTACCCAGGAGTCACGTGTATCCCCTCTCACAGGCGGAGACAGAGACTATGGAAACATATGTCTCCGAATCCCTGCGTTAGGGGCACATTCGGTTCTCCACTTCACCCGTCTCCTCGAGTTTCTTTTTTGTGAAGAAGAAGGAGGGAGATCTGCRTCCGTGTATTGACTACCGGGGTCTAAATCAGATCACGGTGAGGTATAGTTATCCGCTACCGCTCATAGCCACAGCGATAGAGTCAATGCACGGGGCGCGCTTCTTCACCAAACTAGATCTCAGGAGCGCTTACAACCTGGTGCGTATCCGAGAGGGAGAAGAGTGGAAGACGGCTTTCAGTACCACCTCTGGGCACTATGAGTACCTCGTCATGCCGTACGGGTTGATGAATGCGCCATCAGTCTTCCAAGCCTTTGTAGACRAGATTTTCAGGGACCTGCACGGGCAGGGTGTAGTGTTGTATATTGATGACATTTTTATATATTCCGCTACACGCGCCGAGCATGTGTCCCTGGTGCGCAGAGTGCTTGATCGCCTGTTGGAGCATGACYTGTACGTCAAGGCTGAGAAATKCCTGTTCTTCCAATAGTCCGTCTCCTTCCTAGGGTATCGCATTTCCACGTCAGGGGTGGAGATGGAGAGTGACCGCATTGCAGCCGTGCGTAATTGGCCGATTCCCACCACGGTAAAGGAGGTGCAGCGATTTTTAGGGTTTGCCAACTACTACCGGARKTTTATGCAGGGTTTTGGTCAGGTGGCGGCTCCCATTACTTCACTGCTGAAGGGGGGCCCGGTGCGCTTGCAGTGGACAGCTGAGGTGGACAGGGCTTTTAGTCACCTGAGGGCTTTGTTTACCTCGGCTCCCGTGCTGACCCATCCGGATCCCTCTTTGGCGTTCATTGTGGATGTGGACGCATCCGAGGCTGGGATAGGAGCTGTGCTCTCTCAGTGCTCGGGTACGCCACCGAAGCTCCGCACCTGTGCCTTCTTCTCGTAGAAGCTCAGCCTGGCGGAGCAAAACTATGACGTGGGGGACCGGGAGTTGTTGGCTGTCGTCAAGGCCTTGAAGGCGTGGAGACATTGGCTTGAGGGGGCTAGACACCCTTTTCTCATCAGGACTGACCACCGCAATCTGGAGTACATCCGGGCGGCGAGGAGACTGAACACTCGCCAGGCAAGGTGGGCCATGTTTTTCACCCGTTTTGTGTTTACCCTTTCTTACAGACCAGGTTCCCAGAACGTTAGGGCAGACGCATTGTCCCGGCTGTATGACACAGTGGAGTGGCCCATGGATCCCACTCCCATACTCCCCGCCTCTTGCTTGGGGGCGCCAGTAGTGTGGGAGCTGGACGCGGACATTGAGTGGGCGTCACGTGCAGAGCCCGCTCCCCCTCGGTGTCCAGCTGGGCGTCTGTACGTTCTGTCTGCTGTCCGCGACCGGCTGATCTATTGGGTCCACACGTCATCCTCCTCTGGTCATCCAGGAATCGGCCTGGACGGTGCGCTGTCTTAGTGGGAAGTACTGGTGGCCCACTTTGGCTAAGGATGTGASGGTTTATGTTTCCTTCTGCTCTGTGTGCGCCCAGTGTAAGGCTCATAGGCACCTGCMCAGAGGTAAGTTACAACCCTTACCCGTTCCACAACGGCCGTGGTCGCACCTGTTGGTGGATTTCATAACCGATCTTCCACCTTCACAGGGTAACACCACGATCCTGGTTGTTGTGGATCGTTTTTCTAAGTCCTGTCGTCTCCTCCCTTTGCCCGGTCTCCCTACGGCCCTACAGACTGCAGAGGCCCTGTTTACTCACGTCTTCCGGCACTACGGGGTGCCTGAGGATATAGTGTCTGATCGGGGACCCAGTTCACGTCGAGGGTCTGGAGGACGTTCATGGAACGTCTGGGGGTCTCGGTCAGCCTTACCTCAGGTTTTCACCCCGAGAGTAACGGGCAGGTGGAGAGAGTTAACCAGGATGTGGGTAGGTTTCTGAGGTCTTATTGCCAGGACTGGCCAGGAGAGTGKGCAGCATTCGTGCCCTGGGCAGAGATGGCCCAGAACTCGCTCCGCCACTCCTCCACTAACCTCTCTCCCTTCCAGTGTGTATTGGGGTATCAGCCGTTCTGGCTCCTTGAAATACTGTCAAGACTTCCGCCAAAGTTGGTCCCTCTCCTTGTTCGGGCGGTGTTCGGCGGTCAACGTCACCGACCTTCTAGCCATCGCTGATCCATTTTTCATTTTCCGATGGTTTTGTCTTGTCTTACATCACACCTGGTTTCAATCCCATCAATTACATGTTGTGTATTTAACCCTCTGTTTCCCCTCATGTCTTTGTCGGTGATTGTTTGATTGTATGTTTGTGCAAGTTATGTGTTGGTGCACGACGGATTTTGTACCCACTTTGATTATTTTATATATTTTGTTTTTTGGAGTTTTGTTAACTTTTATTAAACAACTCCGTTTATACCAAGTTCGTTCTCCTGCGCCTGACTTCCCTGCCACCAACACGCACCCATTACAACCACAGCATTCTGCAGCGATACGCCATCCCATCTGGTTTGTGCTTAGTGGGACTATAATTGTTTTTCAACAGGACAATGACCCAACACACACCTCCAGGCTGTGTTAGGGCTATTTGACCCAGAACGAGAGTAATGGAATGCTGCATCAGATGACCTGGTCTCGACAATCACCTGACCTCAACCCAATTGAGGTGGTTTGGGATTAGTTGGACCGCAGAGTGAAGGAAAAGCAGTCAACAACTGCTGAGTATATTTGAGAATTCCTTCAAGACTGTTGGAAAAGCATTCCAGGTGAAGTTGGTTGAGAGAATGCCAAGAGTGTGCAAAGCTGTCCTGAAGGCAAAGGGTGGCTACTTTGAAGAATCTCAAATATATTTTGATTTGTTTAATTATTACTTTTTTCGTTACTACGTGATTCCATATGTGTTATTTCATAGTTTTGATGTCTTCACTATTATTCTACAATGCAGAAAATAGTAAAAATAAAGAAAAACCCTTGAATGAGTACGTGTGTCCAAACTTTTGACTGGTACTGTAGATTTCACTATATATTCCCATTCAATCATGGCTAATCTGCCATAGACAAATATACAAAGGCATGACAGTAATATGATCTACTCTGTGCATATCTACAATGACATTTACATGAACTACATAATTTACACCATCTATTCCCATATCCTTACTGCTAATTCAGCCATAGAAATAGAGATAGGCATGGCACTCAGATGGGAAAAGTAATGAGGCCTGTTTTTCTAATGAGCTCGGTGTGGGAGTGAGTGAACATCTATGACAATTCATGTAGCCTCAGATACTGTACCAGAAGGAGAGTGATCTCTCCTGCCGACCGACATCGAGGGTCACCAACAGCCAAGCTGCCCTCTTCATTTGGACAACGAAATAACAGAGCATTACGTTTCCCATGCCACCCTGCTCTACACAGGGCCTGGTGATTATATGCTGCTTCAGATGATAACCTGTGATTAAACGCAGCTAAAGCTGGTCAAGTCAAGGATGTAATTTTCCTATTCTGTCAGATAGAGCCTGTCATAGTCAAGATGTTCTCACAGTATAAGTAAGAGGCAGAATGTTCAGTAGCCTTCTGTTGCATGGACACTCGCAGGTGCGCACACACACACACACACACACACACACACACACACACACACACACACAACACAGACACACAAACACACACAACGTGTGCAGGCTAGCAACTTGATTTAACATTGAGTTACCCTACAAGCACATACAGCCGTACACTTACACACACACCCCCTAACACACACAGGTACGTACACACTCTTACACTGAGACCCACACAGCTTGATTTAACATTGTGTTAGCCCGCCAGGAGCTCAAATCGCTATATTTTCATGCAGATCAATTATTCATTAGAGAGGCTCTTAATGCAAAGTATTAATATATGACTGTCTGAGCATCACTTCTTTTAGACCTGCTATCAATCTCTCTACCCTTTCTCTCTCTTCCCCATCTCTTCCTTTCTCCTATATCTCTCAATCCCTCAATCTCTCTACCCTTTCTCTCTCTTCCCCATCTCTTCCTTTCTCCTATATCTCTCAATCACTCAATCTCTCTCCCTTTCAGTGTTTATCCCTTTTTCCTCACATACAGTGCATTCGGAAAGTATACAGACACCTTCACTTTTTTCCACATTTTGTTATGTTACAGCCATATTCTAAAATGGATTRAATAAATCCTCATCAATCTACACACCATACCTCTGTCACGTTCGTCGTATGAATCGGACCAAGGCGCAGCGTAGTATGCGTACATTCTTTATTATAATAAGAATGAACACTGAACAAACTAACCAAAATAACAAAACGACACGTGACGCTATACAAAACGAGTGCTGACAGGCAACTACACATAGACAAGAACCCACGAACACCAAAGGCCGGACTTGCGTGCGTGCGGTGTGGTGGTGTGGTATGTGTGTGTGGTGTTTACGTGCATTCGGAAAGTAGAACCCTCTTGACTTTTTCCACATTTTTGTTAGTTACAGCAATTAATTCTCTAGATGGATTGAATTGTTTTTTTTCCCTCATCATTCTACACACATACGGCCCACTAATGCGCACAGCAGGAAACTGGTTTTAGATATGTTCTTGGCAAATGTAAATAAAAACATAAAACTGAATAAACACATTTTTGCATAACGTAGGTTGGCACACCCTGTTATGCCGTGACATCGCATTGTATCGGCTCTGCCTCGGGTTGGACCAGATATATTGTGGGCACTGGGTGGTTTGAGTCATCTTAATTTGTGGTCTATAAAGACTGCTTGATTTGAGGCTGATATAGAGTCTGATAAGACTTTGATGGCTTGGTTAGGTGTTAAACGGAGTTTATTACATAGGGTATCAATGTGTTATGTGAAGAGCGGCTGTTTCTACATCCCAGGGTGTTTCTTTCTGAGTCAATGTCACGAGGTGCTCGACTCAAGCTTGTTAGCGATGAGGGAGATGATGGTCGTATTCTCAACTATGGGGTGTGCTAAACAGACTTCACAGGCTGTCTTGGCATTTTTCAGAGAGGTCAACTCCTCAGAAAACGGGCCTTTTGATCGGGTTTTGTATTTGTATTTATTATGGATCCCCATTAGCTGCTGCCAAGCGCAGCAGCTACTCTTCCTGGGGTCCGGCAGAATTAAGGCAGTTATACAATTTTAAAAGCATTACAATACATACAATCAAGTTGTAAAAACATCTCATGTATGTCAGAGGAAACAGGGAACCTAAGGGGTGCCAGATAATGGCTACTGAGATTTCGAGTCTATTAGCCAAGGATCGGAATTCCCCTTTTGATATTCTGTTTTTGCTTTGGAATTTGGTGGGGTTGTCGCGCCCTGACCTGAGATATCTCTGTTTTCTATATATTTTGGTTAGGTCAGGGTGTGACTAGGGTGGGTACGTTCATTTTTGTATTGTCTAGGGTTTTTTTGTATGTCTAGGGTTTTTGAGGTCTAGGTGATTTGAATATGATCTGATGGTGTGGCCTGATACTCGTTCCGGAATCAGGGGCAGAGCAATGTTTTAATGCGTTGTTCTTTCTGATTGGAGGATCATATTTGGCATAGCGCATTTGGTAGAC
>NC_036875.1:23873143-23877072 GCF_002910315.2 Salvelinus sp. IW2-2015
GAAAACAGTCCAGCACATACACCAACATACACAAAACACGTAACGTCTGTAACAAACACCAGGCTACAACAAACAATCCAGCACAAAGAAACGGGCGGCCGGCTGACTAATAAAGCCCACTAATTAGAACAAACACAAAAAACAGGTGTAACCAATAAACACATAAGGAGGGAGAAGAATCAGTGGCAGCTAATAGGCCGGTGACGACGACCGCCGAGCCACACCGAACGGGAAGGAGAGCCTGCCTCGGTCGGAGTCGTGACAGAATGTGTGTGTTGTGTGTGTGTGTTGCGTGTGCGTGTGCGTGTGCGTGTGCGTGGATGCGTGTGGTGTGCGTGCGTGTGTGTGTGGTGTGTGTGTGTGTGTGTGTGTGTTGTGTGTGTGGTGTGTGTGTGCGTGCGTGCGAGCGCGTGCGTGCGTGCGTGCGTTGTGTGGGGTGGTATGTGTGTGTGGTGTTTACAGTGCATTCGGAAAGTAACCCTTGACTTTTTCCACATTTTGTTATGTTTACAGCATTATTTCTTAGATGGATTGAATTGTTTTTTTTCCCTCATCATTCTACACACAATACCCCATAATGGCAACAGCAGAAACTGAGTTATTAGATATTTTTGCAAATGTAAATAAAAAATAAAACTGAAATAACACATTTGCATAAGTATACACACCCTTTACTCAGTACTTGTGTGAAGCACCTTTTGGCAGTGATTACATTCTGAGTCTTCTTGGGTATGACAACTACAAATTTGGTACACCTGTATTTGGAGACCTTTTCTCCATCTTCTCTGCAGATCCTCTCAAGCTCTGTCAGCGGTTGGATGGGGAGCGTCACTGCACAGCTATTTTCAGGTCCTCCAGAAATGTTTGATCGGGTTTTGTATTTGTATTTATTATGGATCCCCATTAGCTGCTGCCAAGGCGCAGCAGCTACTCTTCCTGGGGTCCGGCAGAATTAAGGCAGTTATACAATTTTAAAAGCATTACAATACATACAATCAAGTTGTAAAAACATCTCATGTATGATCAGAGGAAACAGGAGAACCTAAGGGAGTGCCAGATAATGGCTATGAGATTTCGAGAGTGTTCCCCGTGTCTGGGGCAGTTTAGTTTGAGCACCCAGTGTTGAGTGGGGTGGCCGAGGTTCACCGTGTTGCATTAAAAGAGCATTATATGGAACTCTCTGTTTTCCTGCGCCTGACTTCGCACTCCGACACCCAGTATCTTACACATTCATTTTTCATTTCCACTTGTATGCCAAGAATAGGAGACATAATTACAGGATACAAGATGATTGTGCATGTGTATGTGTGTGAGAACTGAGTGTGTGTGTGTGTGTGTTTGTGTGCGGCTGTTCGTGCGTGCGCACGTGTGTGTGTGTGTGAGTGTGTGCATGTGTGTGTTTATGCGTGTCTGTTCTCTCCCACCTGCGGTGGAGCATAGCCCCTATAAAGCTGTTATCACCTGGGTCTGGTTCAGTGGGGGTTCCTCAGTGGAGGAAGGGGAGGACCAACCTCCTCAGTGAATTTCATAAAAATAAAAATAGTGAAACATTAAAAAAAATACTTTTTAGATTAAACTATACTAAATATATTAATGTCACCAAATAATTGATTTAAACACACTGTTTTGCAATGAAGGTCTACAATAGCCTCAACAGCACTCTGTAGGGCTGTACCATGGTGTAGCCGGAGGACAGCTAGTTTCCGCCCCCCCAAGGTACATTGAATTCAAGACAAAACCTTGGAGGCTATTGGTTCTCACCCCCTTCCATAGAATTACACAGTAATTATGACAACTTCCGGAGGACGTCCTTCAACCTATCAGAGCTCTTGCAAGCATGAACTGACATGTTTTCCACCCAATCAAAGGATCGGAGAATGACTCTGGTACTGAAAATATAAGCTAGTTAGCACTGCAGTGCATAAAATGTGGTGAATAGTTTACTCAAAGAGAGAGAAAGACAATAGTTGACCAGTTTTGAACAAATTAAATTCTTTAAAAATGAAGGAAAAGCAAGAGAGAGAGAGAGACAGAGCTAGCTATATTTAGTTGTATTTTTTCACATCCCTCTCTGTCTCAAACAGATGTGAGCTAGCTGGCTATGGCTATCCAACACTTGAACTCTTCTAAGTCAAGGTAAGCTTTTTGTATTATTAATTTATTGCCGCCAGGCCCCGGCCGGTGTAACTGCTAAACTGCTTGCTGACTGTACAGTGTACTGCATGATTGTAGCGGGTKTACTAAMGCGTTAGTTCGAGTAGCTATGTTGACTATGATGTTAGCTAATATGGTGACAACGATGAACCCTTTGTGTAGCAGTTAGCAGTTATGATATGAAGGTTTGGCTTGTAAAAGTTTTTTCGCCTGGTCACAGACAGCTGATGCACTGAAGTCCACAAATGAAGGGAAAAGGTGAGAGGAGAACAAGTAGATGCGAGAAGGAATTATACAACGAGCAGATCATGATGTTTGTATGTGGCTGCCATGAACGTGAACAGTGTTGGTGTATGATCAGGGGTGTATTCATTCTGCCGAAAAATGTTTCTTAAACGGAAGCAAACGGAATGAAACGGGGATAAACATACCTGAATTTGTCCAATTGAAACTATCTTTTGCAACTGTTGGACAAATGATTACACCCTAGATCAGCTAGATGTAGGCAMGAGTGTGGAAGGCAATATTGAATGTGTCACTGTTTGTCATCTCGATTATTAAATATTTTCTCGACCTGTGCACCTACGTTGTAAACTTTCATTCATAGGCTAGGTTGTAGCAACCTCATGATGGGTACAGGGAACATTTTAGTATCATGTAATAGCCTAAACCTATCAATGTTACATTTAGCTGAGTGAATGGAATATGAATGACAGTCATCCAATGTGCTGTAATAGAAATAACTCCATGCACATGAAAAAAATATATTTGTCCTGCCTCATCTTAAACGTCACCGACCACCACTGGTCTGGCTAGTCCTGCTTACCCCCTTTGACTGGTCTAACAAACTAATTGCTATCATTGCAGCAACTAGTAGATATTGCACCTACTCTTTGTCCCTCATCATCACAGTATAATGAACAGAGACAGTTGTGTGCACCGTCTGTCAGTGATATTATTAGACACTAGGAAGAATACATTTTCCAGGAGCTTTATCAAACAGATTTTATAGTTCACACTGGTTCTTTGTCTCTCTCTCTCTCTCAAGTGGCTCATCATTCTTAAATGGAAGAAGTTTGGAACCCACATACTCTTCAGATCTGTCTGCCAGGCCAAACTGAGAATAGTGGAGAAGGGCCTTGGTCAGGGAGGG
This sequence comes from Salvelinus sp. IW2-2015, assembly GCF_002910315.2. Lineage (NCBI taxonomy): Eukaryota > Metazoa > Chordata > Actinopteri > Salmoniformes > Salmonidae > Salvelinus > Salvelinus sp. IW2-2015. The sequence goes on from NC_036875.1 coordinate 23,876,451, forward strand.
AACCAAGAACCCTATGGTCACTCTGACATGCTCCAGAGTTCTCTGTGGAGTTGGGAGAATCTTCTAGAAGGACAACATCTCTGCAGCACTCCACCAATCAAGACATTTTGGTAGAGTGGTCAGATGGAAGCAACTCCTCAGTAAAAGGCACATAAAGCTCTCAGACCATTAGAAACAAGATTCTCTGGTCTGATGAACCATAGATTGAATTCTCAGGCATGAATGCCAAGCATCATATCTGGAGGAAACCTGCCACCATCCCTACGGTGAAGCATGGTAGTGGCAGCATCATGCTGTGGGGATGTTTTTCAGCAGCAGGGACTGGGAGACTACTCAGGATCGAGGACAGATGAATGAGGCAAAGTATAGAGAGATCGTTGATGAAAACCTGCTCCAGAGCGCTCAGAACTTCAGACTGGGGCGAAGGTTAACTTCCACCAGGACAACGACCTAAGCACACAGCCAGACAAGCAAGAGTGGCTTCGGGACAAGTCTCAGTCCCTGCCGCTGAAAAACATCCCCAGCACAATGCTGCCACTACCGTGCTTCACCGTAGGGAATGCTTTTGAATGGCCAGCCAGAGCCAGACTTAAGCCAATCACATCTCTGGAGAGACATGTAA
>NC_036875.1:23877097-23898116 GCF_002910315.2 Salvelinus sp. IW2-2015
GTCTTTTCGTTCTCCTCGGTCTCTGCTCCTCTCGTCGTCTCTCTGAATGTCGATACCTTTTTCGTCTCCTCTTTTGGGTGTGCTTTCTGTCTCTCTACTTCTCTCAACGGACTGATTATGGTGGCGCGGTCCACCTCTGTACAACACAGACTGTCTGTTCGACAACTTGATTTGGAGTCCACCCGTGGTAAACTTCAATTGATTGAACATGATTTGAACAAGGGCGTCACACCCTTCTAATATAAGGTCCCAATTGAACAGTTGTATGCAGAAGCACAAACCTAAAGCATGGATTGGCACAGAGTCTGAGGAATGGTCGGTCCAAAAATTTATGTAGCATTGAAAGGTCCCCCAGAACACAGTGCCTCCCTCATTCTTAAATGGAAGAAGTTTGGAACCCCCAATATCTTCCTAGATCTGTCGCCAGGCCAAACTGAGAAATCAGTGGAGAAGGGCCCTTGGTCAGTGGAGGGAACCAGAACCCTATGGTCACTCTACATGCTCCAGAGTTCTCTGTGGAGTTGGGAGAATCTCTAGAAGGACAACCAATCTCTGCAGCACTCCACCAATCAGACATTTATGGTAGAGTGGTCAGATGGAAGCAACTCCTCAGTAAAAGGCACATAAAGCCTCTCAGACCATTAGAAACAAGATTCTCTGGTCTGATGAAACAATAGATTGAATTCTCAGCGCTGAATGCCAAGCATCATATCTGGAGGAAACCTGCCACCATCCTTACGGTGAAGCATGGTAGTGGCAGCATCATGCTGTGGGGATGTTTTTCAGCAGCAGGGACTGGGAGACTACTCAGGATCGAGGCAAAGATGAATAGAGCAAAGTATAGAGAGATCTGTTGATGAAAACCTGCTCCAGAGCGCTCAGAACTTCAGACTGGGGCGAAGGTTCACCTTCCACCAGGACAACGACCTAAGCACACAGCCAAGACAAAGCAAGAGTGGCTTCGGGACAAGTCTCAGTCCCTGCCGCTGAAAAACATCCCCACGCACAATGCTGCCACTACCGTGTGCTTCACCGTAGGGAATGCTTTTGAATGGCCCAGCCAGAGCCACGACTTAAGCCAATCAAACATCTCTGGAGAGACCTGAATTAGCTGTGCAGTGACGCTCCCCATCCAACATGACAGCTCTTGAGAGGATCTGCAGAGAAGAATGGGAGAAACTCCCCAAAAGTACAGTGCTGCGTCTCATCTTGATGTGTTTGTTTCTTGGTTTTATGGTTTGGTCGCCCGGAGGGGCGGGCGGCTAGGCGCGGGAGAAATTGTTAACAAGGCAAGGGGAGGCCCCAGGTCCAATTAGCTGTGCAGTGACGCTCCCCATCCAACATGACAGCTCTTGAGAGGATCTGCAGAGAAGAATGGGAGAAACTCCCCAAATACAGGTGTGCCAAGCTTGTAGTGTCATGGCAAGAAGACTCGAGGCTGTAATCACTACTAAAGGTCCATCAACAAAGTACTGAGTAAAAGGTCTGAACACTTATGTAAATRTTCTAAACATATATATATGTATATTTATTACACATTTGCAATTGTCATTATGGGGTATTGTGTGTAGATTGATGAGGGGGGAAAACGATTTACTCTATTTTGGACTAAGGCTATAACTTAACAAAATGTTGAAAAAGTCAAGGGGTTTGAATACTTTCTGAATGCCCTGCATATTACCAGTACAAATTATTAACGTCTGAGTAGAATATAGAGGGGATCTCAGTGAACAATGGAACCTGTGGGAAGGTGTGTTTGGCAAAATGTCTGCGAACACACAGTCCTTAACAGACAACATACATACTTTACCAGTCAAAAGTTTGGACACACCTACTCATTCAAGGGTTTTTCTTTATTTTATTTTTCCCTATTTTAAACATTGTAGAAAGTAKTGAAGACATCAAAACTATGAAATAATACATAWKGGATCATGTAGTAATCAAAAAAGTGTTAAACAAATCTAAATCTATTTTATATTTGAGATTCTTCAAACTAGACACCCTTTGGCTTGATGACATGTTTGCACACTCTTGGCATTCTCTCAACCAGCTTCATGAGGTGGTCACCTGGAAGGCATTTAAATTAACAGGTGTGCCTTTTTAAAAGTTAATTTGTGGAATTTCTTTCCTTAATTGTCACATCTACTCCCGCTCCTCCCCTCCGGCTTTCAACGTTGCCGGTTTACTAACCACCTGTCCTGGGAATCATCATTACGCACACCTGGCTTTCATCATTACACGCACCTGTGCTTCATCATCAAGCACACCTGTTCTCCATTACCTCACTCATTACCTCACTCATTACCTCACCTTTATCTGGCACTCCCTTAGGTTCCTTCCCCAGGCAGTATTGTTTCTGTTTGTTCATGTCTAGATGCTACTCCTACGTTGTATCATTCCATGTTCGTTGTTATATTAAACTTACCACCTGCACCTGCTTCTCAACTCCCAGTGTCTACGTTACATTAATGCGTTTKAGCCAATCAGTTGTGTTGTGACAATGTAGAGGTGTAATACAGAAGATAGCCCTATTTGTTAAAAGACCAAGTCCATATTATGGCAAGAATAGCTCAAATAAGCAAAGAGAAACAACATCATAATTACTTTTAAGAGCTTCCTGCCATCCAAGACATCTATACCAGGGGTGTTAGAGGAAGGCCCTAAAAATTGTCAAAGACTCCAGCCACCCTAGTTATAGACTGTTCTTGTCTACCACACGGCAAGCGGTACCGGAGCACCAAGTCTAGGTCCAAAAGGCTTCTTTTTTTTTTTATCGCGAAAGGCCAAGAGACTCCTGAACAGCTAATCAAATGGCTACCCAGACCCCTTTTACGCTGCTGCTACTCTCTGTTTGTTATCTATGCATAGTCACTTTAACTCTACCTACATGTACATATTACCTCAATTACCTCAACTAACTGGTGCCCCTGCACATTGACTCTGTACCGGTACCCCCTGTATATTGCCTTGCTATTGTTATTTTACTGCTACTGTTGAATTATTTGTAACCTTTTCTTTTATATTTTTTACTTAACACTGGTTTAAAAATGCGTTGTTGGTTAAGGGTTTGTAAGTAAGCATTTCACTGTAAGGTGAATACCTGYTGTATTCGGCGCTTGTGACAAATTCAATTTGATTTGATTTGATTTGGTCAGCATTTAGGAAGGAGTTCCTAATGTTTGGTATACTCRGTGTAAATCATCACGAGTGACACACAGTATACAGGTACAGTACTGCCTGCTGTTACTATGTCAGCTTGGCAATAATAAGAAAAGAGATACGATCTACCCCAGGAACAAGGTCACATATGCTCAAAGGAGGTTTTGTTTTGGTAGGACATRTTGGAGAAAATACATGGGAATCGGAGACGCTTATTACACAATCAGGAAAATCATGTGTGAGGAAATGCAGGGGAGAAATTTACCCAATACACTGTCATGAAAATGAACAATTTCATGTAGACATGAGGTCACACCAGGAAATATAGACAATAAAGAAGAAAGAGCAACCCTATTGACAAGATGGATGACTCAACACCAGCTCAACCGCAACTGTAGCATATTAGCAGTGGGTGGGTGTCTAATGCACACAACTCAACTACTATATTCACTTTGTCGATGAACGCTATTCTCAGAAGCTCTCAGTATTCTATGTGTTTCCATATTGTTGATGTAGGTGCTAATGCAATGATTACGCAGTTGGGATCGAGGGGATCAAATCAAATCAAATCAAATTGTATTGGTCACATACACATATTTTTCAGATGTTATCGCAGGTGTAGTGAAATGCTTATGTTCCTAGCTCCAACAGTGCAGTAATACCTAACAATGCAAAACAATATATGAAAATCCCMAAAATAAAAATAAAGGAATTAAGAAATATAGAAATATTATAATGAGCAATGTCAGAGTCCGGAATATAAATATACAGTTGAAGTCAGAAGTCTACAAACACTTAGGTTGGAGTCATTAAAACTTGTTTTTCAACCACTCCACAAATTTCTTGTTAACAAACTATAGTTTTGGGAAGTCGGTTAGGACATCTACTTTGTGCATGACACAAGTAATTTTTCCAGCAATTGTTTACAGACATATTATTTCACTTATAATTCACTGTATCACAATTCCAGTGGGTCAGAAGTTTACATACACTAAGTTGAATGTGCCTTTAAACAGCTTGGAAAATTCCAGAAAATTATGTCATGGCTTTTTTCCCCCATTTTCTTTTCACGTGTTTATTTATTTATTATTATAAAAAAAATATATAAAAAATACAGATCAACAATTTACATTCTTACATCATACAAAACAGAACGCAGGTATTATGAGAAATACTGGAACAAAAAAATAAAAAATAAAAAAACAATTCTAGTGCAATTGTAATCACTCTGAAATTAAATCCTGTAATGATTTAGGAAAATGTTATTCTTGTTATTGTTCACTGAGGTTTAATGTTTCAATAAATAGTTAAATTCAATCAAACAAAAATTATTTTGGTATGATTTGGATTTTTGTTGTGCATGAAGTATTTGGCAACAAGAATTTAAAAAACACAATCATTTCAGTGGTCTTGTTATCATTGCAACAGTAACATATTATATCTTTCATGCAAAAACATAGGTAGTGTTCATAATTGTAAATAAGTTTTTGCAAGGTTTTCCCAAAATGTTTTTCACAGAAAATGCAGATATCATCAATCGCACAAATTTGGATCATAGAATTACATGGATATATCTTAGTAAAATTTTGAAGTGCACTTCCTTAACTTTGTTTGGTATACAATATTTGTAAGGCCTTAACATGCATTTTTTCAGACAATGTCAGGAATAAGCATGTTCCAGAAAAACTTTCCTCTCGGTGTAAGTTGGTTTTTTGAATGAAGAATTTGTCTTATATATTTATTACAACAAGATTTCTCAAGTAAGCCCACGCCTTCCAATCTGAGTTCTGGATAAACTTTGTGATCATTACCAAAGCTAAGATGAGTTTTCATTCGTGTAGTTAGACCACTGGGAACGGCTTTGATCAAGAGAATAACTCTCCGAAAGGTATTGGAAACTCTTTCTGTTATGTTGTGAGAATATTACCTTGTTGTCGAAAACAAAGAACAAAGTCAATATTCCTCCCATGCCAGCTGGGGAAGAACAATGACTTATTCCTTACAGTTATGTCTGAATTATTCCACAAAATAGCTTTACGTGGGGAAAAATTGTGCAATAAATATATTTTCCAGGCCAATAAAGCTTGTTGGTGAAACTCGTCAATTTAGCAAGTAATCTTTCAGGAATATAATTACATTTCAGTAAAAAACGAAGACCTCCCAACTTATGAAACACATTATTTGGATGAAATACCATATTGATCAGTATTGATCAAACATCTTTTCAACCAGTTTATCTTGAAAGTGTTATTTATGTCAAAAATCCAACACTTCCAGACCGCCTTCAGCTCTTTTGTTAGAAAGGATTACTTTTTTAGTTGGTGAGACTTATTTTCTAGATGAAGTCAAGAAAGGTCTTCTTGATCTTTTACAAGTAGCAGGATTTCACATAACGATAATGAGGGGTACACAAATAGAGACAGTCCCTCTGCCTTGGACAGAAGTACTCTCCAAGTATAAAGATCTCTTTGTAGCCAATTATTGAATATATTTTTGGCTTTCTTAATTTTAGGAGAGAATTCAAATGTTGTCTGGCTAAGTGTTTTTTTGACAGATGTATTCCTTAAATATTTAACACAGTCCTTTACAGGAATATTTTCTATTTCTTTATCATCAGAGTCAAAAAACATAAGATTTCACATTTAGAAACATTCAGTTTTAATCCTGATGCAATAGAAAATGTAGTTATAGCATTAAGGGCATAGGCGACTTGGTCTTTGTCTCTTAAAACCTTTTGTCAATAGGGGAGCTGTTAGCACTATTTTCTTTTTTACATTTCCAAATTAAACTGCCTCGTACTCAATTTTTGCTCGTACAATATGCATATTATTATTACTTTTGGATAGAAAACAATCTCTAGTTTCTAAAACCGTTTGAATTATGTCTGTGGGTGAACCAGAACTCTTTCTACAGCGAAAATCATGACAGGACATGCGAAGGTCAGAAAACTAGGCTCTGTTCTCAGATCAGTTTAAAGCTCTGTGTGTGCCCTATGGGTCGAAATGACTGCACCCGCCTTCCCCTGGATGTCAGTAACCAATGAGAAGTGGAATGGAGTCTCTACGTATTTCTCAGAGTTTATAAAAGGCCATGGAGTGACATGTCTTCTTTTGGACGCTCGTCAAGGCGCAAGAGAGGACATCAGAATGGCATGCTCAAAAGCTCTCGTTATCGGCATATGATATATCCGTCTGTGATTTAATTCGATATAGGTGTTAGAAACATCATAACGAAGTTATTTTAAACCGATTTATATCAGTTTATGCGAGTATATTCTATTTTTCGGAATTTTCGTAGTATTGCGCTTTGAGGATTTGGACATGTGTGTGCCAGTAGCTATTGTTAGCTGCTAGTTCCGAAGTTGAAGAGGACGTTTTACAACAAAGCAACGATTCTTTTGGACAAAGGCAAATTGCCCAAGATTCTGATGGAAGCTCGTTCAAAAGTAAGAGCTATTTATGATTTTATTCCGTATTTATGTGGAAAAATGTAAACGCATTTGTCGGCCATTTTGCGGCACTAGTCTGGCTGTAACGCACACTGTATGTCTAGTAACGTTAATTTTAAAAATCTAACTCAGCGGTGCATTAATAACTATGCATTTTCATTAGCTGTCCAACCTGTATTTTTTTTAGTCAATCTAATCGATAAATAATCGTAAACTTAGGTGCCTTTCCAAGATGACGCCGGCAGAATGCATGCCATGTTTTGACTGATTACATTGCATAACCACGATTTGTGATGCTAAATATGCACATTTTCGAACAAACTCTATATGCATTGTGTAATATGATGTTACAGGACTGTCATCTGAAGAATTCTGAGAAGGTTAGTGAAATATTATATATTTTGGTGGTGATAACGTTATCGCTCTTTTTGCCTTGAATCAATGCTGGGGTGATGTTAGCTCATGTGGTATGCTAATATAACGATATATTGTGTTTTCGCTGTAAAACACTTAGAAAATCTGAAATATTGTCTGGATTCACAAGATCTGTGTCTTTCAATTGCTGTAGCTGTGTATTTTTAAGAAATGTTTTATGATGAGTAATTAGGTAATACACGTTGCTCTCTGTAGTTATTCTAGTCGCTTTGGTGAGTTTTGTGATAGTGGCTGCAATGGTAAACTATGATTTATACCTGAAAAATGCACATTTTCTAAAAACATATGCTATACATAAATTGTTATCAGACTGTCATCTTATGAAGTTGTTTCTTGTTTAGTGGCTATATATATCTTTATTTAGTCGAATTAGTGATAGCTACTGATGGAGTAAAAAACTGGTGGAGTAAAAAAAGTGGTGTCTTTTGCTAACGTGGTTGCTAATAGATTTACATATTGTGTCTTCCTGTAACACTTTTAAAAATCAGAAATGATGGCTGGATTCACAAGAAGTGTATCTTTCATCTGGTGTCTTGGATTTGTGATTTAATGATATTTTAGATGCTAGTATTTACTTGTGACGCTATGCTAGGCTATGCTAGTCGACTTTTTTACTGTGGGGCGTGCTCCCGGATCCGGGTTTGGGAGGAACTAGAGTTAAGAAAAGAGTAGTATCATCAGCCAGTTGGGAAATTTTGATTTCTCTGTTAAAAATGGTTAAGCCATACAAATTTGCATTATTCAGATATCTAGAGATAGAAGTTCCACAACCAAAATGAATAAAAATGGCAAAATTGGGCATCCCTGTCGTACACTTCTGTTGATACTGAATCTTAAGGAAGTATTTAGGTTTACTAACACAGACTATTTATATCTTTGTAAACATACAAATTACTTTGATAATTTTTCACCAAATCCAAAAAGTTTGAGACCTAAAGAGAAATTCATGTTCAATTGTGTCAAAGGCTTTACAGAAGTCCAAAAATAAGACAACTGCATCTGAGTCAATTGCATCTGAATAATCTATAAAGTCCAAGACTAAACGAATGTTAGAGCTTTGTGACGGCCTTCATAAATCCTGTTTGAGTTCTTTATAATGGTATCTATTCCTTTCTTTAATCTTTTGGCATAAACCAGAGCATCAATTTGTTCAATATTTAATAAGTAATTGGTCTCCAATTGTCAATGAGAGAAGGGTCTTTATCGGGCTTCGGAATCAATGAAATAAGGCCCTGTTTCATAGTGGAGACCATTTCCCCACTTTTAATGCAATCTTGAAACATATTAAAAATCGGGTCTTCTAGTAACTCCCAAAACTGTCTATAGAATTCAACTGACAGGCCATCAGGGCCAGATGATTTCCCTTTTTTCATTGAATTCAGAGCCTCTCTAATATCTTCAATTGACACAGGTGAATGCAAACTGAGTGGAAATCTTCCTCAATTACAGAGACATAATTCTGAATGTGGCAAACGTAGCTTTCACAACCATCTTCCTGAAATTGAGAGCGGTAAAGGTTTTCCTAAAAGGATTGACAAATTATGATATTGTAATGGGATCTTTGCATAAAATATCGTTAATTTTGAGTGCAGTTATAGATTTTCTTTTGTAGTTTCTCTTTTCAAGTGCAAAAAGTAACTAGTGTTTCTTTCCCCTCTTCAATCCATTTTCTCTTGACCTTACAAAGGCACCCTTTGCCAGATCCATGTAAAGCTGTCTAATTCTAGTTGTAAAGATTTGAATACAAGACTCCTCTTCTTCAGATAGATTTATCTTTCTTTAGAAAACTGTTTTTCTTGAAGTTTCTTTAATTGCATCAGCTCTTTGGCGCGTTTAATGGCTACCACTCTGATTTTATATTTGAAAAATTCCCATCTACTTCCATGACCCAAGTCTTTTCTTGCAAAAATATCTTTAGCTACCGTGTGTTGTTTTCAATGAGAGTAGTATCTTTAAGAAGTGTGTTGTTTAATTTCCAGTATCCTCGAATACCTTTAGATTTTTTAGTAGTTTGTAAATTCAGGGAAATCAAGTGATGATCAGAAAAGGGAGCCAACTGATGATCTACATCTATAACAAATTGTAACAAAAAAGGGGAAATTAGGAATAAATCTATTCTAGATTTACATGACATAGTTTTGTTGGTCCAGGTATAACCTTTGCATCATTGAAATAACGGCAGGCATCCTCAACACAGAGATCCTTGAATAATGTAGTGATAATATTGCTATTTTGAGGGCTTTGACTCGTTCTAGGAGGAAAACGATCAACAGATGCATCAGGTGTTTCATAAAATCTCTGAAATAATTAGAAAAGCCTCTGAGTATTTGTTGCTTAAATCCTGTACTTTCCTGTTAAATTGGGTAAAAAGGGTCTTATTAGGAGCATGTGAGTTATGTCCATATACATTATAAATGATGAAAATAGCATTGTCAAGTTTAACAGTTACTATGACCCATCTCCCGTCTTGTGAAGATGTGGATTCTAGAATGTCACCTTTAAACTTGTAGATATATCAAAACACCAGCAGAATGATTTGATCCATGACTGAATAGGCCATATCTCCCCATTGTGTTTCCAAAATTCATACTAATCACTTTCACCCGAATGAGTTCCTGAAGAAGGACAAAATCTGCGTTACTGCGTTTACAATATAAAAATAAGGCGTTCCTTTTTTTTGTAAGATTTCTCAAATCCCTAGCATTCAGACTAACGATACTGAGGGAATTGAAAACGAACTCCGGCATTAAAAAGAAAGAACACAAATTAGATAACACAAGTAGTATGTGAACAATAAAACAAACGTGAACCTTGAGAGATTACTCAGACGGAAAACTACGCTCAGCTGACGTAGCGGTGTTTAAAACTTCTTATGGCTGCAATCCCGGTAACAGGATCGATATGACAACAGCCAGTGAAAGTGCAGGGCGCCAAATTCAAACAACAGAAATCTCATAATTAGAATTCCTCAAACATACATGTGTTTTTACCATTTTAAAGGTAATCTTGTTGTTAATCCCACCAAAGTGTCCGCTTTCAAATAGGCTTTTCAGCGAAAGCACCACAAACGATTATGTTAGGTACCACCAACTCACAGAATAATTCAGCCATTTTTACAGCAAAGAGAGGAGTCCATAAAAAGCACAAATAGAGATAAAATTAATCACTACCTTTGATGATCTTCATCAGATGACACTCATAGGACTTCATGTTACACAATATGTCTTGTTCGATTAAGTTCATATTTATATCCAAAAACCTCGTTTACATTTGGCGCCATGTTCAGAAATGCCTCCAAAATATCCGGAGAATTGCAGTCAAATAACAAATCAAATCAAATCAAATTGTATTTGTCACATACACATGGTTAGCAGATGTTAATGCGAGTGTAGCGAAATGCTTGTGCTTCAAGTTCCGACAATGCAGTAATAACCAATGAGTAATCTAACCTAACAATTCCAAAACTACTACCTTAAACACACAAGTGTAAAGGGATAAGAATATGTACATAAAGATATATGAATGAGTGGTGGTTCAGAACGGCATAGGCAAGATGCAGTAGATGGTATAGAGTACAGTATATACATATGAGATGAGTAATGTAGGGTATATAAACATAGTGGCATAGTTTAAAGTGGCTAGTGATACATGTATTACATAAAGATGGCAAGATGCAGTAGATGATATAGAGTACAGTATATACATATACATATGAGATGAGTAATGTAGGGTATGTAAACATTTATTAAGTGGCATTGTTAAAGTGGCTAGTGATACATTTTTACATACATTTCCTTCAATTCCCATTTTTAAAGTGGCTGGAGTTGAGTCAGTATGTTGGCAGCAGCCACTAAATGTTAGTGGTGGCTGTTTAACAGTCTGATGGCCTTGAGATAGAAGCTGTTTTTCAGTCTCTCGGTCCCTGCTTTGATGCACCTGTACTGACCTCGCCTTCGGGATGATAGCGGGGTGAACAGGCAGTGGCTCGGGTGGTTGTTGTCCTTGATGATCTTTATGGCCTTCCTGTGACATCGGGTGGTGGTAGGTCCTCGAGGGCATGTAGTTTGCCCCCGTGATGCGCTGTGCAGATCTCACTACCCTCTGGAGAGCTTACGGTTGTGGGCGGAGCAGTTGCGTACCGGGCGGTGATACAGCCCGACAGGATGCTCTCGATTGTGCATCTGTAGAGTTTGTGAGTGCTTTTGGTGACAAGCCGAATTTCTTCAGCCTCCTGATGTTGAAGAGGCGCTGCTGCGCCTCTTCACAACGCTGACTGTGTGGGTGGACCAATTCAGTTTGTCCGTGATGTGTACGCCGAGGAACTTAAAACTTACTACCCTCTCCACTACTGTCCTGTCGATGTGGATGGGGGTGCTCCCTCTGCTGTTTCCTGAAGTCCACAATCATCTCCTTTGTTTTGTTGACGTTGAGTGTGAGGTTTTATTTCCTGACACCACACTCCGAGGGCCCCTCCCTGTAGGCGTCTCGTCGTTGTTGGTAATCAAGCCTACCTGTAGTGTCGTCCGCAAACTTGATGATTGAGTTGGAGGCGTGCATGGCCACGCAGTCGTGGGTGAACAGGGAGTACAGGAGAGGGCTCAGAACGCACCCTTGTGGGGCCCCAGTGTTGAGGATCAGCGGGGTGGAGATGTTGTTACCTACCCTCACCACCTGGGGGCGGCCGGTCAGGAAGTCCAGTACCCAGTTGCACAGGGGGGGTCGAGACCCAGGGTCTCGAGTTTGATGACGAGTTTGGAGGGTACTATCGTGTTAAATGCTGAGCTGTAGTCGATGAACAGCATTCTCACATAGGTATTCTTCTTGTCCAGATGGGTTAGGTCAGTGTGCAGTGTGGTTGCGATTACATCGTCTGTGGACTATTGGGTCGGTAAGCAAATTGGAGTGGGTCTAGGATGTCAGGTAGGGTGGAGGTGATATGGTCTTGACTAGTCTCTCAAAGCACTTCATGATGACGGAGTGAGTGCTACGGGGCGGTAGTCGTTTTGCTCAGTTACCAATGATGGCCCTCTTGAAGCATGTAGGAACAGCAGACAGGGATAGGATTGATTAAATATGTCCGTAAACACACACCAGCCAGCTGGTCTGCGTATGCTCTGAGGACGCGGCTGGGAATGCTGTCTGGGCTGCAGCCTTGCGAGGGTTAACAGGTTTAAATGTTTTACTCACCTCGCTGCAGTGAAGGAGAGCCCGCAGGTTTGGGCCGTGTCAGTGGCACTGTATTGTCCTCAAAGCGAGCAAAAAAGTTATTTAGTCTGTCTGGGAGCAAGAACTCCTGGTCCGCGACGCGGACAGAAACAGAACAGAACAGAACACAACAGAAATACTCATCATAAATTAAGTTTTGATGAAAGATACATGTTTACATAGAATTAAAGATACACTTGTTCTTAATGCAAACGCTGTGTCAGATTTCAAAAAGCTCTACGGCAAAACACAATATTCAATAATCTGAAAACAGCGTTCAGCACAAAAGCAAGCCACACAGTTACCCGCGCAAATTGTGCAGTAACAAAACTCATAAAAAGCATTATAAATCTTCACTTACCTTTGCTGATCTTCATTAGAATGCACTCCCAGGACTCCCACTTCCACAAGAAATGTTAGTTTTTTTCAGTAATGTCCATCATTTATGTCCAAATAAGCTATTTTTGTAGCGTGTTTGGTAAACAAATCCAACGTCAGGGAAGCGCTAAAACCTGACGAAATGTCCAAAAGTTCCGTAACAGTCCGTAGAAACATGTCAAACGATGTATTGAATCAATCTTTAGAATGTTTTATATATAAATCTTGAATAACGTTCCAACCGGAGAATTACATTGACTTCAGATGAGCGATGGAATAGAGCTCCCTCTCATGTGAACGCGCATGGTCAAAGAATGGTCAGGTCATGGCAGACTTGACTAATTCCCCTCTCATTTGGCCCCCTTCACAGTAGAGGCATCAGCCAAGGTTCTACAGACTGTTGATATCTAGTGGAAGCCGTAGGAAGTGCAAACTCATCCATATCTCGCTGTGATTTCAATGGGATCTTGGTTGAAAATCGACCAGCCTCAGAATTTCCACTTCCGGTTTGGATTTTATACTCACAGACATAATTCAAACTGTTTTTAGAAACTTCAGAGTGTTTTCTACCCAATACTAATAATAATATGCATATATTAGCAACTATGACTGAGAAGCAGGCCGTTTACTCTGGGCACCTCTGTGCACCTTTCATCCAAGCTACTCAATACTGCCCCTGCAGCCATAAGAAGTTTTAACAGAATAACAAATCTATTTACTTCCTTTTTTTTWGTTGGCAAGTGTTCATCAGTTGTTGTTCGAACGGTACATTTATTCATGGTAGTACCTTAACTGTAGTCTTGGTAGTACTCACAGTTCCAATTTGGTTAATGTCAACCGAGATACCCAGTAATCATTCTTCCTTCGATAAATGAGTGTGGGCCCAGCCTTCTTTCCCTCTTGTCGTGCCTTCTGTATAAGCAGCCACAGTTTCTCTCTGGCAGCCTGATCCTGCGGTATCAGAGCTTCTTTGATGCAGAGCTTCTTCTCGTCCAGAAACTTGTTCCCCGTGGCCATTTTCCAGATGATGTCCCTGTTATGGCGCATAGTTAAGYGCAAGATGATATTGCGAGGGGTCCATCAGATTTTTCATTTCCCAAGTCGATGTACCACATCAATCGCATCTCTTAGCCTGTCTTTGATGCACGGAGCCACCTTTCCCAGGATATTAATAACTGCTTCCCTAATATCCTCTACCTCTTTTACACCTTGGATTTTCAGATTCCACCTGCGAGAGTACATTTGAAGTTCAGCTACATTCTCACACAGCTCATTATTTTTGGATTGCATTTTCTTCAACTCATTCTCTAGGAACGTTATCTTTTCCTTGTTCTCRCTCACAATTTAGTGTTGCTGATTGACAGTTTCTGACAAATTATCGATAGTCTTTGATATTTCTTCAGTAGCCCGCTCTATGATGGACACTTTGGAGAGCGTTGGGTCTTGTTTAGTAGACACGTTGGAGAACGTGACGTCTTGTTTAGTAGACAGGGACTGGATTGCAGAGAAAAGTTCAGACATGGAAATGTCGTCTTTTACTTTTTTCACCAGTGGATTTTTAAATGGGTTCTGAGGTGAAGAGGTTGCAAGGATTTCCTCCTGGTCAGTTTTGTTCATTCTCTTGCTTGAGTTCGCGGATTCTTGTGTATCCATGCTGATCTGGTTCTCGTTGTGGCTAGCTAGCATGTCTGCCGTCTTCTGTGAGACATGGATATTTCGTCTACTCTTGTCTTTCTGTCGTGTTCTTCCCATTCAACTTGACAAAAACTAACTCTAAACTTATCCCATGTCCCTAAAACAAGTTATAGTTAGTTTCTTTCAACATTAATAGTCAATATTAGACTGTAGATGTATTTCAAGGCCTACCTTCAAACTCAGTGYCTCTTTGCTTGACATCATGGGAAAATCAAAAGACATCAGCCAAGACCTCAGAAAAATAATTGTAGACCTCCACAAGTCTGGTTCATCCTTGGGAGCAATTTCTAAACACCTGAAGGTACCACGTTCATCTGTACAAACAATAGTAYGCAAGTATAAACGCCATGGGACCACGCAGCCGTCATACCGCTCAGGAAGGAGACTGTCTCCTAGAGATGAACGTACTTTGGTGCGAAAAGTGTAACTCAATCCCAGAACAACAGCAAAGGACCATGTGAAGATACTCGAGGAAACAGGTACAAAAGTATCTATATCCACAGTAAAACCAGTTCTATTTCGACATAACATGAAAGGCCGCTCAGCAAGTAAGAAGCACCGCTCCAAAACCGCCATAAAAATGCCAGACTACGGTTTGCAACAAAGATCGTACTTTTTGGAGAAATGTCCACTGGTCTGATGAAAGAAAAATATAACTCTTTGGCCATAATGACCGTTGTCATGTTTGGAAGAAAAAGGGGGATGCTTGCAAGCCGAAGAACACCATCCCAACCGTGAAGCACGGGGGTGGCAGCATCTTGTTGTGGGGGTGCATTGCTGCAGGAGGGTCTGGTGCACTTCACAAAATAGATGGCATCATGAGGGAGGACAATTATGTGGATTTATTGAAGCAACATCTCAAGATATCAGTCAGGAAGTTGAAGCKTGGTTGCAAATGGGTCTTCCAAATGAACAATTACCCCAAGCATACTTCCAAACTTGTGGCAAAATGGCTTAAGGACAACAAAGTCAAGGTATTGGAGTGGCCATCATAAAGCCCTGACCTCAATCCTATAGAAAATGTGTGAGCAGAACTGAAAAAGCATGTGCGAGCAAGGAGRMCTACAAACCTGACTCAATTACACCAGCTCTGTCAGGAGTAATGGGCCAAAATTCACCCAACTTATTGTGGGAAGCTTGTGGAAGGCTACCTGAAACATTTGACCCAAGTTAACCATTTTTAAAGGTAATGCTACCAAATACGAATTGAGTGTATGTAAACTTCTGACCCACTGGGAATGTGATGAAAGAAATAAAAGCTGAAATAAATCATTCTCTCTACTATCATTGTGACATTTCACATTCTTGAAAAATAAAGTGGTGATCCTAACTGACCTAAAACAGGGAATTAAATGTCAGGAATTGTGAAAAATTGAGTTTAAATGTATTTGGCTAAGGTGTATGTAAACGTACAACTTCAACTGTATACAGTGTATTGGAAAGTATTCAGACCCCTTGACTTTTTCCACATTTTGTTTTCGTTACAGCCTTATTCTAAAATGTATTAAATTGTTTTCCCCCTCTACAGACAATACCCCATAATGACAAATCAAAAACACGTTTTTAGAAAACGTTGCAAATGTAAAACAATTAAAACTGAAATATGACATATATGTATTCATACCCTTTACTCAGTACTTTGTTGAAGCACCTTTGCCATCGATTACAGCATTGAGTCTTATTGGGAATGACGCTCTCAAGCTCTGTCAGGTTGGATGGGGAGCRTACTGCACAGCTATTTTCAGGTCTCTCCAGAGATGTTCGATCGGGTTCAAGTCTGGGCTCTGGCTGGGCCACTCAAGGACATTCAGAGACTTGTCCCGAAGCCAGTTCTGCGTTGTCTTGGCTGTGTGTTTAGGGTCGTTGTCCTGTTGGAAGGTGAACCTTCGCCCCAGTCTGAGGTCCTGAGCGCTCTTGAGCAGGTTTTCATCAAGGATCTCTCTGTACTTTGCTCTGTTKAACCTTTCCCTCAATCCTGACTAGTCTCCCAGTCCCTGCCGCTGAAAAACATCCCCACCGCATGATGCTGCCAACCCCATGCTTCACCGTAGGAATGGTGCCAGGTTTCCTCCAGACGTAACCCTTGGCATTCAGGCCAAAAATTTAAATCTTGCTTTCATCAGAACAGAGAATCTTGTTTCTAATGGTCTGAGAGTCCTTTAGGTGCCTTTTGGCAATCTCCAAGCGGGCTGTCATGTGCCTTTTACTAAGGAGTGGCTTCCGTCTGGCCAAATTTCAAAAAACCTGTTTTCACTTTGTCMTTATGGGGTATTGTGTGTAGATTGATGAGAGAAAAAAACTATTTAAACCATTTTAGAATAAGGCTGTAACGTAACAAAATRTGGAAAAGTCAAGGGGTCTGAATGCTTTCCGAAGGCATTGTATGTACAGTGCCTCAGAAAGTATTCACACTCCTTGCCTTTTTCCACATTTTGTTGTCTTGCAGCCTGAATTTAAAATGGATTCAATTKAGATTTTTGTGGTACTGGCCTGTACACAATACCCCATAATGTCGAAGTGGTATAATGCTTTTCGAAATTTGTACAAATTCATTAAAAATGAAAAGTTGAAATGTCTTGAGTCAATAAGTATTCAATCACTTTGTTATGGCAACCGTAAGTTGAAGTTCAGGAGTAAAAATGTGCTYAACAAGTCACATAATAAGTTGCATGGACTCAATCTGTGTGCAATAATAGTGTTTAACATGATTTTTAAATGACTACCTCATCTTTGTACCCAGCACATACAATTATCTATAAGGTCCCTCTGTCGAGCAATGAATTTCAAACAAAGACTCAACCACAAAGACCAGGAAGGTTTTCAAATGCCCCACAAAGGGCACCTATTGGTAGATGGATAAACAAAAAAGCAGACATTGAATTTCCCTTTGAGCATTGTGAAGGTCTTAATTACACTTTTGCTGGTGTATCAATACACCCAGTCTCTACAAAGCTACAGGTGTCCTTCSTAAATAAGGTTCTGGAGCGGAAGGAAACTGCTCAGGGATTTCATCATGATGCCAATGATGACTTTAAAACCGTTACAGAGTTTAATGGCTGTGATAGAATAAAACTGAGTATGGATCAATAACATTGAAGTTACTCCACAATACTAACCTAATAGACAGTGTGAAAAGAAGGAAGCCTGTACAGAATACAAATATTGCAAAAACATGCATCYAGTTTGCAACAAGGCACTAAAATAATACTGCAAAAAATGTGGCAAAGAATTAAYTTTTTGTCCTGACTACAAAGTATTATGTTTGGTGCAAATCCAATACAACACATTACTGAGTACTACTCTCCATATTTTCAAGCATAGGGGTGGCTGCATCATGTTATGGGTATGCTTTTAATCATTAAGGACTGGGGAGTTTTTCCAGGATAAAAAATAAACGTAGCGTAGGGGTTGGTAATGTTCTCTAGTTGACCGTGATTGGCTCAGTGTTCTGTCCGTCATGGGGAAACTACTTCCCGCCAAATCTAAGGGTAGAGCTCGAAAATGTCTGCCCCTTGGGTGCTGCCATAGAGTTACATTCGAAGTGTCCATCCAAGAAGGCTCAAGGGCATTGGCCACAGATAAAATGACGTCAAATCACGTTACATCTACAGTAGCTGGACTGATTTCAAAATCTTAGCTAGCAGTCATCATCATGTATCAAGTCGGCAATCTACTAGCAAATCCTTTTTAGTCTTTGTCATATGAAGAGAAATAATGAAGAGAAATTATAGATAAAACGTATCGGTGCTCACCGGCCATTGGACATAAACATTACACAACAAGTTGGAAATTGCAAATTCAACAATGAGCGGTTTGGAAGGAATCAGTGGCTAACTGCAAACATTGCAAAGCAATCACTAGCCTGCTATTCAGTGGAGTGTGTGTGTGTGGTCCCAAATCTGGGTTTAAGGGTCTCTTTTCAAAGCTTAAAATKATAAACATTTAACATTGGCCATGCTGTCAATCCAGCAGGATTTCTGCCGCGCTCAAAACAACTGTTGAAAACAACTTGGAAATCTGACTTCAGTGAGTTCAAGACAAAGGGGAACTCGGTAAAAAATGAGCTCCGACTGGGAAAATACGTTTTGAACGGAATTGTAAGTCGGGAACTCGGGCCTCTTTCTAGAGCTACGACCTAAAGATCACTGACGTCATCATAATTCAATCTTGTTTTTTTCCAGAGTTCCCAGTTGTTTGAAAGCACCATAAATCCAGAGAATGCCAGACTTTGATGACAAAGTTTGATGACAAAATTTGCCCACGAAGGACCGCCGTGCCACCTTCCTGTTCAAGTGAGCACAGCACAACAAGGTGAGTGCAAAAATGTATTGTATGCTGCTGCATAAATTATGTAATATGCCAGGGAGATATGTATACTGTAGCTAAGAAAGTAATACTAAGTGTATGTTGTGTAGTAAGCTGTTAGTAGCCCATGTGCCTCACCCTAATAATTTGTTATATTTTCCCCTCTTAATTTCACCTACTGTTCTGACTTGGTGGTGCACATGTAGCCTATAACCTGTTTTAGAKAAATGTAATCATTGAATATTGTAAGAGCTTTCATTGTCTGCTTATATGCCCCCTTTATTTATCCTATGGTTCTGACTTGGTGTACAGGGAGAATACTGTTAGAATGGCCAATGTCCTGAATTTTGTCACTGTACATTTCAAAAGTGCTGAACAAATAGTTATATTGACTACGTCCGCCCTAGATAACTCATTAATGTCTTAATTGAAATTACGAATTGCCTCTTATCCGCTTGTCGTCCCCTCAATTGTCATTAGAAACGACATTTGTTTAAGCAAGTGAGCCATATCAGCTATGTTTTTTTTTTAAAGGCAGTAAATGAGGCTGAATTAACTGTTTCACTGCCAGACAAGGCTCCGCTGATAGCCAGCTGTTGCAGTGGTAAGGTGTTGGAACTGYGGTTTGGACTGCTGTTTGGACAGCTTTATGTAGGCCCTAACAGTTTGTGGGCCACGTTTGTCACCGTTATAGTGCAATTCATGTATTGTTTAGTGTTGTGTTGTGTAGTATGTAAACATTATTAAAGTGACCAGTGTTCAATGACTATGTACATAGGGCAACACTCTATGTACATAGGGCAACACTCATAGGTGCAGGATTGAGTACCGGGTGGTAGCCGGCTAGTAACAGTGACTAATGTTCAGGGCAGGGTACTGGGCGGAGGCCGGTGACATGGAATGAATGCATCGGATATGGAATGAAAGCATGTTTATGCATGTATTCTGACTGTGTGTGTGCTCTGTATCTATGGAGAGAGAGCACATCTGGGTGGCGTCATTATTACTCTCTAATACCAGAAGCAGAAGACACCCGAGAGCATGGTCGCCAGGAAACAGGAGCCTGTATCCACTGTCCAGTTTACAGTCCCTCTGTGGTGTGATACTTTCTAACTCTGACTTTGCCGATAGCTACTTTATTGAGGACAATTTTGCTTACTAGTGTATGACTGTGATATGTGGTTGTCACACCTAACTATCTTAAGATGAATGCACTAACTGTAAGTTGCTCTGGATGACTAAAATGTAGATGTAAAAGGATGGCCATAAAACACACGCAAAATGCACAGCCACAGCACACACAGCACACACACACACACACCACACACCACACACAACACACACACACACAACACACACACAACACACACACACACACCACACACACACACACACACACACACACACACACACACACAACACACACACACACACACACACACACACACACACACGCTTGTGCACAAGAGTCGTGCCCTGTAACATACCTTTAATTTGGGGTATTATCAACAGTAAAATACTTATTTTACTGCTGCATACTTTAAATGATGGTCCATTGTGGGAAACTGTTGTGTGCAAGGAAATAATTGCTGTATTTCAAATGGTATTGTTATTTCACCCCACAGAATACAGTACCGTATCTTTGGATCACCAAAAACCTTTTGACCACTAGTGGGTGCATGGTATTGTCTCATTAACATATTTTGAGGCGTGCATCCTTGARTGAGAAGGCTGTACCAATTTAACTCCTGACATAGGTGGTTATACTGCCCCATCAAATTAAAATGTATAGGGGACAGAATGGAGTGGCAACAAGTCTTAAAACCTAAATGGTTGAGCATTTTGGCATGTTGTTTTGGTCTGTTTTGCCTTGTAGTCGCAAGGGATATAAAACACCAAATATTCATATTTTTACTCGTTATTCACTGTGTATTTATTCCTCGTGTCACTATATCAATATTTTMTTTTWTTTTWWATCTTTAGCTCTGCATTGTTGGAAAATGACCCTTTAGTAGGCATTTCACTGTTACTCTACACACATTGCTTACCAGGCAGGTGACAAATAAAATGTGATTTGGTCCATTTATTCATGAATTAATTCTGATTATGGTAGCATTTAMATTTTTACAGTATAGTACAGTCAGTTTTACAATATTGTAGTGTGTCATTACACAGTACCTGCTTTGATACAGTTTTAAGATTACACTAGATGTACTGTAAAATTAAATACTGCCTGTAAATTACTGTCAAATTCACGACAACCCCTTTACAGTGTGGGTGAGCTGTTGGTTTACTCAAACTCAAAGGGCATTTGGGGGTGGAGTATTGACTCAGAATGAAGGATGAGTGTTTAGCCTCAGATGGATGCACACACACACACACACACACACACAC
>NC_036875.1:23904352-23926465 GCF_002910315.2 Salvelinus sp. IW2-2015
TGTTGTGTGTGTGTTGTGTGTGAGTGACAGAGAGAGAGAGAGAGATGGGTTTCAGTATTCTATCTAAACTCCCCCTTCCCCATAAAACTTGCTTCCTCAGTTTGAACCAAGCCAGCCTGTTAGCAAAATGTTTTTATTTGATTTGAAATAGCTGATGGGAATGCCTCTCACCATTAAAACATGCTTGACACATAGAAATCGAAACACTCCATTTCCATTTCAGAGGAACAACCTTCCACTATCCATTTGTATAAACGTATGAATCCATTTTGATGATGCTCCATTTTTTGAAAAAGGTAAATATGGGTTTTTTCTCTCATTGATATTTGCCTTGAGAAGGTGATTTGGTAAGTGCAGTATGTTTTGTGAGATTGAGCTAATATTACGAGGAGGGGGAGGGGATGTTAGTGCATCCTTATTTTATGACTAGTTGTAAACAACAGCATTTGTAGTCTGAGTCCACCGCGGAATGAACACCTTCCTAATATTGTGTTACAGTGGTAAAGTACTGTAGGGGGTAATCATAGGGTAGTGTCAGTTAAATATACATAACTTCTTAGGGATAGGGGGCGACATTTTCACTTTTGGATGAATTGGTGCCTCGTACTCTGTCCTAGATCATATGATATGCATATTATTATTACTATTGGATAGAAAACACTCTGCAGTTTCTAAAACTGTTTGAATTATATCTGTGAGTAAAACAGAACTCATATGGCAGGCAAACTTACAAACAGGAAGTGAAAATTCTGAAATGGGTCGCTGTGAAAGGCATCGCCTATTCAAATGCCTTATATTTATGGHTCTGTATGCACTTCATACGCCTTCCACTAGATGTCAACAGGCAGTAGAACGTGGAATGAAGCGTCTAGCCTGATGTGGGACCGAATGAGAGCCTTTGGAGTGACAAGTCAGGCATATTGCCAGTTCTTGGCCACGCACACTGGGAATGTCATGTCCTTGTCTGCAATGCGTTATATAGACATGAAGAAATGCTCCGTCTGGGACGTTATTGGATATATATGAGAAAAACATCCTGAAGATTGATTCTCAACTGAGTTTGACCAGTTTATTCGATTTGTAATATCACTTTTTGAAGTTTTCGTTCATTAGCKTAAWGTTCTATGGAMACRTGWACTACACATGCTAGCCAAAGTTGCTAATTCGACAGAAGTAATGGACATTATAAAACAAAAAAACKATTTATTGTGGAACTAGGATTCCTGGCACTGCATTCTGATGAAAGAWCATCAAAGGTAAGGGAATATTTATGATGTAATTTGTTATTTCTGTTAACTCCAACATGGCGGAGAATGGCTGAGCGCTGTCTCAGATTATTGCATGCTGTGCTTTTTACAGCATGCTTTTTAAATCTAACACAGCGGTTGCATTAAGAACCAGTGTATCTTTAATTATATGTTAAACATGTATCTTTATCAAAGTTTTATGATGAGTATTTCTGTATTTCACGTGGCTATCTGTAATTACTTTCGCTATTTTGGAGCCATTTCTGAACATGGCGCCAATGTAAAACCACGATTTGTGGCTATAAATATGCACATAATCGAACAAAACATAAATGTATTGTATAACATGATGTCATATGACTGTCATCTGATGAAGTTGTTCAAAGGTTAGTGATTAATTTTATCTCTATTTGTGGGTTTTGTGAAAGCTATCTTTGCTGTGAAAAAATGGCGGTGTGTTTTTGGATATTGTGGTGAGCTAACATAAATATATGTTGTGTTTTCGCTGTAAAACATTTTAAAAATCGGACATGTTGGCTGGATTCACAAGATGTTTATCTTTAATTATATGTACAACATGTAATTTTTCATCAAAGTTTTATGATGTATTTCTGTATTTCACGTGGCTATCTGTAATTACTTTCGCTATTTTGGAGCCATTTCTGAACATGGCGCCAATGTAAAACCACGATTTGTGGCTATAAATATGCACATAATCGAACAAAACATAAATGTATTGTATAACATGATGTCATATGACTGTCATCTGATGAAGTTGTTCAAAGGTTAGTGATTAATTTGATCTCTATTTGTGGGTTTTGTGAAAGCTATCTTTGCTGTGAAAAAATGGCTGTGTTTTTTGGGATATGGTGGTGAGCTAACATAAATATATGTTGTGTTTTCGCTGTAAAACATTTTAAAAATCGGACATGGTGGCTGGATTCACAAGATGTTTATCTTTCATTTGCTGTATTGGACTTGTGATTTCATGATATTATATTATATTATATACCTGTGGCGCTAGGTTAGGCTATGCTAGTCAACGTTTCTGATGACAGTTATCCCGGATCCGGGATGGGTGGTCCAGAGAGGTTTTAATATGATGCACTTAAGGGTAGCACACACTAAGAGGCTCAGATTGTAGTTGAATAGCTGCTTCATACAAACACACACACTACTCATGTCCAGAGACAGAGGGCTGGTGAATGACACAAAACACTAGTTTCACAACATGCAGTCGCTTTGTTTCTTGCACAAGTCTGTTTGTACTTGTGCCTGTTTGAAGAGCMCAGCCACCACAGATGTGTTGCTGCTCACTACATGAAAGAGAYGAAAGTCCTAGAGACACGGAGCAGACTGGAGCAGACTGGCCCACTGTGCCTCTGTCCCCTTGCCTCCTTGGCCCTGCTGTGTCACGCTGTGGGACAGTGATGCCGGGTGACAGACCTGCCTGAATGTCAACCAGACACCAGCCATGGTAGCCACAATAGCTGAGAGCCGACATACCAGCAGAGACAGAGGAAGAGAGAGATAGAGAGAGAGAATACAGAGAAATAGAGGGAGAGATAGAGAGAGAGGAGGGAGAAAGGGGGGGGGGGTGAGGAAGAGGGGGAGCAGTGATAGAGAGAAACAAAAGATGGCAGGTCCTGTCAATCTCTGTATTTCTCATCTCTCCATGTCTTTACATCTCTGCCAGGTCACTCAAGATCCACTGCGAAATTTAACGTCCATCCAGGTAAGCAGGATGTAGGGAGATTACTWCAAAACTGRCCACTAGAGGCAACAGTRAGCGCTATTACTATCAAGTAGGCTTGGGGTTTGCTAGGCCGTTAGGCATAAGACACAAGCCTTGGCTCTGAAGGCTGAGCTTTCAATCCCAGTGATAGGCACTAGTTTTAAATTGCTTTGTTTTAACCCTATCCCAAACCCTAATCCTTAAAGTGGAACTGACAGCGTTTTAACTACTTTGCAGATATGAAACAATCAGACAATCTTAATATCAGTAAAAAATGTCAAATTCCCAGTTTATGCTACAAAACCAACTTCAGAAGAGGTTTTAAAAATAGGTTATATTTTACTCAACATTCTATGATGTACACTAAGGCATTGTTGGCAGAATAGATGGATGCAGTTCAATGCATGATTAATATAATTCACCAATACATTTCTTGGTAGTCCAAAGAATATTGCTTCTAGGTGGTAAATAACAGCTGGCCTGGTACATTGTTTGCTGCCTCAAATCGGGATGCACTACTTCAGTTTCAATGATTCAATATTTTGGACAAAAACGGACAAATGTAACAAAGGCTGGGAATGTCAATACAATCAAACTAGCAAAGACAATGATCACAAGTCAGTCATAATGTGGCTAATAGGCTAGCGTATCTATTTATGTAACAAGTTAAAAACCTAACATTAGCTAGCTAGGTAGCTGCTAGGAGGATGTCATATCTTGTCATTCGAGGAATGGGTGAGTGACTGACTTTTCCCCTCAAATCGTTTTTCAGTGGCTATACACAGYTAGAGATGTAGGTGTCATTTGGTTAGCTAGCAAGAACTTGAACGAATGTTATTCAGTTAGCATATATCTTGCGTTCGCAAATTCACTCTGACAATCTACTACGATTTCAGAACACTCTCATCTGAGTGTGCAAGAGTGCAGAAAAACTGATGAATTTATGAACATGCAACACCCTGAATATGACCGGTGTCAGCACACAGCCTGGCTAACCAGCGCTGCTAGGGCGAGTAAAATGTGAGGTGTTCTCTCATTTGTGTCTGGAAGTAGCTACTTAGCAAGCTAGCCAACGTTAGCCAGTTATCTTGGGTGCTTGGTTGGGACAAAACATGTATTGGCAGGCAAGTTGCAAAAGGACGAGTASGCTACAATTCCACATCGTTTATCAGTGCAATTTTGACTGTGGGTTTATCTATTGTTCCTTCGTTATATTTKAGCTCATCTTGCTCTGGCTAGCATTAGTTGTTGATCTTCTTGATGTGCATAACTGAGGGAGAGAGAGCCTACCTTTTCTGTGGTATTTGCAGAAATCCATTCAGGCGTATTTTGTGGCTTTTGGCGGATGTGTTCTAATGATCAAAAGTCAGGCTGTTGAAACTGCACACACAGTTCAGTTCGAAGTGAATGATGGCAGGCCTGTGTGGCAAATGGCTTGTTTGCAGAAAGGCCTAATGTAGATCTGATTGGCTATGGTACACCGGTCTGCGTAGACTCCGATCCTGGATTAGACAGATGTTTTTATTAGGTTTTATTTACTACAGTGTCTATTAATTTTTCAATTGCWCGTCCACTTTCCCACTCTATATTGCTATAGAATTTTCACAAAGGCCTTAGTATACGTAATTCCCAAACATTTGAAGAATTTATGAAAATGTGAAAATGACCATATCTAAGTGCTTGTTTGTCAGATTTTTTTTTTAAGCATCATAGTCTTCCTGGGGGAGTATATGAACAGACTTGAATAAGATTTAATTTTGATAAAATGCTGTCAGTTCCACTTTAACATTCGGAATGAATGCCTAAACTTAACCTTCGAAATGTGATGTTAATGAATAAATGTTAGAATCTGCAGTGAGATTAAGAGCTTGTTGTACATCTACTGTGTATCAGCTCATAAACTGAAATGACCCTTATGTTGAAATGAAGAGTGTCACTGAAAATTATACTGTAATTGAGATGATAATACAGTGAGAATAGTCCTGTTAGTGAGACCTAAGACAGTGCTAATAAGGTTTTTAAAATAGCTTCAAGGAGGAGGTTGCTATGGCAGCACGGCAACCACCCTTGACAAAATGTGTATATTTAGAAAGTGTGAAACAAAATAGAAACCAATCATTACAATTTATTCCTTATGGAGGGTATGCCGGAATGTATTTAGGAATATTGTGTGTGTTTGAGTGTGCGTGCACGTATGTACTGTATGTGTCTCTGTGTTCAACAAGCTCTCAAAGACTCACTGCAGAATCCAACTTTTGTCCATAAACGACACATTTTKAAAGTTAMGTTTATGCATTAATTCAGAATAGGGTTTAGGTTTGGGATAGGGTGTAATGTGCGCTAAGAGTCGGGAAGCAAGTTCAGGGAGTGAGAGTTTTAATAAATAAACACAACATAATACAAAACAAGAAACACGAACAACGCACAGACATGAAACAGAAACAACAATGCCTGGGGAAGAAATCAAAGGGAGTGACATATATAGGGAAGGTAATCAGGGAAGTGATGTAGTCCAGGTGAGTCCGATGACGCGCAGGTGCACGTAATGATGGTGACAGGTGTGYGCCATAATGAGYAGCCTGGTAACCTAGAGGCCAGAAAGGGGGAGCACATGTGACAGTATCCCCTCCCCGATGCGCGGCTMCAGCCGCAGGACGCRACCAARATGACAATCCCGGGKATCAAGAGCAGAGGTGCGGGAAACCTGTCAATCCGGCTGAGACGCAGGAGCTTGGCGACCTAGACCGCCGGAGAGAGAGCATACCTGACAGTACCCCTTCCCGGCGCGTTCGGCTCCAGCCGCAGGACGACAACCCAAGGGRCGATCCCGGGGATCAGGAGAGGAACAGTCACCCCTGCTGATGCGCGGGAACCTGTCGCCAGCTGGGACACGGGAACCTGTCAAATCGGCTGAAGCCTGACGAGCTGGTGGACACAGGGGAGCCTGGCGAACCGACGAAGGCGTGAAAGCCCGAAGAGCTGGCTGAGGCAGGGGAGCCTGGTGATCCGGCTGAGGCTTGAGAGCCTGACGAGCCGGCAGAGGCAAGGGGGCCTGGCAATCTGGCTGAGGCATGAAAGCCTGTAGCGGCTCCCGAACCCGACGTCATTCCACCTGACACAAAAAAAAAAACACTCCCTGATGCTTCCCTTAGGTGAGGCGCTATTCTGTGATGATGTGCTGAGAGTCAGGAGGCAAGTTCAGGGAGTGAGTGTTTTAATAAATAAACGCAACATAACACAAAACAAGAAACACGAACAATGCACAGACATGAAACAGAAACAATAACGCCTGGGGAAGGAACCAAAGGGAGTGACATATATAGTGAAGATAATCAGGGAAGTGATGGAGTCCAGGTGAGTCTGATGCGCATAATGATGGTGACAGGTGGGCGCCATAATGAGCAGCCTGGTGACCTAGAAGCCGGAGAGGGAGCACACGTGACATAGGGAAGGAAAAAAAACAACAACAAAAAACGAGTGTCTAGCACTGGGATTGAAGACAAAAAAATTATTCCTAGCACTAGGATTGAAGACAAAAAAATGATTCCTAGCACTAGAATTGAATACAAAAAATGATTCCTAGCACTGGGATTGGAGACAAAAAATGATTCCTAGCACTGGGATTGAAGAAGAAAACAATTCCTAGCACTTGGATTGAAGAAAGAAAACGATTCCTAGCACTGGGAATAAAAATAAAAAAAACTCAGAGCTGGAGTTCACAGCTTATACCCATCCAACATCCTGGTCCACAACACCCAATCATAACCCAAGCCTACTTGATGGTAATAGCGCTCACCGTTGTCCCTAGTGGCGGGTTTTGAAGGCATTTCCCAACGTCCTGGGGGCCTAGACAGACGTTGCATTTCGAAGTGGATCTTGAGCTACCTGGCTGCTTTGTTACTGTGTGTGTGAGACAAATAATAACAGTATGTGTGTACAGTATAYGTGTACAGTATGTGTGTGTGTGAGCGAAAGATAATGACAGGATGTGAATGTGTGTCTGTCCATGTGTGAGCACCATATCAGGGGCTGTGGTAGCAAGAGATCCAGTGTTTCTCAGCTAATTAGAGACATGTGTTAGTGAGACAGGGGCTTAGTGAGCAAGCTTCTCATACCCCCCCACCCCCAAAATGATGGGAGTTGAGTGCTGTGGAGCATCTGTCTGGCTGAGCTGCATGGTGGCAGAGAGGTGGGGTGACAGCAGCTAAACTACGTTAATGAAGACATCAGCTTACAGTCTGAGTCACAGGCAGCTGCCAAAACTCACACGTTACTAGTGTGTGAACCAACACCGCTGACAGCCCAGCTCGAAGGCCGAGACACACACACACACACAGAACAGACAGTATGCAGTGCTTGTGAATGCAGCTTGGAGAGAGAGGCTGATATAGTGTGGGAGTGAGAGAGCATCATGACTGTGTCTCACAGCCAGGGAGATATATGGAGRAAAAATGCGAGAGAGACGACAGCCTATCTCTCTCTGTGTGATGGTTTGATCTGATTTCATTTATTTCTTGGCTAGTCTGTAGTCCTATTAGTTTCCTGCGGGAGGTGACTTGAGGACACAGCAGTCAAGCAGACTGATCAATTGCAGCTGGCATTGAAAATATGAAGAAGTTWATTGCACATTTCACTCATCACTGCTGAAGTAACCTCTTCTAACCATCATCAGTTACTATGGTAATTCTGAGGGCTTGTGGATACACGAGAGAAAAAAAGTCACATTTTCTCTCTCTAGAATTTCTCAAAATGTTGTAGATAGGGCTGTTACGGTGACCGTATTACCGCCACACAGGTGGTCCCGAGTCATGAGGGCAGTCAAATTCCATGTGACCGTTTAGTCACGGTTATTAGGGCTCTGCAAGCTCTGATGCTGCTGATGGTCATTAGGAGCCTACCAAACTTGCTAACTGCCTGGTACTCAGCACTCTATATTCCCTCTAATCACTCTGACATCAGTGCAAATGTAATCGAAAATCTAATCAAAAACGTAATGAGAGCCCATGAGCTCATGTTSCGCAACATTTCTATAGGCTATGCAATTGTGTGAGAAAACAGAGTGAAGCCTTCTATTAAAAAGAGGAGGATCCCATGAGCTTTCTA
Organism: Salvelinus sp. IW2-2015; assembly: GCF_002910315.2. Classification (NCBI taxonomy): domain Eukaryota; kingdom Metazoa; phylum Chordata; class Actinopteri; order Salmoniformes; family Salmonidae; genus Salvelinus; species Salvelinus sp. IW2-2015. The sequence goes on from NC_036875.1 coordinate 23,912,438, forward strand.
TAGGCTGGGGCTACTATATTTATTTCTCAACTTTCCTAATATTAAGCACATTAATTGTCTTTACAACAGGAGTATAGTCAGATGAATTATTTATTTTCTGCCCCTGTCTCGAGGCAGGTGCATRATAAGGGTCCAAAACAAATGTAACAAATATTATTTAATACAGTTGAAGTCGGAAGTTTACATACACGTTAGACAAATATATTTCAACTCAGTTTTTCCCAATTCCTGACATTTAATCWGAGTAAAAATTCCCTGTTTTAGGTCAGTTARGATCACCACTTTATTTTTCAAGAATGTGAAATGTMAGAATCATAGTAGAGAGAAGGATTWATTTCAGCTTTTATTTCTTTCATCACATTCCCAGTGGGTCAGAAGTTTACATACACTCAATTCGTAATTGGTAGCATTACCTTTAAATTGTTTAAACATGGTCAAACGTTTCGGGTAGCCTTTCACAAGCTTCACAATAAGTTGGGGGAATTTTGGCCCATTCCTCCTGACAGAGCTGGTGTAACTGAGTCAGGTTTGTAGGCCTCCTTGCTCGCACGCTTTTTCAGTTCCGCACACACATTTTCTATAGGATTGAGGTCAGGGCTTGTGATGGCCACTCCAATACCTTGACTTTGTTGTCCTTAAGCCATTTTGCCACAACTTTGGAAGTATGCTTGGGGTCCTTGTCCATTGGAAGACCCATTTGCAACCAAGCTTTAACTTCCTGACTGATATCTTGAGATGTTGCTTCAATATATCCACATAATTGTCCTTCCCATGATGCCATCTATTTTTTTAAGTGCATCAGTCCCTCCTGCAGCAAAGCACCCCCACAACATGATGCTGCCACCCCGTGCTTCAGTTGGATGGTGTTCTTCGGCTTGCAAGCCTCCCCCTTTTTCTTCCAAACATAACAATGGTCATTATGGCCAAACAGTTCTATTTTGTTTCATCAGATCAGAGGATATTTCTCCAAAAAGTACGATCTTTGTCCCCATGTCCAGATCGTAGTCTGGCTTTTTTATGGCGGTTTTGAGCAGTGGCTTCTTCCTTGCTGCGCGCCTTTCAGGTTATGTCGATATAGGACTCGTTTTACTGTAGATATAGATACATTTGTACCTGTGTCCTCCAGCATCTTCACAATGTCCTTTGCTGTTGTTCTGTGATTGATTTGCACCTTTCGCACCAAAGTACGTTAACTCTAGGAGATGCTTCTCCTTCCTGAGCGGTATGACAGCTGCGTGGTCCCATGGTGTTTATACTTGTGTACTATTGTTTGTACAGATGAACGTGGTACCTTCAGGCATTTGGAAATAGCTCCCAAGTATGAACCAGACTTGTGCAGGTCTACAATTTTTTTCTGAGCTTTTGGCTGTTTCTTTAGATTTTCCCATGATGTCAAGCAAAAGGCACTGAGTTTGAAGGTAGGCCTTGAAATACATCCACAGGTACACCTCCAATTGACTCAAACGATGTCAATTAGCCTATAAGAAGCTCTCAACCCATGACATAATTTTCTGGAATTTCCAAGCTGTTTAAAGGCACAGTCAACTTAGTGTGATGTAATTTTTCTGCACTCACTGGAAATGTGATACAGTGAATTATAAGTGAAATAATCTGTCTGTAAACAATTGTTGGAAAAATGACTTGTGTCATGCACAAAGTAGATGTCCTAACCGAGTTGCCAAAACTATAGTTTGTTAACAAGAAATTTGTGGAGTGGTTGATAAACRAGTTTTAATGACTCCAACCTAAGTGTACGTAAACATCCGACATCCACTGTATGTAAAGACAAGATTAAATCAAGTATAGTCTGATGAGTGACAATATTAGCYTATCTCTTGTGAATGACATATTATCACTTGTGAATGATGCCCAGCGTAAGGCAAGAAACAATATATACCTTTTTTTGCGACTTTTTAAAATCATWGTCCCGATCCTCATGTAACCTAGCCCATATGCCTATATGTTTTGATAACGTTTGTATCRCAACTAAAGTGGCCAAATAACTTCTTAAAATTAAGCACATTAATCCACTTTACAAGGGGTGTAGAACCTAACTGGCATACATACGCAGCGCTTGAGTTTTACGTTAATGGAAGATAATTTATCATAAAAATGCACCTTTAKAGTAAAAACATKACATGCATAATTGCATTTGCGGTCACTTTTGATAATGATGTTTTCCCACTAATGGAACATTCGCGCTTACARCCTAATGTCGTGTGTGCATTGATGCACTTATAATGTGAAGACATAGCCTAATTGTTTATCAACATTTTAAGCTAAACGTTSTAATCTGTTGCGTCAGACTCATTGCGTAAAAAAGTTTTCGTTGATGCTAGTGGATGTATTAATTTGGAATCTATCACATCCCACAATTTTCCCAGACTATGTTTGGAATATTTATTTCTTGCACAGAATAKAATAGATCAACTTCTGTWCTATGGGGGATAGTAGATTGACATAGGCTAGTGCTTTTACTGTTCGTTAAGCCTACTCATCTTGTTGGCTGACGAAAGTAAATGTGGATACTTCCAATATCTTCAATATGCGYCTCTGAATTGGATAAGGACTCRCGTAGTTGCATCCCCGATATGTCTGTCTTCACTTGTAGCCTGTGAGAAAGCACCGATCACRTGATGGCGAGTCATGTGATTGAGAGGTGCTTCAGAACAAGCAGCATGCAGGGAGAAGGGAATTAAATGATTATATTGAGCCCAAGGGCACAACGGCCACTGGCCGCAAAAGGCTTGATTTTTTTAGGGGGCATTACGGCCACACAAAAGGGTTGCTGCAGGGAAATTCGAGGCATTATCAAGTGCTTGTCAAATTGTGAATGAGAGACTGATGAAGTGTGTACAGCCTGCAAAAAAACCAAAGAAGAACTCATGCCTTTCATGAAGCCTTAGAATGTATTAAATRTCAAAACATATAGCTCAAAGTTTGTATCACAACTAAAGTTACATAAATAACTCTAAATTAAGCATATAGGAGTACCTGTTTATTTGTTAACCACTCAACACAGAATAGCAGCATGTGCGCACTCCCTCAAATAATTTGGAGAAAATATACTTTCTATTTTATTCAGCTTKGTACAATTGTATTCTTTATACTAGAAAATAATGCCACGGAATTCTAAGCAAATCTTGTCTGCTAAATGAGTGTAGCCCACAGCCATATGGCATAGCAAGATCAGGACCTAACATAAGGACAGCTCAAAGTATGCTATAAATAGACTACATTTTCTTCATATCATGTTTCTTAAGACCTGTCTAAAATAAAAAAATAATGGATTTATTGGGCAGGTGTAGGGTATATTWTATGGATTTATTAGACTTTTTAAAATGTAGATGTTCCAAAGGTCTGCATCAGTGGYTTGTATGCTATGTCTGGMAGCCAGGAGATGCTAAATATGTTTATGTTAATTAACGGTCAATTACCGTGAGATCAGCAGYTATTTAATTGACAATCACCGGCTGACAAAATGTTGTGACCGCCAMAGCCCTAGTTGTAGAGATGCTTACTTTTCCTCATGTGAAGAGAGACTGGGGTGAGAATGCAGACATGCAACCTGGCATGTGAAAGAAAGACCTACAGAGACATACACACAGAGAATGTAAACATTAGACCGCAATGTCATTCTCTCATTTTCCCTCCCTCTCTCTCCTCTTTCTCTTCTCTCTGCTCTCTCTCCTCTCTCTCCTCGCTCTTCCTCCCTCTCTCAAAAATGGTAAGAGCAGCAACAGGGTACAGTGTGGGTAATGTCACATCGACTGTGACACTTCTCTCCCCTCCATCTGTCCCCTCTCCTCTCGCAGGAGAAAAAAGCATTTGTGGCCAAACTGATGGACTGTCAGATGTAAGTTTAGTCTGTAAGAGGTATTGGATAACGCATTGTTAGATTAGGGTTTGACTTGGCTGAGAGTGACTGATAGATGGTCCGATATGGGTTGAGCTGAATTGGTACTTGTGTTGGCAGATAAAACTGACTGAGCTAATGTTTTGGGTCTGGGTGACATTTTCCTGTCCTCTGATCCCGGAGCTAAAAGGCAGATGGAAGCCTTGTCAAAGCCAACATCAGATACGCCAAACAGCATGCAAACAACGAATAATTCTGCAGGGAATGATGCCAGTTATGATAGTAACTAGAGAGGCTGCATGATTATTGTGTGTGTGTGTGTGTGTGTGTGTGTGTGTGTGTGTGTGTGTGTGTGTGTGTGTGTGTGTGTTAGTGTGTGTGTGTGTGGTGTGTGTGTGTGTGTGTGTTGTGTGTTGTGTGATGTTGTGAGTGTGTGAGTGCGTCGTGTGCGTGTGTGCGTGTGTGCGTGTGTGGTCGCGTGTTGTGCTGTGTGCTGTGTGTGTGTGTGTGGAATCAGAGTGCTCCCTTTGTATAGGTCTAACAGTCACATACAACTTACAAGCATCAGCAGCATGTTGTTTATGCTGTTAAGCCCATGAGACCAGACTGTTTGTCCTTAAAATGTAGATTCTGTGTCGTGTGTCTGCAGAACAGGGACAGCTACAGTGGGATCACTTGTTTAGCAGAGTGGCCTAGGGAGAATAGCATAGAAAAAACCCGGAAGAAAACCATTAGAAATGTGGGCACTGTACTGCAAAGGGAGCAAACGTTACTTACAGACCTACAGTATGAATTCATACAAAAACATGTCACCTGTCCAATGATTGAAAGATATAAAAGAGGAGAAGGGAGGAGAGGCTACATGACTAGAGAGAAGTAGAAAAGGGTGAGGCCTCCCATGCCCTCTTGCTCTTGTTTGTGGAGAGAGAGAGTGCAACTTATCACGTTTGTCTGGTTTTAGATGTATTGTTTTATTCATGCAACTCCTAGCACGAACTAAAATGGCTACTGCAGATAGAATAATGATGGTCTAATTCCATTCCCACGCGTCCATCAATACAGTGCTTTGTAAAGCTGTCAGATGGAATGTTGATTTTTTTCATTAAAATCCATATTTGATGTTTCTCTCTCAAAGGCGACAGACAACGTCTTTCAAAAATGATTACAGAAGCGTCAACAACAACGCTACACACGCACTCATGCACACACTGCAGAGCCTGAATCAGGCCTCTGACAGCCCATAGTAAAGCTAGCCTTCAGGCATTGACACAACAGCCAAGCTGAGGAACTGAATAAATCTATTCACAAACAGTGGGTTGCCACAGACAGAGAATACTATACATTTATTGGAATTTACTCTAACAGGTGCATGTTAAAGAGTCAGTACCAGCCGACTCCAGAATGCAATACAATAGCCCTTCGATACATTTGACTTGCACCACTAAACTACCCTATTTATTCCCCTTGATGGAGAGTGGGCTATAGAGTAGGGAGTTCCTGARAGTTGCTAGTTCCTAAGAGCTCCCCTGACAGTGAAGAAAACAGATTATTACTCCATATTGCACCATTTAAGCGGTTTTTGTTTTGGGCTTTTCAGATTTCTCTAGCAGCAGGCAGTGTGTCCGGGGATCAACATCAGATATGAGAGAGAGAGTCAGAAAGACTGTACAGTCCTGATTCTTGGCAGTGTGTTAGATAGATGGATTCCAGAGAGAAAGAGAGGGGTGAAACGAGGAGAAGAAGTAATGAGAGAGAGAGAGAGAGAAGCTGAGTGAGAGATGGAGAGAGACAGTCACAGAATTTAAACAGGCTATAAAAGTAACTGAAACCTTACTCCTACATTTAATGCTACACACTACTCAAACTACTACTAATTGGTGTTGCTTGAAAGTGTTTGTGTGTGTGTGTGTGTATGTGTGTATGTGTGTGTGTGTGTGTGCCCTTGCGTATGTGTGTATCACAGAGTGAGAGGTTGATGCTTATATGCTCATTATTCCTTCCCAATTGCAGAATTTTAAACGTGTCTTACTGTCTTAAAACACAGAGAGAATACCAAGGCAGCCACAGCGAGACTCAGCAGAGAGAGACTCAGCAGAGAGACACTCAACAGAGAGACTCAGCAGAGAAAGACTCAGAAGAAAGACACTCAACAGAGACACTCAGCAGAGAAAGACTCAGCAGAGAAAGACTCAGCAGAGAGACACTCAACAGAGAGACTCAGCAGAGAAAGACTCATTAGAGAGATACTAGGCAGAGAGAGACTAAACAGAGAGACTCAGCAGAGAAAGACTCAGCAGAGAGAGACTAGGCAGAGAGAGACTAGGCAGAGAGAGACTCAGCATAAAATGGGAGAGAAGACTCAGCAGAGGAGAGACTCAGCAGAGAGAATCAGCATAGAAAGACTGCAGGAGAGAGAGACGTCAGCAAAGATAGACTCAACAGAGAGAGACCTCAAAGAGGAGACATGAACAGGACACTCAGAGAGAAAGACTCGCAGAGAGAGACTAGGCAGAGAGAGCTAGCAGAGAGACTCAGCAGATGAGGAGACCACTCAGCAGAGAGCAGTAGCAGGCAGACGAGACACTCAGCAGAAAAGATCAGCAGAGAGAGACTCTGCCAGGAGAGACTCGGCAGAGAGAGACTCAGCATGAGAGGACGACTCAGAAGAGAGAACAGACTGCAGCAGAAGAGAATTGGATGCAACACATGGTAATTCCACAACCCAGTGTGACAGATGACTGTGACTGAAAAGGAAAGAGAGAGCAGTGGTGTGTATTCATGGAGCCAAGGGAAGCCAGGCTTCCCCCCMAAAAWKTACCAAAAAAACACAACGTAAATKATCTTTCATCTCTCTGTGTTTTCATAATTTCACAACACGCTGAATGTACACTACATGACCAAAACTATGTGGACACCTGCTCGTCAAACATCTACTTCCAAATCATGGGCATTAATATGGAGTTGGTTCCCCCTTTACTGCTATWACAGCCTCCACTCTTCTGAGAAGGCTTTCCACTAGATGTTGGAACATTGCTGCGGGGACTTGCTTCAATTCAGCCACAAGAGCATTAGTGAGGTCGGGCACTGATGTTGGGCGATTAGGCCTGGCTCGCAGTTGGCGTTCCAATTCATCCCAAAGGTGTTCGATGGGTTTGAGGTCAGGGCTCTGTGCAGGCCAGTCAAGTTCTTCCACACCGATCTCGACTAACCATTTCTATATGGACCTCGCTTTGTGCATGGGGGCATTGTCATGCTGAAACAGGAAAGGGCCTTCCCCAAACTATTCCCACTAAATTGGAAGCACAGAATCGTCTATTGTATGCTGTAGAGTTAAGATTTCCCTTCACTGGAACTAAGGGTGCCTAGCCCGAACCATGGAAAACAGCCCCAGACCATTATTCCTCCTCTACCAAACATTACAGTTGGCATTATGCATTTGGGCAGGTASAGTTCTCCTGGCATCTGCCAAACCCAGATTTGTCCATCGGACTGCCAGAAGTGTGATTCATCACTCCAGAGAAGACGTTTCCACTGCTCCAGAGTCCAACGGCGGTGAGATTTACACCACTCCAGCCGATGCTTGGCATTGAGCATGGTGATCTTAGGCTTGTGTGCGGCTGCTCGGCCATGGAAACCCATTTTATGAAGYTCCCGATGAACAGTTCCTGTGATGACGTTGCTTACAGAGGCAGTTTGGAACTCGGTAGTGAGTGTTACAACCGAGGACAGATGATTGTTACGTGCTACTCGCTTCAGCACTCGGCGGTCCCGTTCTGTGAGCATGTCTGTCATAACCACTTGGCAGCTAGCCATTGTTGCTCAAGACATTTCCACTTCACCAGTAACAGCACCTTACCCCCCCTGTTGCTTGGCAGTCTCTAGCAGGGTCAGAAATTTGACAAACTGATTGTGGATATTGTTGCCATCTCGTTGTGTCGGTTGTCCCTCCCCGTTGGCAGCTAGCTTACGCTAAAATTATCCTTTTCCCAAATTATGCATGGATGAGATAGATGATTTGACTTGTGCATTGCTGGATCAAACATAAATACATTGTGGCGCTCTGGCTGAGAGGAATGGTAATGTTCAATATGTAGCTTAGATTGTAGATGGCTTATATGTTAAACTAAGTCTAACGTTGCCCATGAGTTGAGGCTAGCGTAGCAAGACTTGTTGCTCATGTAGGCTAGACAAGACTAAACATTAAGAGTGTACTGGTATGACCAAGTGCATTCAGACCCGTTTCTTCAACATGGAAAAGAGGGAGGAATGGCATTGGCGTTTCAGTGCAAGTCAATGTTTGTTATAACTTGCCGAAGCAGCACACCACACACCACACACCACACAGCACAACCACACACACACACACACCACACACACACACAAACACACACACACGCATCACACATCACCACACCCGACACAGCACAAACAACACACACATTCGTTTTAGGTTCTTTTAGTTTTATTAATGTACTTTTTGTATCTAGTGTTACTGTAAGACTAAGCATTGCTGATTTGATGATTGTAGGTTGAAATGGTGCTGGAATAGTGGAGGCAGCTCTGTATATTTGCAGTGGTTCGAATCAATAGTTGTTTAGTAGTCCGAAAATGTAGGAAACATTGAACTTTCTTGACCAGGCTGTATTCATGTAACTGATTGTTACATGCAATATAGTTTGTAGGACTTCACCAGAAGGTTGCTCTCCGGTTTTGTGAATAAACAAAGGTGTGGTTGAAATTTATTCTGTCACGAGTTGTTCTTAATTGTCTCTTGCCTTTAGGCCTATATATCACGGTGGCAAGGATGTGAACTAACAGGTTATAGAGCAAACAACGCAGTTATCAACAAGACATAGGTTGTAAGTGGCTTTTTTCCCTGGCTTTGCTTCCTCGGTGATTTTACCACACACCACTAAGAGAGCGAGAGAAGAGAAGAGAGAGAGAGAGAGAGAGAGAGAGAGAGAGAGAGAGAGAGGGGTAGAGAGAGAGAGAGAGGAGAGAGAGAGAGAGAGAGAGAGGAGAGAGAGAGAGGAGAGGAGAGAGAGAGAGAGAGAGAGGAGAGAGAGAAGAGATGAGAGGAAGAGAGAGGGAGAGAGAGAGAGAGGGGTTGAGAGAGAGAGAAGAGGAGAGAGAGAGAGGGGTGAGAGAGGAGAGTGGGGGGAGGAGAGAAGGAGGGGAGAGGGTGCAGTGCTACTCACTCGTTACAGAGCTGCCAGTGTCCTCCTGGGTAGTCACTGTGGGTGGGGGTTTGATCAAACACTGTTAGAGAATACCTTGAACTTCACAGGGTGTTCTATGCTCAGAGGGGGGGGGGGGGGGGTGCCACATGACACAAGCACACACTCACACAAGCACACAAAAAACCACATAACCCAGACAAAAATATACATATAAGCACAACTCAAATGAACACACACACGCAGGCCACAGACAAACTCAGACATTAACAAACACATACCACACTCCCCCATTCATGGGCCAAAATTTTGCCGACACACACACATGCTGCATGCATCAACACACTCACACACCATACAACACATAAGCGCACATCCTACAGTGATTGAAAACGGGGGCACCGGGGCACGGGGGCACGGGGCACGGGGGCACAGCCACCAACCCTCTAGTTAGGATGGGAAAACAGTCATAGTAGGAATAGTTGGGTCGTTCCGCCAAAATCTGTGCCTTTTGAGATGTGTAACTTGGTGATATTCTAGCCTGTCTATCTATGATAACATAGTTGATGTGTTATGTTTGACCCATTCAGTTTTCCACCACAAAACACCAGAAAATGGCCAAAAAGAGTAGAACCAGCTCACCTGCTTTCAYGCTATGATTTGACTATAAGATGTTCAATGTTTCTTTTGAAAAAAATATTTWAAAAGGAATAGTTTCACCTTMTGAAAACGACAGTTAAGTTCACGTAACAGAGTTGATCTTAAAATGTTCAGATGAAAATTAAACACTAATAATAATCTTCAGAAATTACTTTGTCAAAGCAACATAATAACTAGGACTTTTCAATGATGTTGAAAACTTGGAGACATTTCGGGTTAAGTGGGTTAAAATCTTCCTGGAAGTCACAAAGGGCGGACAGAGGGATATGTCAAAATGCTGAATTTTGGCACTTTAGYAAGTTTATTCATTACTCATTTGGGGTCTCAACTTACTGTTGAGAGTTAGAGTAATAGAATACATAAGGTGACATTTAGAAATGTGGTTGTGCATCATCAGTCACTTAATTAGCACATGTCAGCAATTTTATTTTAGATTGTTAAGTTAGTCTAGCGGCCAGCTATCTAAACTTGTAGTTAGCATGGTCAAATTACCGACCGGGGTGGGGCCCATTGATCATCAGTTATCATATTAAAAACTGCAAACATTTGCCTCCACAATATGACAAAATGAGTAGAATTGCATGAAATGAGTTATAAAATTGCTAAATCTTCTGTCCGCCCTCATCAAAGTTGCCCATCCCTGATCCAGACTATTCGAATACAGTGTGACCCAAAACTGCTGTTTTCGCAAGCATGCTCGCTAACGMCTTGATCACACCGATAGYGTCATTGCACAAAATGGTACRCAGCATCATCTGGATATGTGTGAAACAAAAGTTCAACATTCACCTTCTGCTACCATTTCCGTCAAGCTGTCTAYGCATACAGTTTGATCCATACGTTTRATAAATCCAACGTATGCACCACACAGAACGCACTGCAACTGCCTCTGCAACGCAATGCTGCAAGGSAAACACAGCGTTCCATTGGAAATGACTGTACTTCTGGTGTATCAAAATGCAATAATGCTGTCGGTGTGATCGAAGCKCAGCCCATTGGATTTCATGAAAATGCAACGCATACGGTTGGGRTGAGTAGCTACTGGAAGTGTTGTTGAATCCAAAGAGTTGATTCATGGGGATCTACTCATGAGGTAACATGTCATTACAGAGCCAGTATAGGCCTACTCAGTTGTCCGCATTGTCAAATATAATAGAGCCGTTTTGTCTTTGTCCTCGAGATGATGTAAATACGCTAGTATTGCTCTCCTTTATATAAGGAACAAAGGAAGATATTTTTATCAGCCCTGATCCTCAGTGAGTRTAGAGAGAGAGGAGATCACAAACGGAGGAGAGGAGAGGAAGAGAGGGATCAGAGAAAACRAGTGACAAGACAGGTGAGGTGAGGTTACGAGAGACTCAAATGATCTCTAAAATCAAACTGTGACTTACAGGCTGACCACACCGCTCGCGTTGCAAAATATATTTAGAAATCTATGTTATTCAATTATTGCTCCCACACTGCTCGCGCGTGCCAACGAGCGTCTGCGTTGCCAAGGGCTAAAATAGAATCAGTTCTATCAGTTCTATTTCTGACGCAGATCGCACTGCAAGTCCTGCCTCTCCCATCTCCTCATTGGTTTGTAGAAGCAGGTACCCACGTGCCATTGGTTATACCCACGTGGGTGACTGAAGACGAACGAGGTCAGTGGCGGTAATGCACCTAATTTATGAAAGTTGCCAATGGCAATATAAAGTCAAGAGAAGTAAGAAGCCGAAGGTAAGAGAGATGACTACAAATGATCTCGGTTGACCGTTTTATGTGTGGATTAATGTCGGAGTAGAGGACCTTGGGCATTTCAGGTAAATAAAACTAAAATGGTTATCCCAGTGACAAATTATCTAGCAACAGCAAGCTAGCTAAATGGAACAAATTAGCTAGCAAGTGCAAGCTAGCTAGCTAAATTGCCATAAATGTTAATGGCTTTTCAACATGTCCCCAAATAATGGAAATTGGTTCAGAGTTTGTTTTTGGTATTTAACTGCGTGTGTGACGCGTTTGGTGTGGGGGTTACAAATAAATGTATGCACGATGGAGCACGATGGAGCACGATGGCGCAGCGCACGCGGTTTGGGTTCTGTGTGACACACAGTACAGCTGGAAGTGATGATCAAAGCAGGCGCACTTTGTATTTAGAAGTGTGGGGGACAAATGAAAATTACAACAAACAACAAACTATTTTTTGGGGGGGTAGATCAAGCTTTAATATGTGCAAAGGATTGTGGCTTCCATCAATTGTAATTGTCTGCATCATTCCAATCCCCCATATACCGTTCAAAAGTTTGGGGCACTTAGAAATGTCTTGTTTTTGAAAGAATTTTTTTTACCATTAAATAACATCAAATTTATCAGAAATAGCAGTGTAGACATTGCTAATGTTGTAAATGACTATTGGTACTGTGGAAACGCATGTATTTTAAATGGAATATCTCACACAGGTGTACAGAGGCCATTATCACAACCATCACCTGTGTTCAAATGGCACGTTGTGTTGGCTAATCCAAGTGATCATTTTAAAAGGCTAATTGATCATTAGAAAATACCCTTTTTCATTTATGTTAGCACAGCTGAAACTGTTGTTCCGATTACAAGCTCCAAATGGCCAGAAACAAATAACTTTCTTCTGAAACTCGTCAATCTATCTTGTTCTGAGAAATGAGAGGCTATTGCCATGCGAGAATTGCCAAGAAACCGAAGATCTCGTACAAGCGCTGTGTACTACTCCTTCACAGAACAGCGCAAAACGTGCTCTAACCAGAATAGAAAGAGAGCAGTGGGGGCCGGTGCACAACTGATCAAGAGAACAAGCCCATTAGAGTGTCTAGTTTGAGAAACAAACACTCACAAGTCTCAACGGCAGCTTCTATAATAGCACCTGCAACAACCAGTCCTAAACGTCAACAGTGAAGAGGCGACTCGGGGCTGCTGGCTTTTAGGCAGAGTTGCAAAAGAAAAAGCGATATCTCAGACTGGTCAATTAAAATAAAAGATTAAGATGGGCAAAAGAACACAGACACTGGACAGAGGAACTCTGCCTAGAAGGCCAGCATCCTGGGGGTCGCCTCTTCACTGTTGATGTTGAGACTGGTGTTTTGCGGGTACTATTTAATGAAGCTGAYCCCAAACTTTTGAACGGTAGTGTATATAAATCTTCAAAAATATATTTCACTTTATTATTTTCCCCTAACTCTACCATCCCTCCCCTAATTGGAGTAAACTAATGGACAACAACACTTAGAATTCTACTTCCAGCTTATACATGCTATATACATTTTACGGACACAATATATTTTACAATAGCTATATTTTGTTGGTTTTTAATCCCATCCTTCAGCTCCACTCAAACCTCTCCCATCTATCTCTGWAYACCATWCAGTTTTGATTTCTATTTGCCATATATTTTTCAACTGTRCTGTGATGTTTCACAAAAGTTCTGAACCTTTCTATTCTCATGGATTCTACATATTGTAAATTAAAAATGAACATTTTTGCTTAGAGTATTATTATATTATTGATCGATTGACTATTACTTYTTAAATCACCCAGCAGTGCTATTTGCAGAGGGGAACATAACTTGGCAGGGGCTCCGGGGGCMCTCCCATTTTTGGGGGCATATAAAGCACATTTCCTGAATTTCTATACAATCTAATATGACCCATGGCCCTTCTAGCCGTTTATATTTAGAACAACAAAAAGTAAGCAAAAATGCCCACAGTCATCAAGCTAGGTAAGAGATTATTAAATATGTTTAAGTGATTGATACAACTGAACTAGATCCATGATAATKAATCAATCAATTTTGTGTTGCACCTTTAACCAATAGCCTAGCAAATGAAAAACTCTTACAAAAAAACTCTTACAAATAAAGTACGAGTAGGAACACAGCACATGAGACAACCATAACAGCAGCAGGACACACACTTCAGGTGTGCAGCTGTGGTTGGGAGAGAGTAACATCGGCAAGGGGGTTAAGGATCCATCAAGGGAGGAAAAGGTGCTTGGKAGAGCAGAGACAGGGACCTCGCATTGACCAGTAYTTCTTACGAAGCAGCCATTCAAATCAGTCGAATGAAGCACAGCGACGGGACGCAAACCAAAGTTCGCAGAGCATCAGCACCCCTGTAACGGAGGAGGATAACACAAGCACAGAAATGCCGGTGGATGAACTCACCCAACCACAGAGACCTCTAAAAGAGGAAAAGATCAAAGGGCACAGACCGAGTGTGAAGTGAGTACCATTCTAGCCTAAGGTTGGTAGAATCTCAGGTGGAAAAATGAATTGCTGGCCAATATCAACAAGCATCTTCCAGTCCCGGCCATGGCTAGGTGTCCAGT
>NC_036875.1:23932631-23972112 GCF_002910315.2 Salvelinus sp. IW2-2015
CTGGTCCCCTTCACGAAAGGCTGTGTACATCATAGAGCTCACAGTCCCGTGGGAAAACTCTGTTGAAGAGGCCTACGAGCGTAAGAAACTGCGTTACACAGAGTTGGCAGCAGATGCAACTCAGCGTGGCTGGAATGCAAAAGTCCGGCCAGTTGAAGTGGGATGCAGAGGATTTGTGGCTTCTTCTACCATCAGGTTGCTGAAAGAACTTGGAATCCATGGACAGGCTCTGCGGCAGACCGTCAGAGCAGTTTCTCAAGCAGCTGAAAGAGGCAGCCAGTGGATCTGGATCAAACGGAAGGACCCTTCCTGGGCTATAACTTCATAACCCCCCACCCCCACCTGAGAACCCAATTCAGATATGTGGTATGCGGTCAGCTGTAGGGCTGGCTCAGGGAAGAGGACGCCCCTGCCTTGCATAGTCCCGTGGGAAATCTTAATTGGGCATGGGACACAAGCTAAGGCTTGATCACCCTTTAGCTGGCCACCTTTGATGAGGGTGTTTAGTGATTAAAGGCCGAAACACCCACTGATTCGAAGGCACACTACTGAGGATGTGTCCCAAAATTGACATCTTAAYCCAGTCTAAGAAATAAAYCTCCCATGYCACTCTGTCAACATCACGGCAAATCTCATGTGMGTGCATACCATYTATTGGCACAATGGACAGTTTTAACATCTCGTCCCGTGTTTTATGATTCAAAGACAACTTTTGATTGTCTTTAAGACATCGTCTATATCAAATTTCAGCCAGACCGCCCAGCCAACCCGAGCCTCCTACATGCCCGACCCCCACCAGTCTTGTCAATAACTCAACTCTTTCCCCAACACAACTTCCTTCCCATCTTTTTTTATATATCTCAAGGGAAAGGTTTAGAAAACAAAAGTTGAATGAAAACACACATACACCTACACATTAACACACAGAAACAGTACACCCTGGACKTGGGCATGTTTTCAATACAGACTCATTTTGTGGTACAGTATTCCATGTATGGCATCCAGACCTTATGAAAGTTGCACAGTATACCCTTAATCTTAAAACGAATAGTGATACTGTACATAACTTGWCATTTCTTCCATACACTATGGGAGGAGAACCAACCTTCCAATTAATGGCAATATATGTATTAGCCAGTAAAATGCCAGGTTACACAGTTTCTTCTGATAACAGTTTCCAGTATCAACATTTCCAAGAARAAAACTAAAACAGGGAGACATGTTWTAGACATGCTGAGATAAAAGAACATACTCTTTGACAGAATTCAGCCAGCCTTCACAAGAACACAACATATGCAAATAATATTATGTCCCCTTTTGTGCTTTACACCTCCAGCAGAATAATAAAATTKTTGAGTGTATGATATTCAGTTTCACTGG
This sequence comes from Salvelinus sp. IW2-2015, assembly GCF_002910315.2. Taxonomy (NCBI): domain Eukaryota; kingdom Metazoa; phylum Chordata; class Actinopteri; order Salmoniformes; family Salmonidae; genus Salvelinus; species Salvelinus sp. IW2-2015. The sequence goes on from NC_036875.1 coordinate 23,934,012, forward strand.
CTTATAGTACCTTCTATGGATGGTTTTAAACTGCAGGAATTTATGTCTGAGATGATATGAACATGACTGGGCATTCTAATATCTGTATCCATTCATCATCATCAATAGCATCTCCCAGGTTTTCCTCACATTTGTTTTGTAAATGTTTGTGTCATCGGGAAAAGCCTCTATCAAACTTTGATACAGTTTAGAGATCAACTTTCGCGGTTTGTCAGACTGCCTTAAAATAGAATCTGACTTGTCCCGTGTTTTCTCAACAGAGGGAATAAAGTGTTGTATCTGCAATAATTTACCTCACCTCTGTCACAGACTGGTCCTCTCTGGCTGCCTGACACTGCTGGGACCCCTGTCACCGTCTGATYCTGCTACGACCTGATGAGCGTAATGTTGTGTATTGACTGCACTAGAGGGCTGCATTCCGCAGGATGCATGCTGGAACTGTGGTCTCCACACAGATCATTGTGCATTTTTCATGCTGCCGGAGGGAGCGGGCGGTCAGAAAGACGACTTTGGGATGAAAATATTTTTGTTGTCCCACAGATTATTTTGAAACAATCCTCTTTCTGCTTTGTTTACCTTAGCCTACCTATTGTATTAAAAGCACATCTTTTCKCATTATTCACACACAGAATTCGCTGCTTCAACTTCAGTAGCCTACCTCTCCTAGTTTGGYGTGAGAGTTCAAGTGCGCCTAGTATGTGTGGTCTCATTGAAATAGACTAGGCTGCATACATGGTCGGAGAATCACATGGCAGTTAACTTTAATATAAAATTTACTTAAATAGGATTAGACTGTAGTTTACTGCAGTGTCTGTAAATAAATATTGACAATGAAAAGAAATGGAGGGCRCTCAACCAACGTGAGTCGAAGTGCAATCAAAAAATGTGATCATGATTGAAAAGGAAAAGGCGCACATAAGTTAGGCTTTTCATTTTCAATAAGTATGCATTACCCATTTATTTGTCTGTGTCTGCAAATTTGTCTGTGTCTGCAAATCGTCCTCCTAAAAGGTAGGCTATATCCTATAGGACTATGCAAAATGTAGCAAGTGTCTCTGTCATCATTCATGCTGCCTCCAGTTCAGTAACCATACCTGCGAGATCAGGTGCGAGTGTGGTCTCAATTAAATAGAGTAGGCTATAGCCTATGTATACATAAGGGGAGGAGCATGGGACAGTTTTCTTTCCAAGGAAATGTACTTCCCGTGCTGGTCCAGCCAGCCTTCCAGAAGGTTGTCTTCACACAGCCTGTCAGCCCGCTCTGTGTGTAAACCTAAATCCAGTTGCATCAACACTCCAAAATTCCTACCCGACCGCTCGGAGGCGTCCCCATGGTCCTAAATGACACCGTTGCCTTGTTTCGGAGGGAGGGGGGGGGGGGCAAATTGCAATTTCAGAATGTGGAGGGGACATGTCTCCCCCGTCCCCAGTGAAAGTTGCACCCATGGATCACAGCATGGAGTTGACACTGAAACCTTCACTGTACTTAATCCAGAACACAGAGGTGACAAATCCAGAATCAGACAGAGAGAGATGGAGGGAGGAGGGAAAAGAGAGAGAAAGATACAAAGACATTGATCATGTTCTTTTCCATAAAGATTTAATTTGTACTGTCATACTGACTAGGCCATCTGTCAACAGCTTTATTTTAACACCAACCATCATGGGGAGACATCCTCTCTAAATATATCCCTTATCACTTCTCTATGATGTACTCTACAGCTGTGGGGATGGTAGCAGTGTAACATAGATCCTGGTGGAAAGGATTCAGGATAAACACACACACACTGACATACGATTGACTCTGACTCTGAGAAATGGTCTGTGCGTCGTTTTTACTGTCAGAGCTGCCATAGCAACATTAGTGGGCAKAAGTGTTGAAAGGGAAAGTTTAGGAGTGTTTTTATTCTGAAGAATCTCCCCTTGTTATTCTACTGGGCTGTAGAGCAATGGGAGGGTTTTAACAACAAGCATCGAAACACACATAGAGCACAGACATGTCTGTAGGGCAGGTTGTGTGTTCTGTTTTACATTCTCAACTATCACCACTTCATAGTCTATTCACAGCTTATTATCATACCTTTTTACTCTACTCTATCTTATAAGTTGCACACATCTTTTTACCTACCATGCCTTTTACCCTTACACTCTCACCCTACTTTTTACAGGCTGGTACACACTCATTTGATTTGCCAGGAACATCTCCTGTAATGTAGGAACCTGGTGTCTGAGTCCTTTTTCTCAAAAGTGCGAGAGCAGTAAGTGATGGAGTCTATTCTCTCCCACACCGCCACACAGCTGTGCTGTGTTAAACAGTGATAGGCTGAATGCAGAGAGAGAGGGAGAGGGAGGGAAGGAGAGAGAGAGCAGTCCCATGCTGATAGTCTTCCTCTGTAGGTAATGTTCTCATCCCCTTACCTCCGGCATTCCACTGTGCAGGAGCAGCATCTGCTAGAAGTCTCAGCACTCTCAGAAACTCACACACATACTGTACACACACACATACAAACAGAAAGATGATGTTGAAGCATTCCTCTCGGGGTAAAGGTACACCAGACAGCTCTCAGGTATAGTGCAGAATATTTCTAAGATGTTCCAAGCTCCATGTTCCAATATAATTGATATAATAAAGCGATTGTTTTTTTTTGTAGAATAGTGTAACTACTACAAAATATTATAAATTAATATAGAGACTGATTTCGGTAAAGCAACTCTGCACAAAGTMTCCACTAGAGTGAGTTGTTTCACTGAGATTCAGGGCTTTATTTTCCTCTGGAATTCTGTAATGTACCTGTCTTACATCAGCATGCTTGCAATCAGATGGGAGGGGTGGGAATATTTGTGGCGTGTCCTTAAAAACATGATTTCAAATTTCAGGCAGCGCTTGCAGGGATATTTAACCTCTACCGGATCTGGCCTGGTTTAGATCTTATCTGTCGGAAAGATATCAGTTTGTCTCTGTGAATGGTTTGTCCTCTGACAAATCAACTGTAAATTTCGGTGTTCCTCAAGGTTCCGTTTTAGGACCACTATTGTTTTCACTATATATTTACCTCTTGGGGATGTCATTCGAAAACATATGTTAACTTTCACTGCTATGCGGATGACACACAGCTGTACATTTCAATGAAACATGGTGAAGCCCCAAAATTGCCCTCGCTAAAAGCCTGTGTTTCAGACATAAGGAAGTGGATGGCTGCAAACTTTCTACTTTTAAACTCGGACAAAACAGAGATGCTTGTTCTAGGTCCCAAGAAACAAAGAGATCTTCTGTTGAATCTGACAATTAATCTTGATGGTTGTAAAGTCGTCTCAAATAAAACTGTGAAGGATCTCGGCGTTACTCTGGACCCTGATCTCTCTTTTGACGAACATATCAAGACTGTTTCAAGGACAGCTTTTTTCCATCTACGTACCATTGCAAAAATCAGAAACTTTCTGTCCAAAAATGATGCAGAAAAATTAATCCATGCTTTTGTTACTTCTAGGTTAGACTACTGCAAAGCTCTACTTTCCGGCTACCCGGATAAAGCACTAAATAAACTTCAGTTAGTGCTAAATACGGCTGCTAGAATCCTGACTAGAACCCAAAAAGTTTATCATATTACTCCAGTGCTAGCCTCCCTACACTGGCTTCCTGTTAAGGCAAGGGCTGATTTCAAGCTTTTACTGCTAACCTACAAAACATTACATGGGCTTGCTCCTACCTATCTTTCCGATTTGGTCCTGCCGTACATACCTACACGTACGCTACGGTCACAAGACGCAGGCCTCCTAATTGTCCCTAGAATTTCTAAGCAAACAGCTAGGGCAGGGCTTTCTCCTATAGAGCTCCATTTTTATGGAATGGTCTGCCTACCCATGTGAGAGACGCAGACTCGGTCTCAACCTTTAAGTCTTTCCTGAGGACTCATCTCTTCAGTGGGTCATATGATTGAGTGTAGTCTGGCCCAGGAGTGTGAAGGTGAATGGAAAGGCTCTGGAGCAACGACCTGCCCTTGCTGTCTCTGCCAGGCCGGTTCCCCTCTCTCCACTGGGATTCTCTGCCTCTAACCCTATTACAGGGGCTGAGTCACTGGCTTACTGGTGCTCTTTCATGCCGTCCCTAGGAGGGGTGCGTCACTTGAGTGGGTTGAGTCACTGACGTGATCTTCCTGTCTGGGTTGGCGCCCCCCCTTGGGTTGTGCCGTGGCGGAGATCTTTGTGGGCTATACTCGGCCTTGTCTCAGGATGGTAAGTTGGTGGTTGAGATATCCCTCTAGTGGTGTGGGGGCTGCAAGGTGGGTGGGGYTATATCCTTCCTGTTTGGCCCTGTCCGGGGGTATCATCGGATGGGGCCACAGTGTCTCCTGACCCCTCCTGTCTCAGCCTCCAGTATTTATGCTGCAGTAGTTTATGTGTCGCGGGGCTAGGGTCAGTTGGTTATATCTGGAGTACTTCTCCTGTCTTATCCGGTGTCCTGTGTGAATTTAAGTATGCTCTCTCTGATTCTCTCTTTCTCTCTTTATTTCTTTCTTTCTCTCTCTCGGAGGACCTGAGCCCTAGGACCATGCCTCAGGAATACCTGGCATGATGACTCCTTGCTGTCCCCAGTCACCTGTTCTGCCTGCGGCTATGGAACCTGACCTGTTCACCGGACGTGCTACCTGTCCCAGACCTGCTGTTTCAACTTTCTAGAGACAGCAGGAGCGGTAGAGATCCTCTTAATGATCGGCTATGAAAAGCCAACTGACATTTACTCCTGAGGTGCTGACTTGTTGCACCCTCGACAACTACTGTGATTATTATTATTTGACCATGCTGGTCATTTATGAACACTTTGAACTTCATTGGCCATGTTCTGTTATAATCTCCACCCGGCACAGCCAGAAGAGGACTGGCCACCCCTCATAGCCTGGATCCTTTCTAGGTTTCTTCCTAGGTTTTGGCCTTTCTAGGGAGTTTTTCCTAGCCACCGTGCTTCTACAACTGCATTGCTTGCTGTTTGGGGTTTTAGGCTGGGTTTCTGTACAGCACTTTGAGATATCAGCTGATGTACGAAGGGCTATATAAATACATTTGATTTGATTTGATTTGAATTTTCGCCTAAAATTACATACTCAAATCTGACTGCCTGTAGCCCAGGACCTGAAGCAAGGATATGCATATTCTTGGTACCATTTGAAAGGAAACACTTTGAAGTTTGTGGAAATGTGAAAGGAATGTAAGAGAATATAACACAATAGATCTGGTAAAAAAGAAAATACAAAGAAAAACCAACTGTTCTTTTATATTTTTTTGTACCATCATCTTTGAAATGCAAGAGAAAGGCCATAATGTATTATTCCAGCCCAGGTGCAATATACATTTTGGCCACTAGAAAGCAGCAGTTTATGTGCAACGTTTTAGACTGATCCGATTAACCATTCTATTTCTGTTCAAAATGTTGTATCAGGACTGCCCAAATATGCATCATTTGTTTATTAATAACTTTTTATGTTCAACATTGTGCACTCTCCTCAAACAATAGCATGGTATTCTTTCACTGTAATTGCTACTGTAAATTGGAGACTGTAATCGAACCCACAAATGCTGATGTTCCAGACACTCAACTAGTCTAAAGAAGGCCAGTTGTACTGCTTCTTTAATCAGAACAACAGTTTTCAGCTGTGCTAACATAATTGCAAAAGGGTGATCAATTAGCCTTTTAAAATGATCAACTTGGATTAGCTAATACAACGTGTCATTGGAACACAGGAGTGATTGTTGCTGATAATGGGCCTATGTACTGATAATGGGCCTATGTACTGATAATGGGCCTATGTACTGATAATGGGCCTATGTACGGCTATGTAGATATTCACTTTTTTTTTTTTATCTGCCGTTTCCAGCTGCAATAGTCATATATAACATTAACAATGTCTACCCTGTATTTCTGATCAATTTAATGTTATTTTAATGAACAAAAAATGTGCTTTTCTTTAAAAACAAGGACATTTCTAAGTGAACCCAAAGTTTTGAACAGTAGTGTATATCCTACCAACGGGACATTAAAAACTGGAATATCTTATGTTTCAACGACGAGATGAATAACATACAGCTGGCTGGTTATACACTGTATCGGCAGGATAGAACAGTAGCCTCTGGTAAGACAAGGGGTGGTGGTCTATGTATATTTGTAAACAACAGCTGTTGCACGATATCTAAAGAAGTCTCGAGGTTTTGCTCGCCTGAGGTAGAGTATATCATGATAAGCTATAGACCACAGTAATTACCAAGTGTTTTCATCTATATTCTTCGCAGCTGTCAATTTACCACCACAAACCGATGCTGGCACTAATTTCACACTCAATGAGCTGTATACGGCCATAAGCAAACAGGAAAACGCTCATCCAGAGGCGGCGCTCTTGTGRTCGGGGACTTTAATGCAGGGAAATGTAAATCCGTTTTACCTAATTTCTACCAGTATGTTTAATGTGCCACCAGAGGAAAGAATGTATAAAATAAAAWWAAAAACACTCTAGAACACCTTTATTCCACACACAGAGATGCATACACAGCTCTCCCCTGCCCTCCATTTTCCAAATTMTTACGGTGGCATTGAGGAGTACACCACATCAGTCACTGGCTTCATCAATAAGTGCCTACCAACCCATAGCACTCAATTCTGTAGCCATGAAGTGCTTTGAAAGGCTGGTCATGGCTCACATCAACAACACTATCCCAGAAACCCTTGACCCACTCCAATTTGCATACCGCCCCAACAGATCCACAGATGATGCAATCTTTATTGCACTCCACACTGCCCTTTCTCACCTGGACAAAAGGAACACCTATGTGAGAATGCTATTCATTGACTACAGCTCAGCATTCAACACCATAGTGACCTCAAAGCTCATCACTAAGCTAAGGACCTTGGGACTAAACACCTCCCTCTGCAATTGGACTTCCTGACGGTCYGCCCCCAGGTGGTAGGRGTAGGTAACACCACATTCRCCATGCTGATCCTCAACACGGGGGCCCCTCAGGGGTGCGTGCTCAGTCACCTCCTGTTAACTCATGAATGCATGACTAGGCACGACTCCAACACCATCATTAGGTTTGCTGATGACACAACAGTGACCTGATCACCGATAACGATGAGACAACCTACAGGGAGGAGGTCAGAGACCTGGCCGTGTGGTGCCAGGACAACTACCTCTCCCTCAACGTGATCAAGACAAAGGAGATGATTGTGGACTACAGGAAAAGGAGGACCGAGCAGGCCCCCATTCTCATCGACGGGGCTGTAGTGGAGCAGGTTGAGAGCTTCAAGTTCCTTGGTGTCCACATCACCAACAAACTATCATGGTCCAAGCACACCAASACAGTTGTGAAGAGGGCACGACAAAATCTATTCCCCGTCAGGAGACTAAAAAGATTTGGCATGGGTCCTCAGAGCCTCAAAAAGTTCTACAGCTGAACCATCGAGAGCATCCTGACTGGTTGCATCACTGCCTGGTATGGCAACTGCTCGGCTTATGACCGCAAGGCACAGAGGGTAGTGCGTACGGCCCAGTACATCACTGGGGCCAGGCTTYCTGCCATCCAGGACCTCTATACCAGGCAGTRTCAGAGGAAGGCCCTAAAAATTGCCAAAGACTCCAGCAACCCTAGTCATAGACTGTTCTCTCTGCTACCGCACGGCAAGCGGTACCAGAGCGCCAAGTCTAGGTCGAAAAGGCTTCTCAACAGCTTCTACCCCCAAGCCATAAGTCTCCTGAACAGCTAATCAAATGGCTACCCAGACTATCTGTATTGCCCCCCCCTTTTACGCTGCTACTATTCTCTGTTTATTATCTATGCATAGTCACTTTAACTCTACACGTACATATTACCTCAATTACCTCGACTAACCGGTACCCCCTGTATATAGCCTCGCTATTGTTATTTTACTGCTGCTCTTTAATTATTTGTTACTTTAGTGTCTTATTTTAAAAAAAAAAACATTTTTTACCAAACATATTTTTCTTAAAACTGCATTGTTGTAAGGGCTTGTAAGTAAGCATTTCACTATAAGGTCTACATATCAGGGCACAAGGCGAGACCCAGATGCAGACACAGAAGGCAGATGGTTGGAGTCTTAGATGTTTATTGATCCAAATGGGGTAGGCAAGAGAATGGTCGTGGACAGGCAAAAGGTCAAAACCAGATCAGAGTTCAGGAGGTACAGAGTGGCAGGCAGTCTGGATGTCAAGGCAGGCAGAATGGTCAGGCAGGCAGGTACAGAGTCCAGAAACAGGCAAGGGTCAAAACCGGGAGGACTAGCAAAAAGAGAATAGAAAAGGCAGGTGCACGGGAAAAACACACTGGTTGACTTAGACATTCAAGATGAACTGGCACAAAGAGACAGGAAACAAAGGGATAAATACACTGGCCCAGAGAGACAGGAAACACAGGGATAAATACACTGGGGAAAACAAGCGACACCTGAAGGGGGTGGAGACAATCACAAGAACTGGTGAAACAAATCAGGGTGTGACATTACACCTGTTGTATTTGGCGCATGTGACMAATACRATTTGATTTGATTTTGTTTTGGACTTGCGTAAACCCCCCTCCATGATGTAGGCTACTGTACATGTGTCCATGCTCATCATGAAACAAAAGATGAGAACCTACCGGCAAACCTCCTATTTAGAAGTTATTTTCCTGTAACATTGTTTGTTTTTCGTTTAATTTTATTAAAACAAAGCTTCACAGTCCTGGATTTATAGCGAGAACGTCGAGGGCGYGGATGCAATGCAACTTCTAGAGAAGTGTGAATGCGATCTGTGAGATGGTTCCATTATGTAAGTAWATAACACATTCTATTTGAGAGCAGTATAAGTGTGAGTAGACAKTCTCCCTTTATCTTTATATTGGTTCTTTGTTCAGCAACTGTGAAAAGTTTGGATGTGTGTAAAACACCTCCATAGTCTGCGTTGTTTTAATATGATATGCCCACGGGAAGCAATTATGGTGCATGTACGTGTATTTAGACATAGCTTATTTAAATAAAACAAGTTGTTTCGTTTTGGTTAGAATTCGATTCGAATTATTCGCTCTCTTTTTAGGTAATTTAATCAAGCTATTGACAACATTTGACATGTGCATGCTCAGCCATGATGCAAATAGATAAATTATATCAAACTCAAACGTATTTTTTTTTCCAGTGATGAAGACATGGATGTCTCGTGGAATGGTAGGGTATCCAAAATGGGTCAACTTAGAGCACCTTTATCTCCTGAATGTTTTGGCATTTAGGTCCAAAAAGTCACTTTCTGACCACTTCAGCCCTGGGCAAACACGTATGGAACGTTTTGTTTAAATCTCCTCCTCTCTTCGCACATGGCATGCGTCAATGACGTCAGACATTGGTATACATGTGCTTTGAAATGTGTACGTCCCATGTCTGTGAAACCTCAGAATGCTTAGCTTACATGTTTCTCGTGTGTTTTTAATGTAATAAATGCAACATTTCTGTTATGTCTAAATGTAGCCCACTCATATAAGTCAGACATTAGTGTTGAGTATGTGAGTGTGATTGTGTGAGTTTTACTTTGTAGTAAAACATTCCCATCAAAACCACAACCATCATTATCATTTTTCCCAGCATGCTCTACTGCAGATAGATTTTTGGGGGATTGTTTTTAATATCTCTGTTTTGCATGTACCCTGATTGATTGATTCATATTATGCTGCACAAAGATAAATAACATACGTTTTTCAAAATTAATCCAATCAGTTAGTTCAATTTACTGAAATGGTTGTTCCAGTYTAAATGGTTTAGGTTGTCTTCTTTATCAATATTCATAACCCTCATTCTGAATGCAGGTTGTGGGTGAATACAAATTCGAACTCTTGGATGTCCTAACTGTGGTTGGATTCCAATAAGAATGAATTTTTTTYCATAAGAACACATCACTTTGCAAGTCATTATAATGTGACTTCAAGGCTTGATGTGGCCTGTAAACCAGGAGGATCCTAACACCAATGTGTTAGAGTAAAATTTGGCAATCAAAGTAAGGCCTTATAATACATGTAATGTATTGTCATACACTGTTCCATTTTTATGATAACATTTGCCTACAGTAACAACTCAATTGGTGAAGCCAAAAGGGCTGACAACAAATTCAACAATGATGTCTCTGTCACTAACAAATACAGTCATGGGTGGTAACTCTACAATTGACTCAAAAAGGAAAGGTACTCCGGGAAAAATGCAAATAAGGCTTTACACTAAGCAGTGGGTTAATTTAACTCTGAAAAGTGTGGACCCRTAATGTCAATTATATTTCTGTTATTTAGTGAAATTTCCTATTTATGTAAAGTCATTTGATGTATGAATATGAATTTATTCCACTTTTGGTTATTCAAACTGAGTCACATAGTAMATTTGAATCATTATCATGTGCTCCCTTTTTACACTGCATTTCAGGGTACTGTGAACACAACTGTGTTGTCACAACTGAGACGGAGAGAGGTAACGACGTTCACAGTCACACCCACACCGACTGACTGACAGACAGACAGACGGCAGACACATGCATGCTCAATCACAATAACCCCATGCTGAGGGTGCTAGAATAGAAGAGGAGTTCAACCAAATTGTTTTTTATGACAAATAACAGTGAGCTACGAATACGTTTATTCTAACTATATTTATTACAAACCAGATAAAACACCATCAACTTTACAAATAGTACATTTCTGACAGCAATGGTATATGAATTACTTTTGGTCTGAAATGTTTGTGATRTCATAAACACTTTCTCAGATTTCTTTTAGAAGTGCTTCAAAAGTTTATTTAGCATTCCCAACTCAAACAAGTTAAGAAATAAAACCGATCCATTCTTGAGGCAAAATGTTGATGAGTACAGTACATGGCGGAATACCTTTCAACAATTCATAAATATAATATTTGTGAACAACTCATTCATACAAAGTTAATGATCAGATTTATGATCAAAGGTTTCAGCGCATCTGCTAGTCAGCGAGTCTGGAGCTTTGAGTCATCAGAGAACACTAACTCAATATTTTACAGGAGAAGTAAAACTACATTAAAAAAACTGCATCCAAAAGTCTATTTTTGTCACATCTGCTCCTGCAACACCCTCTACTGCTCTACCTGTGTTTCCTTGACCTGCCGCCTCTCCCCCAGTTCTCTCTCCCTCTCCCTCTCCCTCTGTGTGTGTGTGTGTGTGTGTGTGTGATTGTGTGGGTGGAGACAGGTGTGCTGGAGTCAGAGCAGACCCCCTCCAGCTGCAACCTGTTCCATAATCAGACCTCTACAAATACTCAGTCCTGCCACTTCCACACGGCCAGATCGTAATCTCTGCTCATTCCGCCTGCTCTGACTCTGGTCCCTGGCTCCAGTGCCACGTCTCGTCATCCTGCTACTCTGTCCTGGATTCCCCACTCTACTACTCCTGTGGATGCCCTCCGGACCTGCTTACCCTGTCCCAACCCTTCTCGCTCCAGCCTCTGCACCTGGTTTCCTGCAACCCACCTGAGCTTCCCCTGGCCTGCACTCCATCTTCCCCATGTTTAAATAAATACCTTGGTTACTTCATCCCAGTCCCCTCGTCTGAGTCTGCTCTTGGGTTCCCCTGTTCCACTCCRCGTAAAAATGTCCATTACCCCCTAAAACCAGCTCTGGATGGTTCACATCAAAATCAAATGTTGTTTCTGCCTTGTTCTTCTTGAATCTATCAAAACTCATTAAGTTCTCTCAAAGGAGTGCCAATGTACACTTAAAGTTCTAATTATGCGTAAAGGAAGTAAATGTAAATCCTTTTGTGTTAACAAGTAAAAAGGTGCTTGGAATTAAAAATCAATCACATAAAAATGAAAAAAAGCTCTAATGCTGCTCAGCTCTCCCTTATCTCCTTTCCTATTTTCTCACTTATCCCCCCTTCACCATCTTATCATCTCTCCCCATCTCACATCCTCTCCTTTTCTCCCCTCATTTCTTCTCCTCTTTTATGTACTCCTCCTATTTCCTTAGYTCTTCTCATCCTCTCTCTATCTCCCTCCTCACCTCTCTTCTGTTCTCATTCTTCCGGGCATGGCTTCAGTGGGTTTTCCTCCGCCCACAGAGATTTGGCTTGTTTCTTCAGCTTGATTGACAGCATCRTGATGACAATTKCCAGGATACAGACAAGAGGGATGAAGATGAGTATAACTAATCCAGTGGGGAATCCTGGTTCAGACAGCAACTCAGACTCAAGTTCTGGAGAGGGAGAGAACAGAGGAAGCTTACCTTCCAACAACCAACACATTGTGATTCAGTTGTATTTGTATAGTCCGACATCATGGACTCATAAATTATAACATACCTATTGGTCGTCGTACAGTGAGGTTGGTTCTGCCTGATTGGTCGGAGGCGCTACATTCCCAGTTGCCATCATGACTGTACTTGTACTGGTCCACATGGCACTGGTAAACTCCACTGYCATCCTGACGAGCTCCCTGTAGACCCAGCAGAAAGGTACCATGAGTGTTCCTGGAGAAGATCAGCCTCCCCTTCTGGTCCTGGAGCCCTTGGTTGTCATCTGGGTATTTCRGGGTGCCATTATGGCCTAGAATCACCAGGGGAACCCTGTGAGAGGAGGAGGAGCCACGCCTCATGTAGAACCAGGTGAGTGCGTAGAGAGAGGCAGGGTCACCTGAGGTCAAAGTGCAGGTCAGCTCCACCCGCTTCCCCTCTCTGACCTCCATGTCCAGATCTGTCTTGTTAACACTGAGGTCACTCACTGGGAGAGAGAGACATAGAGACAGAAAGAGAGAGACTCAAGTCAGAGAAACTGCAAATTAGCACAACAAGATACTCTATAGATCTGATATACATTGCATGTTCTTCTACCGATGCAGTGTTTTGTTGCCTTGTCATCAGGATAATTCACCCGTCTCTTGTAGGCAGAGTTCCATAGCTGCAGAGTTGGACAGGAGCTTGTACCATACGCCGTGAGGATCCTGTAGCCACTCCTCCCCCACACAGTATTACCTCCCCCTGTCCCAGCTACGGGCTTGTTGAATGGTCAGTTCGAAGCTCCACCTCTCACGTCTTCTCATACTGATTCGCTGTTCTGTGCCTAATTCCGCCCCTAGTGTTATCACTGCATCGTGGTGGATGTGATGCACCTCCCCCTTGCCAGTGGTCACCCTCAACTGGTAGTTACTCTGGTCGCCGCGCCACATGATGTCAGTGTCAGGATGTTGTTCGGGGCCAACCCCCTCTCACGCTGCAGGCTCCACGTCACAGTGACCGGGAGGGAGGGCCCTCGAACCCGACACACCAGCTCCACCTCACACCCCTCTGTCACCTCAATACCGCGACTCTTCAGGTCCACCCTCATCAGAGACTCTGCAAGCAGAGGACAATGATGAGATATCACTGATGACAACTGTCAGTTTTTTTAGGGCCAACTCTACTAGTGGCTGTGAGGGCAAGGAGATTCAATCGAATCCGTCTGACATGTGAGACATCAGTGGTCAGCCATAAAGTTATTGATTTCTACATAGATAATGTGGGAGCTGAAAGCTTACCTCATGCTACATGTCTCAGTTAATATTTACCAACACTGTCTCCAATAACTTGAAGAATAAATCTGTGTCGAGTTAAATTAAATATTCATGGAAATAAATGAGGCAAACAAATGTTTAGTTTTCACTTTTCTGTTCTGTTTGACCACCCGGGTGGTCTCTCTCTCTCTCTCTCTCTCTCTCTCTCTCTCTCTCTCTCTCTCTCTCTCTCTCTCTCTCTCTCTCTTTCTCTCTCTCTCTCTCTCTCTCTCTCTCTTCTCTTCTCCGTCCTCCACGATGCGGTCTTGTGATTGGCTGCTGGTTTTCTTGGCATTACCATTGGTTTCCGTGGTCCACTCGGAGACAGTGCATTGATAGGCTCCTACGTCAGAGGGCTTAACCTCACTCATCTCTAGGGTGAATGTGTCTGCTGTGGGATGCAGGGTACGAACGTTTCGCTGCCCCAACTCTGCCCCCGGTTCCATCACACCCACCCGGCTTAGGCTAGTAACATAACTGAAGGAGCCCGTTGTCGTGGAGGCTGRTCTGTATTTCCAGGTGACGGAGAGCTGACCCCCGCTCACTCTACAGGCGAGTTGTAGCTYGTCCCCTTCGTCAACGCTCATCTTTTGGTTCTCCATGGCAACGGCCAAACCGCTCTCTGAGAACGGAAAAAAGAAGGTGCTGAGTGTRTAATAACAGAGGTCAGAGTCAGGTCAAGGCACAAACTAAAGTTATTGAGGATATTGAGGTTCTGTTGTTGTTTGATGAAGCAGCCATTTGGGAAGCTGATGAAACACCTACCGCATTACATTGGGTGCATTTATAGTGTATCGGTTTTGTCAAGTCGCCTTTCAAGGTCAAAATGTGTTGCATTATGAGGATAAAACTTCTACCACCTGTGCCTACATGTCGACTGCATGAACTTCACAAAAACCATGTGATCAGTTGACTACAAGTTTCTGCAGCTGCTCTTAACCAACTGCATCCTGTACACAGCCCTGTACCTGTACACAGCCCATCTGTAAACAGCACACCMAACTACCTCATCCCCATATTGTTATTTTTTGTTGCACCTCCTCATCTGCACATCTATCACTCCAGTGTTAATGCTAAATTGTAATTATTTCACCTCTATGGCCTATTTATTGCCTTACCTCCCTAATCTTACTACATTTGCACACMCTGTACATATATTTTTATATTGTGTTATTGACTGTACGTTTGTTTATTCCATGTGTAACTCTGTGTTGTTATTTTTGTCGCACTGCTTTGCTTTAACTTGGCCAGGTCGCAGTTGTAAATGAGAACTTGTTCTTGTTTGACCCAGGCCACAGAGAGAAAACGCCCTGCAAGGCCCTGGGCATCCACAATACACTGCACAGCCAGCTCCTCCCCCTCCTGGAGCTGTGCTTTGAGCACGGTCATACGTACCACCATAGAGCCAGAACCCTGGTCGGGAGCCTTCTCTGACAGAGAGAGACAGAATATCACTCACAACTACTTCTCAGACAGAAAGGAAACTCATCACTCATAATCACCTCTGAGACACAGGAAACCCTAAAACAGAATTTAGTTACAGGAAATCAGACAAAAGCAGGACTGGGCATACATGTATAAGTCCTCTTAACCCATAATTCCTCTTAGCCAAGCACAAACACAAAAACATTGCATGAATGTGTAAACATAATCGGGTCCAAGGCTARGGCTGGGAAGCAAAAAACACACTGAGGTGTTTCTCTATGGCTTTGACCTCCAACGTGGTTGCCTGTGCGTCTTTATGGGAGATTGGGTACCAGCTCCGGTCTGGGTGTTGGATCCACTCCTGGGCATGGCAGTAGATCCTCCCTGCATCGGACAGCTCAATCCTGGCCATCTTCAGCCTGTATGTGGCCTCCTCCAGCTTGTCCAGACCAATGAGACTCACCGTCAAATCACGGTCCAGAGAGATGATGGGGCGGGGCGAGGCCTCTCCGTCTCCATGGAGATACCAGGTGACGGACAGGTGGGTGTGCTGGAAGGTGTTGCTGGAAGCGAGGCCTTTCAGGGTTAGGGCATCACCCTCTGATAGGCTGAAGGAGGCGGGGCCAGTGGAGGAGGTGGTCAGGGTGTCCTCGAGCACTATGGAAACAGGATTTGAGGGATGGATATCAACACTACAGTAGGCAGGGGTTAATGTGATTGTCAGATTAAGTTCAAGTAACCAGAGTTAGTTAAGTAATGGTTTGTGAATTATACAGATATGGCAGACACAGAAGGTATTGCCATTTAGGCAGTAAAAAATAACATTACCCTTCAATGTGGCTTTAGCATTGTACCTGCCGTTATATTCTAACTCTGAGTTTGGGGTGTGGCACTCGTACTCGTCCTCGTCTCCCTCCTCCAGACTCTTCACGTGGAAGAGGACCGAGGTCACTGATAGGCGCTCCAGAGTGATGCCACCGCCCCTGACGCGGACGCCGTCCACTGCCATGGCATAGTTGTTGTCGTCTGTGCTGATGATCTGGATTTCACGGGTGGGTYTGTTTGGCTTGTAGATGGAGAATCTGAAGTCCTGCCGGGCTGCCGGGTTAGAGAAACCACTCACGCTGCAGGACATGAAGAAAGGGTAGCCAATCACACSATACAGAGGGCCAGACTGCACCTCCACAAGCACCTTAGCCCCGCCTAGATGGAGAACATAAGAAAAAAGAGGAAGATGATATTCTCAGACAAGTATTTCTGGCTTCAAATGTTTTTATGGGTTCAGTCTGCACTSTCCTCCTCTTGTCAATAAACTAAGAAAACTGCATTCATATCGCCAAAGTTATGTCTCAACTGTAATAGTTTGAGAACAGACACAGCTCCAGCTCATAGACTAAAACCTGCTGTAGAGGAGGTTTGAATGTGCTGCAAATCAAAATGTGTAATAACTGCTGCAACATTGCAATCTGACAGAAATCATCTTCCAGCGTCAGGGTTTGTGTTCAATGAATTGTTTTCATAGCGCCTGTTTGATGAAAGCAGAAACATCATGTGACTCATTCCCAGTAGACGTTGTCTGTTATGCTAAGGCTATTTCATAACATTTCATCAGCAGACCAACCATGTAGAAAGCAGGTTTAAGAAACACTGATTTAGAACTGTGGCCATTTCAACAGTCCACCCCATCATCTGACAAAAGGACACTAAAATGCAACTCAACACTTTGCACTTTGCTAATAGTAAAAGAGAACTGACAATCTGCACAACCTTTTGTTTCTTTAATATGCAGATACTTTTTTCACCCAGCAAATTGATACAGGGGACTGTATAAAATGTTACATATTACATTTCTATGTACTTTAATGTGCATAATGTTCTTCTTTATTTTGCAAACTAAAAGGTACCCCTGGGTAGGAGTGGAGGGGTGTGTGTAGACCTGATGGTACTCTTACCCCATTGGATGAGTCCACTCAAGAAGAACAGGAGACTGGTCCTCCACAGGTACTGCTTGACGCA
The DNA here is from genome assembly GCF_002910315.2 of Salvelinus sp. IW2-2015. NCBI lineage: Eukaryota > Metazoa > Chordata > Actinopteri > Salmoniformes > Salmonidae > Salvelinus > Salvelinus sp. IW2-2015. The sequence goes on from NC_036875.1 coordinate 23,951,016, forward strand.
ACCCATCCTGCCCCAAATTGACCAACACGCCAGGCCAAACTACACACCAAGCACACGGCTGTATCAACTWCACACCAGTAGAAGAACCTCCGCCTTACCTAATCTGTCTGTCTGTCAGTCTGTCTGTGTGTCTGTAATATGTGGGTTCTTATAATATTGCTTTGTCTACTTCCTAAAGACAGACTGAGAGGAAGCGAAATATGTGGTTAGAGGGACAACTGAAACGAACAGAGCACGCAGGCACTATGGGGACAGATACAATGGAAACACATGCATGTTAAACGGGGATACTAGTAAGTAAGTGTGTGTGTGTGTGTGTGTGTGTGTGTGTGTGTGTGTGTGTGTGTGTGTGTGTGTGTGTGTGTGTGTCGTGTTGTGTGTGTGTGTGTGTGTGTGTGTGTGTGTGTGTGTGTGTGTGTGTGTGTGTGTGTGTGCGCCTGTGTTCTATATGCCATCTGCCTCTGAGTCTTATCACAAAGGCTCAGAATAACATTACAGAGAGAAGATGCCTATATCAATCCATTACAGCCCCATTGTAAACCAATCTCAGTATTATTATTACACCTGTGTCTCAGCATGAAATGATCCAAACCTGTTATCACATCAACATTGATCTGACAATGCCATCTAGTGGAAAAAGGGAAAACACATTGTGAGAAAAGGGTATGATGATACGACATACTACTATGCTACTATASTTTAGTGAGCTTGGGCTGCATGGCTCAGTAGTGCAACTGTGTGGACTTGAACTATTACTGCAGCTGCTACTATTCAGACTKCCTCAATGCTGAATGAGACAATAACTTACTTGTTCACAAGTAAGTTATCCCTGCACAGATTATTACATCTATAATGAAACAGTAAAACCACAGGGGGAATATGGCAAATATACCACGGCCAAGGGTACAACGCAAAGCAGAGTACGTGCATGTGTGTGTGCGTGTATGTGTGTGCGTTTGTGTGTGCTAGGTAGAGTACGAGAGTTTAGAGTTGTCCAACTGCCAGTTCTAGGGATTGACATTTGAGGAAGGGATCTAGAACAGGAACGATGTTTCATCATGTACCACATAACATCCACCAATCACAAAGCACCAGCACCAGGAACGGGAAGTATTACAGAGGACCTGACAGGAAGAGATGATAAACACACTCACACACACATACGCCCACACACTGTTAAGTTCTGTGCTGTGGTGAATGTGCGTTCAAGGGCTGGTGTGTATTGTCTCCATTCTCTGGGAAAAGTATGCAAAGTTGTGTGCTGAGTGTGTCCCGCAGTATGTGTGTGTCTGCAGGAGTTTGTGTTGTGTGTTGTTAATGGGGCTCTCATTGTGAGGATGAGTGACTCGTTGGAGAGGACCACCGACACCCCTCTGCCTGGGCCCTCAGAGAAAACCCCCAGAGAGGACTCTGACCCTGGGAAAGAGGGTGAAGGGGGTGATGGAAGTGGGATGCGTTGGGAAGATGGAGGCCTGTCTGTGGAGCTTCAGAAGGGGATGGAGACGCTTCGTGTGAGTGGAGAGCTGACCGACGTGACTCTGCGAGTTCAGGAACAGGACTTCCCCTGCCACAGAGCTGTGCTCGCCGCCGCCAGCCACTACTATAGGTACATACACACACACTCTCTTCCATAGCTGTAGAATGACCTCAGATGTTTATTTCACAACTTTGTCAAGTTATAATGCTTAGAGAACATTATGTGTGTGTCCAGGGCGATGTTCTGCAGTGGTCTGAGAGAGAGTCATGAGAAGCAGGTGGAGATTAAAGGGGTGGACAGTGAGACCATGAAGACTCTACTGGACTACACCTATACCAGCCGAGCCACCATCACACACACCAACGTCCAGAGAACACTGGAGGCCGCCAGCCTGTTCCAGGTGAGTCTACTAATGCTACCGTAACGCTGTGTAAACTCTATATAAATGCTGTATAAACACTATTAAAAACTGGGTGGTTCGAGCCCTGAATGCTGATTGGCTGACAGCCACTCCACATTGCGTCTAACTAAGAACAGCCCTTAGCTGTGGTATATTGGCCATATACCACACCCCCTCTGGCCTTATTGCTTAACTTAAACACCAGAGAAATGCAGTAGAAACAGAGAATCTTTCAGCCTTTTTCCTTCATCTTTGTCATTTTATCTCTCCTCCTCGTGTCTCTCCTCTGTTTCTGTCAACTCATAACACAACCTTAGGGACTTTTGAATAGGTGAGTGTTGAATATGGAAATCCCGGTCTTCCTCCTTATGGAAATAGTGCATACAGTCACAAACTTCATCATATTTCCTACTTATTTGTCATCAGACAGAAGATGACTCTGAATCAGGTGACAGTTGAGACAGGGAAGTGAAAGTCATTCTTGTTGTTTACTCTCAGGATCTGTTTTCCACTCAGGCCTGAATTAGGCTCACAGCTGGATGATAGGGTGTGTGGGTGTATGTGTGTGTGTATGTGTGTGTGTGTGTGTGTGTGTGTGTGTGTGTGTGTGCGTGTGTGTGCGTGTATGCATGACTGTATGCATGAGAGGGTCGATTGAAGTCAGATAAAAGTGAATTAGATTAAGTTAGATTAAACATATTATCTGTCATCTTGATTTCATCTCTTGTCTCTCTGTCTGTCTCCCCTCTCTGTCTATCTCCCCTCTYTGTCTCCATCTTCTCTCTCCAGTTTCCTCGTGTAGTGGAGGCCTGTGCAGGGTTCCTGGCTGACTCTCTCCAGCCAGAGAGCTGTGTAGGTGTGCTGCGTCTGGCTGAGGCCCACTCATTGCCTGCGCTGAGAGACAGGGTCCAGGACTACCTGGTTTCAGAGTTCTCCAGAGTGGTTCAGCATGAGGAGTACCTGGAGCTGCCCGCGGGGGCGCTGCAGAATGCTCTGAAGAGAGACGACCTGGGAGTGACACGGGAGGAAAGTGTGTTTGAGGTGTAGTATACATTTCATTACCTTAAAAAAGCCATCACTTTCTTGCCTTTCACAAGATTTTTCATTTACTTTATGAGGAATGCAAAAATCCATCCATCCATCCAATATTTACTCTACTATAGGCTCTGATGCGCTGGGTGCGAGCGAAGGAGGAGGAGCGATGCCTCCTACTAGCTGGTCTTCTGTCATATGTGCGGCTGCCACTGCTGGAGCCGGCTTACTTCCTGGAAACGGTGGAGGCCGACCAGCTGATTCGCCGCTGTGACGAGGCCTTCACCCTGCTGCAGGAGGCTCGCACCTACCACCTGTCAGGCAACGAGGTGTGTGTGTGATCATACTGGTATCCTGTTTGTGTTTATAAATGTTAGTTTTGGGTTGGTGTGTATTTGATTWTTGACGCGTCTCTGTCCGTGTGTGTCTGAGTGTGTGTGTAGGTGGTCACGGAGCGTACCAAGCCCCGTTTACAGCACTACCTATCTGAGGTGTTCATGATCATCGGTGGCTGCACCAAAGAGGAGCGCTTCGTTGCCACGGTGACCTGCCTTGACCCTCTGCGCCGCAGCCGGCTGGAAGTCGCCAAGCTGCCAATCACAGAGATGGAGGAGGAGTCCCACAACAGGAAGTGGGTGGAGTTTGCTTGTGTCACCTTCCGGAATGAGGTGTTCATATCCGGTGAGTGATGCAGCTAGTTTTGTTAAATTCACATCTGAGCATTTGTCCCTGAGAGCATCTTTACTAAGATGGAGCGGCGATATTGCTTGAGGCCATTGTGTGGGATGTTTGCACAATCAGCTGTGGTTTACTGTGTGAGAGTGATGTATTTATTGGCTTTCTGTTCATGGGAGGGGTTAGCAACATAGAGAATGATAGAGGACTCTTCTTTGTATCTGTCCCATTATGGCATCTTTGACCGCATAGGAAGCGCCATTGAGGCCATCTCCATTTTGAAGTCGTCAATTTTCTTCTTCTACTACTTCTATGAGTTGGTAAACAAACTGYAAGGGTGCATACTGCCACCAGGAGTGTGTTGTTTGAACAGGATTAAAGCCAAGTTTGGCGATTTACTGACACCAGCAGTTATGGAATGTTCGCTCACAAGTATAATTCATTGGCTGATCCCTCCTGATGACCTGAATGGAATTATGTGATTATTCCTTAACCCATAGTAAGTCCCACCCAGTTGATTATTTCAAAATGGTGAAGTCCTCAATGGTGCTGCCCATTCTTAAACAGTTTTTTGGGATCTAGAGTCCTCTATCATTCTCTATGGTTAGCACTCATTGGCTATGTTTCATTCCAAAAAGTTGACTCCCCCAATCTTGCATCCTATCTTCCCTCACTTTCTCCTCAATGTGGAACTGAGGTAAAGGGGTAAATGTAAGCAAATCAAATCAAATCAAATGTATTTATATAGCCCTTCGTACATCAGCTGATATCTCAAAGTGCTGTACAGAAACCCAGCCTAAAACCCCAAACAGCAAGCAATGCAGKTGTAGAAGCACGGTGGCTAGGAAAAACTCCCTAGAAAGGCCAAAACCTAGGAAGAAACCTAGAGAGGAACCAGGCTATGAGGGGTGGCCAGTCCTCTTCTGGCTGTGCCGGGTGGAGAATATAACAGAACATGGCCAAGATGTTCAAATGTTCATAAATGACCAGCATGGTCAAATAATAATAATCACAGTAGTTGTCGAGGGTGCAGCACCTCAGGAGTAAATGTCAGTTGGCTTTTCATAGCCGATCATTAAGAGTATCTCTACCGCTCCTGCGGTCTCTAGAGAGTTGAAAACAGCAGGTCTGGAACAGGTAGCACGTCCGGTGAACAGGTCAGGGTTCCATAGCCGCAGGCAGAACAGTTGGCCAGGTGGACTGGGGACAGCAAGGAGTCATCATGTCAGGTCGTCCTGAGGCATGGTCCTAGGGCTCAGGTCCTCCGAGAGAGAGAAAGAAAGAGAGAAAGAGAGAATTAGAGAGAGCATACTTAAATTCACACAGGACACCGGATAAGACAGGACAAGTACTCCAGAGCAATAGCTCCACTTAGTTTCTGATTCGTTACTTATTATACCCATCCAGTCCTATCAGATCTATGAAGGAGACAGAGCAAGCACAAAGCGGGGTGCTAACTTTTTGGAATAAATCCAGAACAGCTGTGGTATTCCTCATTCACACACCATTGGGATTGTACACAGCCCCATATCCAGAGACAATGCATGAATCATTTTAGAATACCAAGGTGCCTTCTTTCCTAAAGCAAGTGCCGCTCTATTTTGTTCCCTCTACTAAGTGAAATGTCACAGACACCTAGGTTGTACTATAAGTCCTAACATTAGGGCCGTGCACAAACCTTCCACGCGGCAGGTGCTTAAACTGAAAAAAGGGCATATGTGTGGATATTTTAGTATATAGTGGTTAGCTAGAGTCTAGACTACCTGTGTTGCTGGTGCCGACTGAGGAAGGGATGGAGTTGGGTCGGAGCGAGGGTGGTTGATGCAGCCCCTCCTCTCTGTCTTTCTGCCTCTCTCTGCTGCGTGTATCAACCAAACAGACCGAATATTGATGATGATGTAAATCAAGTGTTAATCAAGTGTTAATCAAATGTTATGCTGCTGTGGCAGTACTGTTGATATTTAAACTATAGCTAGCTACACACACTCGACCGGTGATCGAATCTCAAGCCATGCATGTTTGTATACCGGGCATGCACAATCTTAGTACAGGGCAGACTGGGAAAAATGTGCAACCTCTGTACTGGCCAGACCAACAGGCTCAACCAACGGACGAGGTAGGGGTGGGGGTTGGCAAACTTGACGGCGTCACGACAACTTGTGGGCAATGGGTTTAGAACAACAAKGACAAAACATTTATCCCACTTCCCAAAAGAGGACTTGGCGACTGAGATGGCAAAGATTCATGTGCCTGCYTAACGTGACTTTTCCCTGCCAAATTTCCCTCCCTTACTCCAACAAACAGTGGTTGTTCTTATAGGTCAACTGTTGTTTCTTTTTCACTCTCACTATCATCTTGTTGCTGCAGGAGGAAAAGAGACACAGCACGAGGCGTGGAAGTACAACGGTGCCCTGGACAGGTGGATCCCCATTGAGCCCCTGGTGACTGGGCGCTGGAGACACAAGATGGCGGTTCACGGGGGGAAGGTGTATGCCCTGGGGGGGTTCGATGGGACTCAGAGACTCACCAGCGTGGAAGCCTACGACACATTTCACAACCGCTGGACACAGGTCCGTCTGTCCGTCTGTCTGTATGTATTATATGGTGTGAKCACTCCAGTCATTCTGCATTGGAGCTACTGTCTGATGAGACATGTTGTTGCACAAGATATCTGACAAATAGAATTTCATAAGACACATACATAAACTGCTCCGATTCATGTTCCAGGCCCCGCCCCTCCTGTTGGGCGTCAGCTCATTCGCTGCAGCAAGCTTCAATAAGTGGATCTTTGCGATCGGGGGAGGGCCCAACGGGAAGCTGGCCACTGATAGGCTGCAGTGCTGGGAGCCAGGGACTGAGAGCTGGGGCCTGCGGTCGCCCATGCCCATCGAGGCCAAATGTACTAACGCTGTCACCTTCAGGGAATGCATCTATGTAGTTGGTCAGTGGATTAAACCTGTTCTACTCTCAGTTCACCTGTGCAATCATATTGAGTGTGTTTGTGTGTGTGTCCATTTGTGTGTCAGTGTGTGTGTATGTGTTGTAACAATCCTCCCCTCTCCCCAGGCGGTGCCATGCATGCTCTGTACTGCTACTCCCCCCAGTCAGACAGCTGGTCTATGGTGACCCGGCTGGGCGAGAGGGCAAGCTGCGCCATCGCAGCCTGTAACAACAAACTATTCATCACTGGTGGCCGTGACGACAAGAACCAGGTCATCTCCACGGTGATGTGCTGGGACCCAGTCACAACCACAATGACAGAGGAATGTGTGTTACCGCTTGGTGTCTCTCACCACGGAAGCGTCACACTCCACAAGTCCTACACGCACATACACAGGATAGCACCTGCGACCGTGTCGGTGTGACAGAGAGCTGGGACTATGTGTGTGAGAATGAATGTGTGGAGAAAAACAAAGGTGGATGAGGAGCATGGACTGTGTGTGGGTGTCGGCTTTTTTACTTATTGTAAGTTGTCTGTAAAATAACTAAATGTAATGCTGAGTTTAGTCTCATAACATTTTTTGAAAGTGTAATGTCACATTCCAATGTCACGGTACCACTAAATAAATCTAAAAATGACATTTGCATGAGTTGACTTTCTATCCGTATTGTGGGAGTGTTCTCTCAGAACACAGAGGCATCTATTCATGTGCTGAATTCACACCCAACCCACGGTTTTCACACCCACATTACCCAGTTATACYCTCTGTCTTTCACAGCAGATGTACAGTTTGTGGTTATTATGGTTTCATAACTACCTTGAATCTACGTACTCTTTCTCTTCTCTCACTAACACTTCTCTTTTCCTACTAGCACGGACTTTGCTGATATTACTTAATTGAGGAGAAATGTGACCGTGATATGTGGTTTTCTCACCKAGCTATCATAACATGTATTTACCTCATGTAACATTAGACTTGAATTTTCATGCCAATTTTCATGCCCGGGTTACCTGGGAGAAAAGTAATTATTCTCGGGATGGAACATTTGTAAAATCCAAGGAAAATATTCAACCCTAATATGAACCATGAGGGGCAGGCATGTGACACTGGACTAGCACAGACACCACAGTCTTTAAGGTGTCTATAGCTAGGTTTCCATCCAATTGGCAACAGGTTTTTATGCAAATATTCTCAAATCTGCATATAAACAAAATATGAGCATTTCAGGGTTTCCTTGATGAACATTTGGCGCCGGACAATGTGACAAGGAAGATTTTAATTTACCAGACATTTGAGAAATTTACTGGACATCCGTATGCATTCAGATCCGACTTGGCGCAGGCAGCACCATCTATAAATTAGGGATATTGGCCAAATGAGCCACATTTAGAACCTAAATGTCATTCAAAACAGCCTATAAGAAATTACAAAAACACTGTGTCTTGTGTTTAGATGTGTAGCATATGCAAAACTTTACAGACTATTTTTGTTATTGTTTTTTTATAATACTTTCCTAAAAAAATTATTGTCTACCTCAGGTTCCGCTGTTGAGATTTGAGCACTAAATGCTTCAGGGCATTGCATGAATATACTGCAGACCTATAGACTTAGGTGTCCACTGTATGATATTAATATAAAAGATATAGCCTATATAAAGGAAGAGAAGCTTAGGCCTATCCCCAGAGCAATAGAGAGATAGGAAGAGAAGTTTAGGCCTATCCCCAGAGCGATAGAGAGATAGGAAGAGAAGCGTAGGCCTATCCCCAGAGCGATAGAGAGTAGGAAGAGAAGTTTAGGCCTATCCCAGAGCGATAGAGAGATAGGAAGAGAAGCTTAGGCCTATCCCCAGAGCGATAGAGAGATAGGAAGAGAGAGTTTAGGCCTATCCCCAGAGCGATAGAGAGATAGAAGAGAAGCTTATGGCCTATCCCCAGAGCGATAGAGAGATAGGAAGAGAAGTTTAGGCCTACTCCCCAGAGCGATAGAGAGATAGAGATATGCCAGAGACATGCTAGACACCAACATGCATTCTTTATATCAGATGGCTACTGCATCTGCTATACAAATATAGACTTACAGAAGGAGACTAATTCATACATTTTCGCTCAGAATATTTTTTTTAGAAAGATAAGCATTATATTGTCAGATTATAGGAGTAACTCTGGTAGGCCTGAAACATTCTCCCTCACCTCATGTTCAACTGTAGGAGTCAGTTGAAGCACCAGTGCTCACTGCCTTCACATTATAGACCTGCAGTAGCTAAAGCTTAATAATAGCTACACCACACCAAAGCTTCATAAACGTTTCTAAACTTTATTAGGGTAATATCAAAAGTAAGTCAAGCCATTGTTGATAGGGAATATAGGAGCAGGCAGGCTATTATATTGCAGCAAACACAGTGTGACACAACAATGGCTCAACAGAATGAAATAAAACAATTGCAAATTGGTTTAAACTTTCACAAAAGTTTTGAACAGGTTATATTACAGCAATTACCAACAAAGGCAAATTCCTACCATACCCAAAGACAGAAATAGTCTAATGTTATTTATTTTACAACAGACCTAATTATAACCTATCTTAAACTAATTATGGAGCACAAAATTAAAAAGACAGATTGAATTGAATTTAGCCAGTGATTATTTTTTTTATTTTATTATAATGATTAAACAAATGATTATAAGTATATTTAWGTTCAAAATCGCATCCTACCTGAATAGGGAGGTGCACAGAAGCCTGCATCTGGCCATGCCAACTTTTTTCTCATCTTCCACTACAATATTTTATATTAAATTCCCCTTGTAGGCTTTTCACTATAGGCATGCCCTTTTCCTCTAACTTTTGTTTTATTTCAATGAAAAAAGCCTTGATCTTCACAATCAACAGTGGCCTAGGCCAAGGCTCCTCTCTCKCTCTCTCTCTCCTCAGCAGCAGGCTCATGTGTGCAATGTGTGAGAGAATGGCGTTGAACCTCAAATTCGGGGTGTAGCCTATGATAGACAGCCTCTCCTGGAAGATTTAGCCCACTACAATTTCATATATTGGCTTTCATTTTTTTATTGGCCAAATGCCGSAATTACTTACATTTTCCCATCAGTTGTTTCCATCAAATTGACTTGTTGAAGATAAAAATATGTGGGTAAATACATAGTGCACATAAAAATAACTGTTGAGGTTAAATTCCCATTTACTGAATAAAAAATACAAGTTAAATGGGTTTCCATAGCATTTTCAACTCTAGGCCTACTGATGATTTTGTCACTAATGTTTTTGCATACAGTAGGTATAGCAAATGTGCCCACTCTGGTATTGGCATGTGGCTCTAGCCAACGGCTTGAAGATACATTGCAGGCATAGCCTACTACATGATGAGATTATTATGGACAAAAGTGCAAGATTCTTTTTTTTGTCAAATGGCAGCCAAGCATCAATCGTCATGTCACCAGAATAAGACCCTCCACATTTATTGAAAGGAGCATCAACCTCATCACTGTGCACTTTCACTACCCTGTGAAGTTCATCATAACTTATTGAATCTGTAGCCTAATAAACTGCATGCTAATGTGGTGACATTTTTCATCTGACATATTGGGTACTTTACTCACAATAAAAGGTTTGATTGAAAACTGGTTAATGTCAAGACTTTTTGAGGATGCTGGAATAATATTTCAGATGAACTTGTGCATGCATACAGGATATTTTTGAAATAGCCTCTTCAGAATAAAACATTGTGACTGGTTGTGTTTATGCCACATATAAAAGGTAATACAACTTCTCTAGGATAGGGGGCAGAGTTTTCACTTTTGGAAAAATAGCGTGCCCAATTTCAACTACCTTCTACTCATCCACAGAATATAAGATATGCATATTATTAGTAGATTTGGATAGAACACACTCAGTTTCTAAAACTGTTAGAATCATATCTGTAAGTATAACAGAACTTATGTAGCAGGCAAAACCCAGAGGACTAACCATTATTTTTTATATATTTTTTTAAGTTACTGTCTGTTCAATGAGGTTTCATTGGGAAGCCAGATTTCTAATCACTCTGTTCTCAGTTCCTACTGCTTCCACTGGATGTCACCAGTCTTAGGAAATAGGTTGAGGTTATTCATTTGTGCAATGAAGAAGAAGGCCATCAGGAAGCAGTGTAACGTCATGTGTACTGTTTGAGAGTTGCGCAAGACTAAAAAAAGTAGCGTTAGTTTGTTGATCTCCTGTATTGAAAACAGATAGACCCGTCTTCAATGTTTATGGGACATATTGGAGTGCCAACAAAAGAATCTCGTCAAAGGTAATGCATGTTTTATATTTTATTTATGCGTTTTGAGTAGTGCCGGCAGGGTTGAAATATGCTACTCTCTCATTGTTGACATTGTGCTATCATCAGATAATAGCATCTTATGCTTTCGCCGAAAAGCCTTTTTGAAATCTGACATGTTGGCTGGATTCACAACGAGTGTAGCTTTAATTTGGTATCTTACATGTGTGATTTAATGAAAGTTTGATTTTATATCATTTTTTTGAATTTGGCGCTCTACATTTTCCCTGGCTATTGGCCAAGTGGGACGCTACMGTCCCKCTATCCCAGAGAGGTTAAAAAGTTAAATTATAAATATTTAGGTTATATTGAAGTGTTAGATTCTAGGTGCGCGAGGAATAGCCACTCGGATTGGAGAGGAGGATGAGCGTGTGTTAAGATTTCCTGAATAACTGAGCCTGCCGTGAGCATACTGTCACGACTCCCACCGAAGGTGGCTCCCCTGCCTATTCAGGCGGTGCTCCGCGGTCGTCGTCGCCGGTCTACTAGCCGCCACCGATACCTTTTTCCATTTCTGTTCATTTGGTCTTATTAGTTGCACCTGTTCCTTATTGTGTTTATTGATTTCTGTCTATTTAAGCCTGTTAGGCCCGCCTAGGTTTGTGTGGGATTGTTGTTCTGTTAGTTTGTGGATGTTCGTTTGTATTTTGTTTTTTTTCCAGACATTTTGGGTCCTGTGTATGGGCCGGTCAGTTTATGCGCCTTGTGTTTGTGGCGTGACCGTTTTTTCCAGTAGTAAAATATACATTTATTCGAACCCTCTGCTCTCTGCGCCTGACTCCAACCCACTGTTCTTAAAGGACTCTGACACATACTGCATGTGGACACATTACTATAGGACAACTTGGGAGAATGATGATCTAAAAACAGACAGCACATTCAGTATCAGAAGTAAAAATACAGCCAGACTGGTCTGCTATTGTGTCTTTAGACCTTATACTGTAAACTGACGAGAGTAGACCCAACTGATCCAAATCGAATGAAACATTCAAATCACAGGGCTTTTGAGCCATTTTTCAAATGGCATTTTCACTGCAGCCTAGAGTAGAATWTTGTACTCACTTGAAAAAGATAATGCAATTATTCATTGCATTGTGGTGTTGCAGGCTACTATAGTCTAGGTAGGGTAATTGTCCCTAACCAAGATCAATAAAGGAGATTTTCAAGCTGTGTGTTTCATATCTTCACTGTTCTTTCATGCACAATGATGCTCCTGGCATCCGCTGCCTATCAGCTWTACCTATTTGTGCTTGTCGATTCTTATTGAAAATTGATGCAGCTTTGAATGCTTTTATGTGTGGTATGATTGCTAGTTAGCCTATTGCAGATCAGGACAAACGATCCACCTACCACTRTTGTCACTATGAAGGGWTGATAGAGTGCAGGATAGACGGTAGTCTATGGTGACCTGAGGTATAGTAAAAGTGATAAAAACCGTAATGCTTAAGGGAAGAACCAAAACACCTTGATATAGGGGAGAAGCACGCAAGCAGATGAGAACATTTTAATAGGATGGATCGTAAAAATGCAAAAGAACAAATGTTAACCAGAGAAAAAGGCACTACTCTCCCTTGTGCCCAATAAAAAAAACACACAACCCTCCCCAAAGCAAAAAAAGAAGTTTGACAACCCTCCCCTATTTTGGATCCCCTCTCCCCCAGTAATTTGCCATCTGTCCCTTGACGCATTCATCTTAAAGTCTCGGTGTAGTCAAAAACCCTATTTGTCTATGTTTTATATATATTTCTACGCTATGAGGTAGGAATAATACTGTGAAATTGTGAAAATTATGATAATGGCCTTTTAGTGTAAAAGCTGTTTGAAAAGATCGCCTCAAATTTCAGCCTGTTTTAGTGGGATGGAGTTCTGGCCTGCCTGGTGACATCACCAAGCATTACCGTTTCTTAATAGACCAATAAGAAAGAGAGTTCCAAGCCTCTCTGCCAATAACAGCTAGTTTTCAGTTTTACCCTCCCCACTCCCAAACAGTCCGAGCTAAATTCTTGCTTGAGAAATTGCTCTTTGCTAAGAATATGTAAATGTTTAACCATTTTCATTTAAAACAATCACAGTAAGTCAGAGGTAGCACCAAAGGTCTGAGGCCTGTAGTTTTTCCTGATCTGGTAACCTAACTAGGTAAAACTTCTGACCTTGTAMAGTATGACGTGATTAATCTGTTGTAAWAAGGTTTAATATGGGCTACGATGGGGATTAGGTCAGATGGTTYTTAAAAACTCCTGGAAAAACTCCTGGCCTTGGATAGGATGAAAACCCAGTCAAACTGTAGCAGCCTTGTACTTGTTCATATACAGTGCATTCGGAAAGTACTCAGACCCCTTGAATTTGAATTTGTTACGTTACAGCCTTATTCTAAAATTGATTAAATCATTTTTTCTCCTCATCAATCTACACTCAATACCCCATAATGACAAAGCAAAAACAGGCTTTTATAATTTGTAGCAAATTTATAAATAAAAAAAACTGAAATATCATATTTATGTAAGTATTCAGACTCTTTACTCAGTACTTTGTTGAAGCACCTTTGGCAGCGATTACAGCCTCGAATCTTCTAGGGTATGATGCTAAATGCTTGGCACAGCTGTATTTGGGGAGTTTCTCCCATTCTACTCTGCAGATCCTCTCAAGCTCTGTCAGGTTGGATGGGGAGCGTTGCTGCACAGCTATTTTCAGGTCTCTCCAGAGATGTTCGATCGGGTTGAAGTCCGGGCTCTGGCTGGGCCACACAAGGACATTCAGAGACTTGTCGCAAAGCCACTTCTGCTTTGTCTTGGCTGTGTGCTTAGGGTCATTGTCCTGTTGGAAGGTGAACCTTTGCCCCAGTCAGAGGTCCTGCGTGCTCTGGAGTAAGTTTTCATCAAGGACATCTCTGTACTTTTCTCTGTTCATCTTTCCTTCGATCATGACTACTCTCCCAGTCCCTGCTACTGCAATCACCATGCTTCACCCTAGGGATGGTGCAAGGTTTCCTCCAGACGTGACGCTTGGCATTCAGGCCAAAGAGTTAAATCTTGGTTTCATCAGACCAGAGAATCTTGTTTCTCATGGTCTGAGAGTCCTTTAGGTACCTTTTGGCAAACTCCAAGTGGGCTGTCATGTGCCTTTTACTGAGGAGTGGCTTCCATCTGGCCACCCTACCATAAAGGCCTGATTGGCGGAGTGCTGCAGAGATGGTTGTTCTTCTGGAAGGTTCTCCCATCTCAACAGAGGAACTCTGGAGCTCTGTCAGAGTGACCAGCCAGTTCTTGGTCAACTCTCGGACCAAGGCCATTCTCCCCCGATTGCCCAGTTTGGCCGGGCGGCCAGCTCTAGGAAGAGTCTTGGTGGTTCCCCAGATCTGTGCCTCGACACAATCCCTTTGACCTCATGGCTTGTTCTTTGCTCTGACATACACTGTCAACTGTGGGACCTTATGTAGAGAGGTGTGTGCCTTTACAAATCATGCCCAATCAATTGAATTTACCACAGGTGGACTCCCCTTCTCTCAATTTCCGCCTGAAGACATACCCTAATCTAACTGCCTGTAGCTCAGGCCCAGAAGCAATGATATGCATATTCTTGGTATCATTTGAAAGGAAACACTCTGAAGTTTGTGGAAATGTGAATTGAATGTAGGAGAATATAACACAATAGATCTGGTAGAAGAAAATACAAGGAAATAAACATTTGTTTTCTGTTTTTTATTGTTGTTGCATCATCTTTCAACTGAACAAGAACAGCCAAACATTCAGATAGGATGCTGGGGATAATTTCAATGAAGAACATAAGAGGGCAGCAGTATTTGTGCAAAGTGTCAGACAGATATATTCAGGAATGAGCGAGCTACATGACATTGAGACGTAGTCACCCAGGTGTCCCACACAAGTTGCCCAAATGTACCCAAGTGGCCGAATTGGTACAGTGATACATTTTTATGCAAATAACTATATACAAAATACTAAAATCTTATTCTAACACCCCCCCCCCAAAAAAATATATATATTTGAAAATGTGAAGAAAAAAAAAATAACAAGGGTAACTATTGCAATGAAACCAACCATGACTGGATAAACGTACGTTTAGTGTGAATAACTACATTGAATGTTTCGTCGAAAGTTGAAGGAGATGGAATTCACGACACAAGCCGTTTACAAAATGTTTCGTGTTAGGCTTTAAAAATAGATTTTCTCGAAAAAAACAACCATTTATTGTGTAGCTTGGACCTTTTGTATTGCCAAAAGAAGAAGATCTTCAAAGGTAATTKATTTATTTTATTGCTATTTCTGACTTTCGTGACTCATGTGCTTGGATGGAAAATGTTTATTATGGTTTTTTAAGTGGGGCGCTGTCCTCAGATAATCGCATGGTGTGCTTTCGCCGTAAAACCTTTTTGAAATCTGACACAGTGGATGGATTAACAAGAAGTTAAGCTTTATTTTGATGTATAACACTTGTTATTTTATGAATGTTAAATATTTATATTCCTGTAATTTGAATTTCGCGCTCTGCAATTTCACCGGATGTTGTCGAGGTGTGCCGCTAGCGGGACGCCTTTCCCAAACAGGTTTTAATAATTTTGGATTGAAAAAGTATCGAGGGTTAGTAGCCTACAGTACGATCCTGAATCCTGAATCGATCCTGAATAATCAAACCACACTCCTGTCTCTTATACACATCTAGATGTGTATAAGAGACAGGGGCACGACCATATATAGGCAGAGCGTTGAAGCTGGCATACACATCTTGCTTTTTTCTTCTTGGTCATGGAAAGTGCTGTCAAATGACTTCTGTATCACTCAGAGACAAAATTGAAACGGTTTTAGAAACTAGAGATTGTTTTCTTTCCAATGGTATTATTTATATGCATATAGTAAGAGCAATAATTGAATAAGAGGCAGTTTAATCTGTAGAGCAAATTATGCTAATGGGAAAATAGCACCCCCTGTATTCTCAAGAAGTTAATGACATTCTATACTGGGTGGTGTTGAAAACGAAAACCATGATATTGAAGTGCCCGAAGTCGGTATGTTTTGTTTATTGGTTGTGTGATGCATTGACACAGAAACCTGTTGGTGGAAAATTTGTTGCATATATTTTATATAATTATAAATATGACATCAAAATGTTGAAAATCTGATTTCCTCCTAACTGATCATTGTCTGCAGCCGGCTCTGACCGTWGTGTAATGAGACAGGCAGGGAGAGTGAACCCTCAACCTTCTGGCCAGTAGCCCTGCGTGGCATTGACTGTCCCCCCAGTAAATTTTGATCTGTCCCTAACTGTACTGTAAGTCGCTCTGGATAGTGTCTGCTTACTGACTAAAATGTTAAAGTGTCTCTTTCTCACACGCTCTCTCAGACACATGCACACACATACTCATTTCTCTCTCTGCACTGCTCACTCCCACTCTTGTCCAAATATGAGTGGCAGTAGTGTAACTGCAGAGCATGCTGTTTATTTGTCTTGCAGCTGTGGTATATATCTCTATATACTGTACATCCAGGGGAATCAGTCTGTTGAGTGCAGTGGTGGGACAGGATGCGGTATGTGTCTGAGGCTGAGCTATGGCCCCAGTTTACTGAACATTGAGTTAGAACAGAAAGMCCCCAGGAACACAAACCACACACACAATACTCAAAATATTACAGACATACAAATCTAGTATTCTATTACAGACAGCAAACACCAGATGAATTAACACTGAGTTTAATTTCTGAAGTATCAAGTACCTTTAATCTTTAAAAACAAACACCTAAAAGTACAGCTCACTGATTATGATGCTATAGATGTTGTAAAACATGCCGTGATAGCTAGTTCTAATGCAATTCTAATAAGGTCAGGTTGGAGGAAGAAAAAGAAGAAGAAGAAGAGGAAGAAGAAGAGAGAGATCTGACACATACACATAAGTGGTGAAGCATTGCTCTTTATTTGTAACTGCTGCAATCAAAGTGTGAACCATTGTGTGACTACAGGGGTTGTTATGGTTAACAAGAATGCAAGCATGCAGGCACACACACACCCACACACACCTACACCTCACTCCTGTGGTTCCGGGGTCCTGTCCGCCTGGGAATTGGTATGGGCGGAGCATCATCTGGTTCAGGCTGTGGAGACCTGGGTCGAGGCAGGGGTCTGGAGTTTTGGGTGGCCTGCGACGGAGTTCTGTYTTTCGGCCGGGTTCGGCTCTGGGACTTGTGTGGGTGATGGTGGTGGTGGAGGGATGCTTGACGCGTGGGCTGGGTGAGGGGCGCAAGTCTCATCTCCTCCTCCTCTACATGGGGAACATCAGGGATTAGGATTCATGGGTAAGGGAGTTAGATGTTGGTAACTACATGTAATGTGAGTAGCCTTCTGTTTTATCAYAGATCTTCTTTATCATAGTACTGTTTTATCATCATGTAGATAACTGCTGTGTTTTTATTCATGTGTGTTCAGTACCTTTTATGCGACTAGCGCGCCGCCTGCGGCTCTGGCAGACACACACCAAGGTGATGACGATGAGGATGAGAAGCAGACCACCTCCACCAGCCAGAATCGCCACCATCAGCCATAGCTTCATCCCAAACAAGAGCACTGTAGAGGAAGAATCATCTGCAGAAGAATCATCATCATCAGCATCATCATCATCATCGTCAGAAATTTTTATTTTATTTAGTCTCTCCTACACACCTGTACATTCAGGGTTAACATCGTCACTCTTCTCTTCACTCGCTTTGTTACTCACTGTACACACRTAGCTGTCTACAGGTTTGAGCATTGCCTTGGTTATTGTCAGAGTTTTGTCAGTGGATCCTGGCATTGTTTGTCTGTTATGGCTCCACACCACGTTAACATCCACAGAGTTCCCCACATCGCACCTCAGACTGACAGATGCACCAGTACAGGTGTGTGTCAGACGTGGCTTAGACACAGGCGCTGAGAACACAAAACACACACTGTAATGAGGACATATTTTCCCTAACACTGKCTGTGTGTGTACGTGCATGCTACGTGCGTACATGCATATGTATGCTTTCTGTTTGTGTAGCCTACTTACAGAGCACACACAGGCGAGTTGTTTTGTCTAACACGAGTGTTCCCGTGTTGTCGTAGATGGTGACCTGGTAAGACCCTGTATTATTCAGCTGTAGGTTAATTAGTAACAGAGAACCATTCGGTGTGGTCTGGGGTTTTGGCTCAGTATTCTTCCTGTTGTCGTAAACTATCTTATAGTCATGTGACCACCGTAAGTGAAATGACTGTCCAAGCAACTCCAGGCCATGGTCAATCACCTTGTTCCTCCCAACAGCAGCGTACATAGTACACTCCGCAGCACCTAAACATACAGTGAAATGTACATTTTAACATCAGATACAGCTGGTGATGACTTTTACACTGTTAGAAAAAAAGATGCTAAGTAGAACCATACAGGGTTCTTCGGTTTGYCCCCATAGGGGAACCCTTTTTGGTGCTGGGTAGAACCCTTTGCAGAGGGTTCTATCTAGAACCCTCTATGTAGGATTCTTCAAAGAGCCTTCTGTATATGGTTCTACCTAGAACCATTTTATCATCTAAAGGTACTTTCTAGAACCGTCTATGAAGGGTTATACCGAGAACCCTTTTATCTTTAGAGGGTTCATYCTAGAACMCTATATGAACAGTTCCACCAGCCTTATTACCCTTTAAAATGACATGACATATATAAGGCCTTCTTTGAGGGCCTAGCTATACCCTAATACAGGGGTGTTAGGAATCACCTGGTTTACAGGCCACATCAGGCCTGCAAATCCCACTATGCTGGCTTGCAAAGTGATGTGTAATTCCTATTGGGATCCAGCCAGAGTTAGGATATCCAACAAGTGGAATTGTTAATCACCCACAACCTGCATTCACAATGACTGCCAGGGTAGGGGATGTTAATCACCCACAACCTGCATTCACAATGACTGCCAGGGTAGGGTAAATGTTAATCACCCACAACCTGCATTCACAATGACTGACAGGGTAGGGAAATGTTAATCACCCACAACCTGCATTCACAATGACTGCCAGGGTAGGGCAATGTTAATCACCCACAACCTGCATTCACAATGACTGCCAGGGTAGGGAAATGTTAAATCACCCACAACCTGCATTCACAATGACTGCCAGGGTAGGGAAATGTTAATCACCCACAACCTGCATTCACAATGACTGCCAGGGTAGGGCAATGTTAAATCACCCACAACCTGCTATCACAATGACTGCCAGGGCAGGGAAATGTTAAATCACCCACAACCTGCTATCACAATGACTGCCAGGGTAGGGAATGTTAATCACCCACAACCTGCATTCACAATGACTGCCAGGGGAGGGAAGATTTAGTTGAGACTATCTCAATCATCGAAACGTGAACAACCATCTCAGCAATGGGTGCAATACATCTAATTACTAACAGATTTGATTMGTTTAGAAAACTGTACATTATTTATCTTTGTGTTGCATAAAATGAATCAACCAATCTATACAAAACCCCAGATATTACAGTAAAACAAACATTTCTGAAAGTCTCCCTGCAATAAAGCATGCTGGGAAATATTATAATATGGTTCTATGTAGAACCCTTTGCCTTACAAAGAACCCTTGTGAACAAAATAGTTTTTTCCACCTGAGGAACATTGCCAAGGTGTGGCCATTTCCCTCTCAGGCTGATACAGAGAGACTCATCCATGCTTTTATTACAAGCAGGCTTGACTACTGTAATGCACTCCTGTCTKGTCTACCCAGGAAAGCCATTGGTCAACTGCAAAACATACAGAATGCTGTAGCATGSGTACTGACCAAGAACAGACAGAGAGCACACATTACATTGGTTTTATGGTCTCTGCAATGGCTGCCTGTGAGTTTTAGAATTAATTTTAAGAGTATTCTATTGGTTTTTAAATCAATCCATGATTGTGCACCCCAATACATGTCAGACATGCTTTTAAGTTATGTACCCAGGAGGTCCCTCAGGTCCTCTGGCACTGGCCTTCTAACTATCCCAAAGCCTAGGACMAAGAGGCATGGAAAGGCAGCCTTTAGTTACTATGCCACCAGCCTCTGGATTAGACTGCCAGAGAACCTGAGGAGGGCCGAAATCTTAAAACACATATTTTTTAGATCTGCCTTTCCTTAGGGTGCTTTTGAGAAATGTAGTGTTTATTGTTATTATTTCGTTTTTTTATTTGTTGTGTAGTAAATATTTCAGTTTTATTGTCATTGTTTTTATTAGTTTTTTTCCTGTAAAGCACATTGTGTTGCATTCCATGTCTGAAATGTGCTGTATAAATAAAGCTTTATTTTTTTTTACTTGTCTTTCAAAAAGGAGTCTTCTGATCAAAACGGTTCTTGRTAGAACCCTATCCCTCCGCAAAGAACCCATTTAGAACCCTTTTCTTTCTCAGAGTAGTGTCAGAAAACCAGTGAGCCGAAAAAGAGGAAGCTGCATTTGAATTACTAATGAGAAAATAATTACAACTTATACACAGAAAATACTGTAAGTCTACATACTAAAGAAGAGGTTAGTTAGTACAACCCAGAATATATGATATGGCAAATTTAAATTAAGAGGATTGAGAGGGGTGTCGGTAAGAATCATCTTACGAAGCACCATCATTTCTATTGTTTATCTAGGTCAAGCATAGAAGCAGAGATCAACAACAAAAACTGTAGTTTTAATGGAAATATCACAATGACATCAAATAAGTGAAATGGTTATTATTTCATATTATCTTTTTCATTTGATGTGGTCCTGACAAGTAGGCTAAACTGAAAACAGTTAAATCAATTCTTACACACTTTGGTTCTGGTTTTCTCTCCAGTGGATAATGGATCACTGATTAAAAAYAAGACCATATCCATGTCTTGTTTTATTTTTACACTTTTTGAAAAGATTTAGAAGGCAAACTAATGATATCTTTGATTTTTAGTTTTACCCAAGGCATCACCCTAACCAAGCCAGGCTAATAGCCTTAAATCCAAGCCATAAAGGGGGACAGAGTGACTTAAACTTCACCATGAACACAACAATATAGATCAAAATGAAAATATAGTCTGGTTCTAATTCTTAACTCACCTGCAAACCCCAGAGCGAGGAGGATGAGAGATATCAGCATCACCACTGACATTCTCAAGGAGTGATTGCACCTGCTCCAGACTGTGTCTGTGTGTCTGTGAGTGCTCTGTTCATCATATTTCTGAGTGAGGGGACATCCTGTCTGTGTGTGTGTGTGTGTGTGTGTGTGTGTGTGTGT
>NC_036875.1:23972882-23974281 GCF_002910315.2 Salvelinus sp. IW2-2015
ATGGATATGGATATGATGCAAACATACATTTTAGATTGTTCTGTTATTTAAACATGATCAATCATCATCATGATGTTTTATTTCCTGTTTTACCAAATAAATGCAAAGCCTACCCTATACAGTGTGTCTCCGCCCTTCCAGGATTGTCATCCGTGGGCTTTCAACACCCTTCTGTAGCTAGTTTTGAAGGAAATGGCAGTCCAATGTTTTTTTAAATAATTATCATAAAGTGTTGGGCTTATTGGTAAGTAAGCTATACTTTTGACCAGTTATTGATTTGTAACAAAGTAAATTGTCCATGACATAGACATAGCTTGACACAGACATTGCGCATTGTTTCRTGAGCTGGAGCCTCTGCTTAGGCTGGTCCAGTTGAAAATGTGTCATTCAGTAATAACATGTCACATTTCTAGATACACTGTAAAAATAGAAAGACTCAGAACACCATGATTGGGTAATAAAACCATGGAAAGTAACCTGAGATCTGGTGTTTGGAGGGTGTTTAAATGTAAACCCAATGTAAGCGTTATGATACACAGAAAGTGTTTTAAAACAGAATAACAGTACTCTGAAACCCGCAAAGTGGTTCTTCAATCTGAACATTGGTGTTTGAAAACACTTTTTGAGGATTCAGTGCATGTAAAAGGCAGCATCACAACACAAAAAAATGGTGTATCTAATACGAATGGTTAAGACATACACTACCAGTCCAAAGTTTTTGAACACCTGCTCATTCAAGGGTTTTCTTTATTTTTAAAATGTTTTTCTTTATTTTTAAAATGTTCTACATTGTAAAATAATAGTGAAAAACTATGAAATAACACATATGGAATCATGTAGTAACCAAAAAAGTATTAAACAAATCAAAATATATTTTATATTTGAGATTCTTCAAATAGCCACCCTTTGCCTTGATGACAGCTTTGCACACTCTTGGCATTCTCTCAAACAGCTTCACCTGGAATGTGTTTCCAACAGTCTTGAAGGAGTTCCCACATATGCTGAGTACTTGTTGGCTGCTTTTCTTTCACTCTGCGGTCCGACTCATCCCAAACCATCTCAATTTGGTTGAGGTTGGGGGATTGTGGACGCCAGGTCATCTCACACAGCACTCCATCACTCTCCTTATTGGTAAAATAACCCTTACACAGCCTGGAGGTGTGTTGGGTCATTGTCCTGTTGAAAAACAAATGATAGTCCCACTAAGCCCAAACCAGATGGGATGGTGTATCACTGCAGAATGCTGTGGTAGCCATGCTGGTTAAGTGTGCCYTGAATTCTAAATAAATCGCTGACAGTGTCACCAGCAAAGCACCTCCACACCATAACACCTCCTCCCCCATGCTTTACAGTGGGAAATACACATGTGAAGATCTTCCGTTCACCCATACCGCGTCTC
>NC_036875.1:23975607-23978486 GCF_002910315.2 Salvelinus sp. IW2-2015
CCCAAAGACATTGGCCAGTTGGCAACAAAAATCTCCAATTTGTACGCTCAGACCCAAAGGACAGATTCAACCGGTCCTAATGTCCCTTGCTGTGTTTTTGCCCCAAGCAAGTCTCTTCTTATTATTGTGTCCTTTAGGTGTGGTTTCTTTGCAGCAATTTGACCATGAAGGCCTGAATTCACACAGACTCCTCTGAACAGTTGATGTTGTTACTAGGATTAAATGTCAGGAATTGTGAAAAACTGAGTTTAAATGTATTTGGCTAAGGTGTATGTAAACTTCCGACTTCAACTATAACTATTAAAGGTCTCACTGACGCAGACAGTGGATCCTATGAGTTAGAGACTGTCATCAAGGGAGGTTGCAGTACTCACAGCTTATGGTGGAGGTTATTGGTAAGTGCTTGTAATGTTACGGTCTATAGATAAGCATGTCAGGTTTGTGTGTAAACATTATCAGTGGCAATTTTAGCTTGTAAATCTTGATGGGGCAAACTTTTTTTTTTTTTATGCATGCCAGAAAAGCCACTACACAACACTAAACATACATTAATTGCACTATATCGGTGACAAACTGTGTCCACAAACTGTTAGGGTCTACATAAAGCTGTCCCAACAGAAGAGCTTTCTTTTTAGCACCATGGAGTGAATACTTACCACTGCTAAACCTGGCTATCAGGGGAGCTTGTCTTGCAGCGAAACAGTTCATTCAGCCTCATTTACTGCCTTTAAAAAAACAGAGCTGATATGGCTGACTTGCTTAAACACATGTGGTTTCTACTGACAATTGAAATGTACAAACTATGGCATAAAGGGATGACGAGCGGATAAGAGGCAATCCGTAATTTCGATTAAGACATTAATGAGCGAGCTAGAACGGACGTGGTCAATATAACTATTTGTTCAGCATTTTTTAAATGTACAGAGACAGAATTCAGAACATTGGCTGTTCTTACAGTATTCTCCCTGTACACCAAGTCAGAACCGTAGGATACGTASAGGTGGCGTATAAGCAGAAAATGAAAGCACTTACAATATTCAATGATSACGTTTCTCTAAAACAGGCTATCGGCTACATGTGCACCACCAACAGCTAACAGCTTACTACCCAACATACACTTAGTTTTACTTTCTTAGCTACAGTATACATACTCTATCTCCMTGGCATGTTACATCATTTATGCAGCAGCATACAATACATTTTTGGACTCACCTTGTTGTGCTGTGCTCTCTTGAACAGGAAGGTGGCATGGCGGTCCATCGTTGGAAACTTTTGTTATCAAAATTTGTCACCCAGTCCACCTGGTCGTGCTGCTGCTCCAGTTTCAACTGTTCTGCCTGCGGCTATGGAACCCTGATCTGTTCACCAAATGTGCTACCTGTCCCAAACCTGCTGTTTTCAACTCTCTAGAGAGAGCAGGAGCGGTAGAGATACTCTGAATGATCTGCTGTGAAAAAACAACTGACATTTACTCCTGAGGTGCTGACCTGTTGYACCCTCTACAACCACTGTGATTATTATTATTTGACCCTGCTGGTCATCTATGAACATAAGAACATCTTGGCCGGCCTCCCGGGTGGCGCATTGGTCTAAGGCACTGCATCGCAGTTCTAGCTGTGCCACCAGAGATTCTGGGTTCGAGCCCAGGCTCTGTCGCAGCCGGCCGCGACCGGGAGGCCCATGGGGCGGCGCACAATTGGCCCAGCATCATCCGGGTTAGGAAGGGTTTGGCCGGCAGGGATATCCTTGTCTCATTGCGCACTAGGGACTCCTGTGGCGGGCCGGGCGCAGTGCACGCTTAACAGGTCGCCAGGTGTACGGTGTTTCCTCCAACACATTGGTGTGGCTGGCTTCCGGGTTGGATGTGCATTGTGTCAAGAAGCAGTGCAGCTAGGTTGGGGTTGTGTTTCGGAGGACGCATGGCTCTCGACCTTCGCCTCTCCCGAGTCCGTGTGGGAGTTGCAGCGATGAGACAAGACTGTAACTACTACCAATTGGATGCCACAAAATTGGGGAGAAAAAGGGGTTAAAAAAATAAAATAAAATAAAGAACATCTTGGCCATGTTCTGTTATAATCTCCACCCGGCACAGCCAGAAGAGGACTGGCCACCCCTCATAGCCTGGTTCCTCTCTAGGGTTATAATCTCCACCCGGCACAACCAGAAGAGAACTGCCCACCCCTCATAGCTTGGTTCTTCTCTAGGTTTCTTCTTAGGTTCTGGCATTTCTAGGCAGTTTTTCCTAGCCACCGTGCTTCTACACCTGCATTGCACCATCGAATCACTATGTTTGGGTTCTACTGGCATTCTTGATTGGCACTGAATCATACGTACAACATTCATCATAACTTTCCTAAGACTCTTAAGACACATAGAGAAGAACAAATAATCAGTCATCATCGGATGCGAAAAATAAAGTACGACCAAAGTCTAACTGAGATAACTTTTTCAATCGCTTGTCATATGTGGAAAGAAAAATATGCAAGTGAGAACAAAATTTTTAGATAAAGCTAACGCCTGCGTAGTTTAAGGGGTCTCTTTTCGCAAGCTTTTAGAATTTTGCAACCATTTCAACAGTTGGCCCTCTTGTTGTCAAATTCAGCAATGACTTCTACCGCGTTTCAAAAACAACTGGAAACTCGGAATTGGGAAAACATCTGTCAGACTTCACGTGAGTTCAAGGACAATTGTGCGATCTCGGGAAAGAAAGCAGCTCTGACCACCGTGACTGAAAATACGTTACTTGAATGGTCATTCGCTACTCAGAGATTCGCAAATCAGAGCAACCCCGGGCCTCTTTTCCAAGCTCCGGGACCTGAAGGATCACTGACGTTCATGGATTCGACCATTGATTTATTTCTGACGCTTCCATCTCTCTC
>NC_036875.1:23978511-24001294 GCF_002910315.2 Salvelinus sp. IW2-2015
CATTTTATCTGTGGCCAATGACCTTGAGCCTTCTTGGATGGGCACTTCTAATGTAACTCTATGGCAGCACCCAAGGGGCTTGAATTTTCGAGCTCTCCCCATATATTTTGCGGTGACTTAGTGTCCCCAGGAGTGAAAGAACACTGAGCCAATGACGGCACAACTAGAGAACATTACCAACCCCTATGCTTCGTATTTTCCGCTGGCTGCCCCACCACCACAGAAAGCACTGAGCTASACTGAAACACCTGCATTTTGGAGCTGCCTTACTCAAGAAAGCAAAAAAGAGACCACATGTTTTACATTGTTTGCAAACTGATATGTGACACGTATTAATGTCAATATAACATGCAAAACAGGCAACAAYAGGTGGAGCTCAAAACAGGTGAGGCTCTACATTACATGTACAGTGCATTCGGAAAGTATTCAGACCCCTTGACTTTTTCGACATTGTTACATTAGAGCCTTATTCGAAAATGGATTCAATCTTTTTTTCCCCTCATTATTCTACACACAATACCCCATAATGACAAAGCAAAAASAGTTTTTTAGAAATGTTTGCAAATATATAAAACAATACAGAAAAATACATTTACATTAGTATTCACTCTTTACTGAGTACTTTGTTAAAACCTCTCTGGGATATATGGGAMGGTAGCGTCCCACTTGGCCAATAGCCAGGGAAAATGTAGAGCGCCAAATTCAAAAGAATGATATAAAATCAAACTTTCATTAAATCACACATGTAAGATACCAAATTAAAGCTACACTCGTTGTGAATCCAGCCACCATGTCAGATTTCAAAAAGGCCTTTCGGCGAAAGCATAAGATGCTATTATCTGATGATTGCACAACAGTAAACAAAGAGAGTGTAGCATATTTCAACACTGCAGGCACGACACAAACGCAGAAATAAAATTTATAATCATGCTTACCTTTGACAGATTCTTTGGTTGGCAACTCCAAATAATGTCTCATAAACCATGCACTAAATGGTCCTTTTGTTCGATTAATGTCGGATCCATTATATATCCAAATCGCTGCTCCCATGTTTTTTGGCTGCGGTGTGAATCCAGCAAAAAAAACAGCTTCCATTTGCGCAAAGTCACTACAAAATATCTCAAATATTACCTCTAAACTTTGCAAACATTTCAAAGTATTTTGTAATACACTTAGGTATTGTAAACGTTAATAATCGATTAAATTGAAGACGGGTCTATCTGTTTTCAATACAGGAGAATCAACAAACAACGCTACTTTTCTAGTCTGCGCAACTCTCAAACAGTACCATGACGTTACAACTGTTTCCAGGTGGCCCTTACTTCTCATTGCACAAAAGGAATAACCCAACCTATTTCCAAAGAGTGGTGACATCCAGTGGAAGCGGTAGGAACTGAAAACAGAGTGATTAAGAAATCCAGTATTCCAATGAAAACTCATTGAACAGACAGTGACTTAAAAAAAAAAAAATTATGGTTAGTCCTCGGGGTTTTGCCTGCTACATAAGTTCTGTTATACTTACAGACATGATTCAAAACAGTTTTTAGAAACTTCAGAGTGTTTTCTATCCAAATCTACTAATAATATGCATATCTTATATTCTGGGGATGAGTAGAAGGAAGTTGAAATTGGGCACGCTATTTATCCAAAGTGAATTTGCTGCCGCCCTATCCTAGAGAAGTTTTAAAGCCTTTGGCAGCGATTACAGCCTCAAGTCTTTTTTGTTACGACGCTGCAAGCTTGGCACACCTGTATTTCGGGAGTTTCTCCATTCTTTATGCAGATCCTTTCAAGTTCTGTCAGTTGGGATGCGGAGGTCGCTGCACAGATATTTTCAGGTCTGTCCAGAAATGTATGATTCGGTTCAAGTCCGGGCTCTGGCTGGGCCACTCAAGGACATTCAGAGACTTGTCCGAAGCCACTCCTGCGTTATCTTGGCTGTGTGCTTAGGGTCGTTGTCCTGTTGGAAGGTGAACCTGCCACAGTCTGAGGTCCCTGAGCACTTCTGGAGCAGTTTCAATGCAAATGAATCTCTCTATACTTTGCTCCGTTCATCTTTTCCTCGATCCTGACTAGTCTCCCAGTCCCAGCCGCTGAAAAACATCCCCACAGCATGATGCTGCCACCACCATGCTKCACCGTAGGGATGGAGCCAGGTTTCCTCCAGACGTGACTCTTGGCATTCAGGCCAAAGCCGTTTTTTCATCAGACCAGAGAATCTTGTTTCTCATGGTCAGGATGTTATATGCCTTTTACTGAAGAGTAACTTCCGTCTGGCCACTACCATAAAGGCCTAATTGGTGGAGTGCTGCAGAGATGGTTGTCCTTCTGGAAGGTTCTCCCATCTCCACAGAGGAATTCTGGAGCTCTGCCAGAGTGACCATCGTGTTCTTGGTCACCTCCCTGACCAAGGCCCTTCTCAATTTGGCTGGGTGGCCAGCTCTAGGAAGAGTCTTGGTGGTTCCAAACTTCTTCCATTTAAGAATGATGGAGGCCACTCTGTTCTTGGGGACCTTCAATGCTGCAGAAAGGTTTTGGTACCCTGCCCCAGATCTGTGCCTCGACACAATCCTGTCCCGGAGCTCTAAGGACAGTTCCTTCGACCTCATGGCTTGGTTTTTGCTCTGACATGCACTGTAAACTGTGGGACGATATGTAAACAGGTGTGTGCCTTTCCAAATCATGTCCAATCAATTGAATTTATCACAGGTGGACTCCAATCTAGTTGAAGAAACATCAAGGATTATACCTGGAAACAGGTTGCACCTGAGCTCAATTTCAGGTCTCATA
This sequence comes from Salvelinus sp. IW2-2015, assembly GCF_002910315.2. NCBI lineage: Eukaryota > Metazoa > Chordata > Actinopteri > Salmoniformes > Salmonidae > Salvelinus > Salvelinus sp. IW2-2015. Next base: position 23,981,302 of record NC_036875.1, read on the forward strand.
GCAAAGGGTCTGAATATTTATGTAAATAAGGATTTTTTTGTCATTATGGGGTATTGTGTGTAGATTGCTGAGTAATTTTATTTATTTAATACATTTTATATTAATGCTGTAATATAACAAAATGTGGAAAAATTCAACCTTCGCTGGTCTTTTCCATAGGTCCCAGTTTCTCCTAACTGACACATTATGTAAAATGCATCCATTTATTTTCAAATAATACAAAACATACTCATACAAATGACAGCATACAGACTCACACAAACATCAAAGACATCACACCTGCCCAAATCCACCTGCTCATACCCCCATCTCCAGTGACTGACTCACTCCGCCACATGACCTCAAGATGCACTATTTTGTTTTTCATCATTTAGATAATTAAGCATTTAAACATTCCATTGTGTTAATGATGGAGGATTGGTTGATTTCCAGTTTTTAAATATACGTTTTTTTAAAGATGGTTGACGAGAAAAGTATTGTCCAACCCATAATGTATCTCACTGCACCTTTATATGCCAATACTTCTGACAGCTAACTTCAGATTTTTTTACCCCCTTTTTCTCCCCAATTTCATGATATTACGATCTTGTCTCATCACTGCAACGCCCCAACAGGCTCGGGAGAGACAACGGTCGTGTCTTGCGTCCTCCAAAACATGACCCGCCAAACCTCACTTATTAACACCCACTCGCTTAACCCAGAAACCAGCCACACCAATGTGTCAGAGGAAAAATCATTMAACTGACAATCGAAATCAGCCTGCAGGCACCTGGCCCACCACAAAGAGTCGCTAGAGCGCGTTGAGCCAAGTAAAAMCCCCCCGGCCAAACCCTCCCCTAACAAAGCTGGGCCAATTGTGCGCCTCCCTATGGGACTCCCGGTCAGGCTGTAGTGACGACACAACCAACTTTCTAACTCTGCCCGTAACCTTTGGACTTCATAGCATTCCCAGAAGGCATGGGTTATTGAGTCATTGTTAGTTTTACACTTAAGACATGACTCTGCCTTTGTGCTGTAGAATTTATGAATTTTGTCTCTTGTATAATAAATTATATACATTAGTTCATAGGGTTAAGCGTACATTTTCTTTAACTGTAATTGCGTTAGTTATGTTCCAGCATTTCCTCCATCTTGTGTCAATATCAGTTCTTTTTAAGTCTTGGTTCGAGAAGTTAATCTTTTTTTTCTAAGAGATTGTCAAATGGATAGGCTCTCTGCAAGGTTTTGTATATCTTACCTGTCATATGAATATCCTTTTCTGATTCAAATAGGATTCCCTCAAGATTGTCCAAAAGATTTTAAATCAAAATGTATGATATTAAACTTTTAATGGCCAGCTCTAGGAAGTCTGCTAGAGACCTACACACTTGTATTTGTGTGTATTTGAAAATACTGTATCTACATTGGTCAGTCCAATTGTTTTTTAAATTTTGTCATGGAAATAAATGTATTTCCTATTAAGAAGTCATTTACGGTTTCTATGCCTTTTATTTTCCATGTGGACCAATTTATTAGTGAATTTTGAAGATCTATCCAGGGATTGTTCCATATGGTTGTGTTTTTAGGGAGTGATATTGGTTCTTGTAGAATACATTTTGTTTTCTTCGGTGTTGTTATAGTGTGCTTAACAATGAAGTTGTTAATGCTCTTATCTTTATCCTTTGAAAATAGGCAGGTGAAAAGATTTTGGGGATGACCATGCACATCTTCAATATGTTCCTCTTTAGTGCATTTTACTATATGTCACAAGTAAAAGCCTTGGGTGGCAAGTTGATACAATTCCAGGTCTAGAAGGTTAAAACCAGCCTCAGATTTAGGAAGATGTAAAACATTTGTTTTAATTCTATGAGTTTTATTTGCTCATATAAAGTCTGCTATGACCTGTAAAATGCATCTCAATAACTAAGTATTTGATCTTTCTAATTTGAATTATTCTTTATGCCCCATGCGGGAACACGTTTTTAACTCAGCTTCTTATAGACTTATAGATTATTCTAATGACCATAATTAATGTAGCTGTGTATAGCCTACCACAGTGTTTCGTTTCGCCTCACTTGGTATGCAACGAGATTGGGGTCAAAAGTCGACATCTACACCATGTATACAAAAGTATGTGGACACCCCTTCAGATTAGTGGATTTCGCTATCTCAGCCACACCCGTTTCTGACAAGTGTATAAAAATCGAGCACACAGCCATGCAGTCTCCATAGACAAACATTGGCAGTAGTCATAGGATGCCACCTTTCCAACAAGTCAGCTAGAGCTGCCCCGGTCAACTTTAAGTGCTGTTATTGTGAAGTGGAAATGTCTAGGAGCAGCCATGAATTGCCATGAATTGGTAGGCCGTACAAGCTCACAGAACGAGACCACCGAGTGCTGAAGCGTGTAGCACTTAAAAATCGTGGCTGAATGGAAGCAAGTCCCGCATGTTCCATCATCTAGTGGAAAGCTTTCCCTGAAGAGCGAATGCTGTTATAGCAGCAAAGCCGGGATCAACTCCATACTAATGCCCATGATTTTAGAATGAGACGTTCGATGAGCAGGTGTCCACATACTTCTGATCATGTAGTGTATGTGTTCAGAGCCCTTAGCAAATTGAAGCCTCTGCCTGTGTCCACCTACTCAATTACCGGTTAATATGCTTCATATATTTTTTCCATGAGCTTCCAGATGCAATAACCTAGAGTAGGCTGTATGGATCTTTATGTTTGAACATGTTCTATTAAGATTCATTCAGACCACCGGGAATAACTCTCTTGGGAAGAGAAAACGTTCAATTTCAACAAGTGGATAAGGCCTACTCACTCTAAAATGTGCAGTTTTGTCACACAACAAAATGSCACAGCGTGCAATTGGCATGSTGACTGCAGCAATGTCCACCAGAGCTGTTGGCAGAGAATTGAATGTTMATTTCTCTACCATAACCCACCTCCAATGTTGTTTTAGAGAATTTGGCAGTACGTCCAACTGGCCTCACAACCGCAGATCACATGTAACCACGCCAGCCCAGAATCTCTACATCCGGCTTCTTCACCTTCAGTATCATCTGAGACCAGCCACCCTGACAGCTGATGAAACTGAGGAGTATTTATGTCTGTAATAAAGCTCTTTTGTGGGGAAAAACACATTCTGATTGGCTGGGCCTGACTCCCCAGTGGGTGGGCCTATGTCCTCCCAGGCCCACCCATTGCTGCGCCCCTGCCTAGTCATATGAAATCCATAGAMTAGGGCCTAATGAATTMATTTCAGTTGACTGATTTTTTWAATGAATTGCAACTCAGTCAAATCTTTWAAATTGTTGCATGTTGTCRCGTTTATATTTTTGTTCAGTATAGATGTTCCCCGTGATACAGTCTAATAAATGGGGAGCACATGAACAGCAACAACACTGGGACACACTGTCCTCCTCAGCTGTCACAAGCTGTGACTCGGTTCACTTGGCTCTCAGCTGTGTGAGATAARTCATCTTTTTGCAGGCCAGGAGTGTCCGTATAGCCTCTCCCCACTAACCATTTGTTTAAAGAACTCAGCCAAACACTCCTTGTCAGTAACAACCACATCATCAACATTAAAGGACACGGGCAGCTGTGAGGAGGGTTATTCTCCAGGTCTTTCACATTTTTCCATAACTTCTTGGGGTTAGACCCACAGAGAGAGAACTGCTCCTTAAAGTAACTCATTTTAGCGTTCCGGATAGCCTGAGTGCACTTATTTCTCATTAGCCTAAACAACAGCCAGTCAGCCTGAGTGTTTGTGCTCCGAGCCTTTCGCCAAATGGYGTTCGAGGTGGAGTAACTCTGATAATGTAGGCATACTTGTGTTACTTTTCTGAGTCAATTCAGGTAACATTCAATGTCTTGTGTTTGTGTCTCTGGATCCTTTCCCCTTAATGTTTTTTTTCATGTCAGCCAGACACATCATTTCATTTATTTAAATCTATAGTTTGGTAAAATAAGGAGTCTATTGCTTCTGTCCTTGTTTTGTTTTCACTTCTTGATACCTGGTAAATAATGAACAGCCATGGATAACCACAARGAGAAGAAGGTCAAGAAACAGTTCATATCAGCCAAAACCATATTTTTAAAGAAACACAATTTATTTCAATCTCTTGAGTAAAATAAGTAGTTTTGTTCTGTTGACAAGATAATCCAGAAAATAGCGATAAACAGCGCCACACTCAGGCAGAAAATGGAATGATCTATTCTCAGCCAGGCCCATCTTTTCAAAGAAGACACAATTTAATCTCTATTCAAGCAATCTCTATTGAGCCCCACCTATTTAGCAAAAAAAMMCAATGTTTTTATATATTTTCTGTTGCCTGTTTTATTGGCATTAATATGTGTCACATATCAGTTTTCAAACAATGTAAACAACATTTGCTTGAGTAAAGCAGCTCCAAAATGCAGGTGTTTCAGCCTAGCTCAGTGCTTTCTGTGGTGGTGGGGCAGCTAGCAGAAAATATGAAGTGTAGAGGTTGGTAATGTTCTCTAGTTGCACCGTGATTGAATCTGTGATCTGTCACTCATGGAGACACTATGTCACCGCAAAATCTATGGGGAGAGCTCGAAAAATKAAAGCCCCTTCGGTGCTGCCATAGAGTTACATTAGAAGTGCCCATCCAAGAAGGCTCAAGGGCATTGGCCAAAGAAAAAATGACGTCAAATCACGTTATATCTACGGTAACGTTGATTGGACTGATCATGACAACATACTTTCAAAATCTTAGCTAACAAGCTAGCAGTCATCATTATGAATCAAGTCGACAATCTACAGGCAAATCCTTTTCAATCATTGTCATATGAAGAGAAATTATGAAGAGAAATTATAGATAAAACGTATCGGTGCTCATTGGCCATTGGACATAAACATTACACAACAAGTTGGAAATCGGAAATTCAACAATGAGCGGTTTGGAAGGAATCAGTGGCTAACTGCAAACATTGCAAAGCAATCACTAGCCTGTTATTCAGTGGAGTGGGTGTTTGCTCCAAATCTGGGTTTAAGGGTCTCTTTTCMAAGCTTAAAAGGATAAACATTCAACATTGGTCATGCTGTCAATCCAGCATGATTTCTGCCTCGTTAAAAACTACTGGAAACTCGGAACTGGGAAATCTCTGACGTCAGTGAGTTCAAGACAACTGGGAAAMAAYKMGSWSCGACTGGGAAAATAAGTTTTGAACGGTCATTCAACTCGGAATTCTAAGTTGGAAACTCGGGCCTCTTTCTAGAGCTCCAACCTGAAGATCACTGACGTCATGATTCRACCTTGTTTTTTTCAGAGTTCGCAGTTGTCTTGAAAGCTCATAACTACTTTTCTGACTTGGTGGTGCACATGTAGCCTATAGCCTGTTTTAGAGAAATGTCATCATCGAATATTGCAAGGGCTTTCATTGTCTGCTTATATGCCCCCTTTATTTATCCTACGGTTCTGACTTGGTGTACAGAAAGAATACTGTAAGAACGGCCAATGTTCTGAATGCTGTCGCTGTACATTTCAAAGTGCTGAACAGATAGTTATATTGACTACATCGATCCTAGCTCACTCTTTATTGTCTTAATCATTGTCCCCTTATGCCATAGTTTGTACATCTCAATTGTCAGTAGAAACCACATTTGTTTAGGCAAGTCAGCCATATCAGCTCTGTTTTTTTAAAGGCAGTAAATGACGCTGAATGAACTGTTTTGCTGCCAGACAAGGCTCCACTGATAGCCAGGTGTAGCAGTGGTAAGGTGTTGGGACTGCAGTTGGGACTCTGCTGTCGGGACAGCTTTATGTAGGCCCTAACAGTTTGTGGGCACCATTTGTCACTGTTATAGTGCAATTAATGTATTATTTAGTGCTGTGTAGTGGTTTTGCTGGCATGCATTTAAAAAAAATTATTATAGTTTGCCCCACCAAGATTTACATGCTAAAATTGCCACTGCCTATTCAAGAATGAGGTCTGTTATTTAGTAGACATTTTTGGGGGCTGAGGGTTACAGAATGGATTGTTGTGGAAATTCTTGCACAGGGACACTCAAAGTCAATCTTAAATGATTCATTGTTTATTGTCAGCGTGCTGGAGAGGTTCCAATCAACTCAATGCACCATAGTACACATGTCAATCAGGAGCTCTGCCTGGGCAGTCCCAGCAGTTGTCTTATATTCGGCTATACACAGACAAGTTACATTTGCATAATTAATTAATCATGACCGTTTTGTTTCATTCATGTGTCAGACCAATACTGGTTCATAACATGTGACAGACCAATATCTCGCAAGGCTTCTTCTCTCAAAGCTGAGACCTTGAAACTGAGATCTCTTTAGTTTGTTCTCAAAACAAGGTCTAGGCGTACTGCCAAATTGCAGCTGATAGTGAGGATTTGTACAGTTCGCCACTTGCATGAACACAGAAATTGGTTTATAGAACAGCACACAAAAAGAACACAGAAATKAGTTATAAGAAAAGCACAAACAGCACCATTTCCATTACAGGATGTTAAAGAAATTGCATCAGTGCAAGAACTGGTAAACAGGCCACAAACGTGAGATAGCTAAGGAAACTACTGGGGTTTCTAGTGTACTACAGGGGTTATGTACTACAGAACTTCTCACAACATGCAAAATGTCTATGAGCTCTGTAAATGTTATATGGAGTTGCAGGATTGATGGTGGGTTGACTTGTCTGGTTTGGTTTGGCTAGCTAGCTAGCTAGCTGGCTAGCTAATGTTTGCATTTGAAAGATGCATCTCAGCACCAGCTGCTTCTTGATTAATGAGACCTGACTGCATTATAGAAATGGAAAAGAGCTTGTAGTGAGGATGACTACTGCTCTGGACTGATGGGTGGTGAGCTTTTTTGCACTGAAGCAGCAGCAGAGACATCACCCAAGTGGGTGCTACACGTTTGTTGTGAAGGAGTACGAAGTCCAGGCTACAGAGAGGCTAAGCTGAGGATGATGTCAGGGCCAGCAAGCAAACTCCATCACCATCACCTGKYATCACAGGCTACAGAGAGGCCCTGGATAACATCAGAGCTGGCAAGCMAACTGCATCACTATCATCYGGCATCAACTGCATCATAATTATCTGGCATTACCTGTCATCACCATCATCAAACCAGAATTTAACAYGGGTTAGGAGCCTGAAATCGCTGATCTACTGCTCTAAGGCTATGACAATGTCGCCTTGTCCTTTGTTTTTTTTATGTGTTATATGTGTAACCAAAGTAGGCCTAGTAGGCTGGGTCTACTGTGTAATAGGTCCACATTTTTWAAAACTTTTTTGTGATTTTAAATGATCAAATAAATCTAAGATTTAAGATAACTAAGATAACTATTCAGTTGGGACAGGCTCCGCCCCACCAGATGGGTGGATGCTCACCAGAGAGCATTAAAACACTTGGGGAGTGTATTGACTAAACCACTTGTGCTTGCTTACCCAGATTTCCAGGACTCTTTTATCTTGCACGTTGACGCCTCCAAAGAGGGATTGGGAGGWGTGTTATACCAACGACAAAGTGGCAAACTGAGAGTCATTGGATATGTCTCCTCACCCTGACACAAGTAGAGAGAAACTATCACCTTCACTCAGGGAAACTAGAATGTTTGGCCCTCAAATGGACAGTGACTGAGCAGTTCCTCTTTTATGCACCCTCTGTGACAGTGTACAGTGATAATAACCCCTTGACATACTAACTACAGCGAGACTGAATTCCACCAGTCTTCGGTGGGTGGCGGAGCTGTCTAACTTCAATCTCACACTGAAGTATCATCCTGGAAAGGTAAACACTGATGCAGACTTTCTGTCACGTTCTCCTTTGCATGCTGAACATTACATGGAAGAATGCACAGAGAAGAACTCACCTGAGACAGTAAAATGTATGATGTTGGAGAYGACTTATGGTAGAGAAATTAACATTAAATTCTCTGCCAACAACTTTGGTGGACATTCCTGCAGTCAGCATGCCAATTGAACGTTCCATCAAAACTTGAGACATCTGTGGCATTTTGTTGTGTGACAAAACTGCACATTTTAGAGTGGCTTGTTGTTGTCCCCGGCACAAGGTGCATCTATGTAATGATCATGCTGTTTAATAAGCTTATTGATTTGCCACACCTGTCCGGTGGATTATCTTGGCAAAGGAGAAATGCTCACAAACAGGGATGTAAACAAATGTGAGCACAACATAGGAGAGAAATAAGCTTTTTGTGCACAGGATCTTTTATTTCAGGTCATGAAACATGGGACCAACACTTTACATGTTGCGATATATATTGTTGTTCAGTATAGTAGGAACTGCATGCACCATCTAGTGGTCAGAACCTGGTAATATCAGGATGTAGGACGGGACAGAAATCTAACAACTTCAATGACAAATTTCTCTGAACAGGGAGAAGAAAAACATCACCAACCAAATACACTGAGAATGCATTACATAGGATGAAGAAACAATTATTCAAACTGCAGYTCCATGCTACTTGTTAGACATAGAGAACTGATACTGTACTCTCGTTGTTGGGGTGGGATTGGCGTGGGTTGTGGGGGGTCCATGGGTGGCTTTTCACAATCTCTTTGGATTCCTMATTTCTTACTCATTGTTAGAAAAAAGTTTGCTCCAAATYGAATGTTAGGTACTATATTTATTTAATATGATATTAATCTTTTAAATTAAAATGGCCAATTTGGGTGCAATCAATTAGCTTAGTTTCTCAGATATCAAATGATATTTCAACAAAATAATGTTGCAGTTAAGGTTATCTTATCTGTTTTTAACTACAGAAATGATTTCAAAACAATCTGAGATGGTGGGTGTCATGGCTTGCTGAAATAACATAGAGCGACCCCATTGGCTCATGATCAGTGTAACTGAATAATGTGCAAAACTAACATTAAAAATATATATTTGTATGAAATAAACTGCAAAGGCCTTGTCACGCATAATCCATTATTGCATAACTTATTACAGTACAGCGATATGAAATTAAATGCATCTCTCAGGAGTGATCTGAAATTGACTGTAACATCCTCTTTGTACCAGTAGGGGTAAGTGTTCCATAGCATTTTCATTTACTGTTATTTATGACATCACATTGTTATTTCAGTGTAGATACGGTGCCGTGATAGTTATTGTGAATACATACAACAAAAATGTTTGTCTGTTTATGTTTGATCCTTTTTGAGTGTCATCGCATAAAGCCAATTCCTTTGGTCAGAGAATGAGAGAAACTGGTGAACTACAAAAATCAACACCATTAAAGGTAGGAAACACTTTGCTTCCAGACCAATGSCAAATTTGACCAGACCATTTAAAGAGGACTTATTCTAGAACTCATCAGACACAATCAGATAAACAATATCTGATCAATGATTATGCATAAATCCCAGCTACAACACATGGATAATTGTTTTCACCTTATATCCAAAGCATGCCTGTCTGTTTGTGTTTCATACCAATACTGACAGACCAAGTAAAGAATTTCTTAACACAGTAAATGCCTCATAACCCAAACAATACACAAATACGAAATTCAGCATTTAAAACAGACTGCGGCTCAGTAACTAATGAGAAGAATACTAAAAGAGCACAAAAAAGAACAAGARAACAGGTTCATCTCAAACAGAATGCCCAGCTGGTCTAGATTTCCAAAGGGAATAGGTATCTTTAACGGTCAGACYTGATAAGTTTAACCCTAGAGTCAGAGAGGGGCCTCTGGTCTGCTACCAGCTGACCCCTGGGTCCAGAGCACTAGATGAGAATGAACACTATCGGGTTTCTGTGGTTTCACAACAAATACCGGGGGAATTTTATTATATTGAATTATTCTGGAGAAGCGGAGCTGGGCTGGAGGTGGAGTAGGGGTGGCTGCTACTGCAGATGGGGGTCATGATACAGTTATTCGGAGRTCTTGTTGCTGTCTTGCTGGCAGCAGGGGAGCTCTGGTCCTGTGTTTCATACTCCTGACTGGGATTGCTGTCTATCTCCCCATGCCTCCCTTTCTACTTCCAAACTCTTACTTTAACGCTCATTGTTTCAGGGGAGATTCCTGACTGTTACCACTGGAATTAACAGTCATTCATTCCCTCAAAGGCGACCCCTACGGGAGGAAGGACGGAGCCATCCATGAGGTTACAACACACAGACATGATTCTCTAGTTGAAAAAGTAACATTTTCTAAAAATCGAATTCAAAACATAACAGCAGGGCTGCCCACAAAAGCCCTATGTCTCCCTTTTCTACACGAGTCCCCATTTTCTCCTCCACWTCGTGTGTTTGAGTCTCGTTGGAACTTAATGTTCTCCCAGACAGGGGCAATATTTGAGTTTCCCCTTTTATAGTTTGGTTCCAGTTTGGCTCCGCTGCTACTGGAGAGAGAGAGAGTGAGAGAGAGAAAGAGAGAGACTAAGAGAAAGAGAGTGATTGGGACACCTTCCAAAACAGTCCTTTATAACAGGTTGATTAGCATGCTGGCTTGTTTAAATTGCCTCCTGGAAGGCTGATGTGAAATCAAACAATATCCTCTGGCTTTAGACTCCATACCCCCATAGCTTCTCATTTATTTTAATGCAGCAGGGTTAGATAGAGAGGCCTGCCTGGCACCACTCTACTCGGGAGGCTGGCTGKCTGGCTGAGCCCAAGGAGGCCAGATTAGGGTGGCTTATGATGAATCAATTAATAACAGTTCAATTAAAGTGGCTGTATGAATGCCTCTTTTTGTGCAACGGTTTATGGTGATAGAGCAAACTCTGTGCCCATGGTCATTATGTGAATGAATCATTTAGAGTGGCCGAGACGCCATAATGAAATAATGAATTAAACTCCTTTCCCATTATTGTCCCGGACCTCAATTAAGGCCTTATTTGTCTCCAGATCCGTTTTTTTATGGGAATACCAGGAGTTAATAAGAGGGAATTGTTCAGCGAAGTTGTTATCACTTTGTATTGGCTGTGTCTGTCTTCCAGGATGCTGTGGACGTTTATTACTGTATTTGGACCAAGCCCAATCCATATGCTCCATTCCGCTGTTAACATTTGGTCATCTTGCAACATTTAAGAGGGCCCAAGGCACACACACTTAAGTACCCAGGGCAGTTACAAACATTGCGTTGTTCTTTCCTGTCCACGAGGAGAAGAGAGGAGAGGCTCAGACAGTGTTAGTGTTATTAAACTTCTTCACTTAACTTAAACATTTGGGCCACTTCCTTAGGATGCAATAATACCTTCCTTGAAAACCATTTTGCTTCTTTCACAAAGCCTTTCTTTAAAGACTATACATTTTTCAGAACCTTTAACACTGGCAGACATGGAAGGAGACAAACTACATCTAAATGTAGAATCATTCTCAACACTTTCCTTTCAGTGACAAGTTTCTACTTACCTCTCAGGTCTCTCCTTCTAGAGATGTAGGATCTTAATTTGATCACCCTGTTGTTGCACAGCAGGAAATGCAAAATTGGTCGAGGTTTAAAAAGACATCAAAAGTTAGTCATTTCCAATTTCAGACTTGATTTGCCCTAACTAAAAATCAACCCCTAAAAAATCTTACCCCTACAAAATGTTAATTAATCCACACAGTAATTCACATTTCCGTTTGCTGCAAGATTATTTTCCTGCTGTGATAAACTGGTCAAATTAAGATTTTACACACCTGTACTTTGCTAAACAGGTCCTTGTTGGGGCTGATTTCTCCTGCCATGATTTTTTCACGACTCCTCTAATAGGAAACTTAATTTGAGGATGTTAACAKAAATCTGTTTGAATTAAACACTGTCTATTAAACACAACGCTGTTGTCATTTTCGTATTTGGAGACATATTTTGGAGACCACAGTGTAAAAAGTGTGTATCAGACCTCCAGGTTGAACAATTGTGGCGGCGATGCGGTGGCATCCTAGGCTGATAAAGCCCCTTTGCGTGAGCCTCATCCTCATGGCAGATCCCTTACCATCCAGAGACCAGGTCTAACCATAGTAGCCCGTCTCAAAACATCCCTTTGTGGCTTTGGCTGGACTTTGATGTCATGCATTTGTGTTGGTACTACTTTCTCTGTCAGACAAACTCATGGAAATATTTCTGCAAGAGGAGATGTTTACTGTAAACCCAATTTGAAAAGTAAATAATCCAGTTTTTTKGGGGGGATCGACTTTGAGACCAGCAAAAGTCTCAAAGTCTTTGCGTGTTTTCATGTTGGTTTCATACAGGCATTCATTTTTTTTTAATTCTTTCCATGAGTGCCCTCGCTTTTTAATTAACTGCTGTACCAATAGGGACCTTGAGTGGTTCATAATTTGTCCAGTCCATTCAAACGGACAGAGCAGACAGATTACGGAACCATGTAAAAACAACACACTCCTTAATACCTAAGATGCATAACGGCTTTTGGCAACCGGTTTGAAACTCTTTCATGAGTTTGAATTCAATTAAGGTCCATACGAATTTATGTGATTTTAGTTTATCCTTGAGGGAAATCAGTGTCATTTAGAGCAAATGAAAACCTGCTCTGTACTGACGTCCTTATGACAGAGAGACAATGGAGTTCTACTGAAAACATGTCTCTCATTTAAATATTCCCATGCTATCACAAGCCTTCCACAAACTCATCATCTGGTTTCACACTATTCTGTTGAAGACCATGAGGACCATCTGATTCTATTAGTCATAGATAAATTCTGTTCAAGTTGTTCAATTCCCTGGTGCCCAGTTATAAAAAAAGAGTTAAGTTGTCACAGAGAGCTCATGTTTTCCATTTGCTCGCATTTTTAGACAACGGGCTAACCATTTGTAATGAACCTTTCAGAGGAAAATATGCACTCTCCTTTTCAACAATTGAATATGTATCCTCTCAACGCCCCATAGAGACAATACACTATGAAACAACAGAGGAAATGGTTCTGGTTTTGTTTTGTGTTGTCATGCGTGTGTATTTGTGTAAATAGATTTTGAGTTCAKAGCTTTGTGGGTCCTTTATTTGAACAAGMTGCATGTCAATGTGCCATGCTGAAATATCTCTGCTTGTGCACTCGCAGACCTGACACGATTCTCATGTGACAAAATGGAAAACACTCTGCTGCGTGCTGCCTCCTTCATAAGCCAATCCAAACAAAGTAGACTTTCTTCATCTCTGAGTTGGTAGATGGCGAGACCACCAAGGGGAACAGCTCACTTTTCGATGACATCAGTTAACATTATCATTGATCTGTCACTCTCTCTCTCCTCTCCTTCACTCACTCACTCTCTCTCCTTCACTCACTCTCTCTCTCTCTCCTCTCCTTCACTCGCTCTCTCCTATCCTTCACTTCCTCTCTCTCTCTAAGCCCTTCATCCTTTACTTCTCTCTCGCACACACTTCCCATTACTCACTCTTCCCCATCAAATCACTCGGTTAAGGAGACAGACTGGGTCTTGACTGTAGTAGTGGTAGAAGAGTCTCAGGATAGAACAACGGTGCCTGGTCTGCTTATTCCCATACCACAAACTGCACAACAATGAGGGTCTTTGTCCAAGACTGTGAAAAACCACACATCACCTTCACTTGACTTTAATACTTAGCAGGCATCCCTGCTGATAATCGCTGGAGAAAATGTGTTGGCATCCTCTCTCTGGGTAAATTAGCCAACCTGATGTATTTACAGCAGCTGTCCACGCCAACAGGATGGCATGGCTTTCACCCACCAGTCACCACGGCCTATTGTAGAGCCTCTATGGACAGCAAGGGACATTGTTCACAGCTATTACTAAATAAACATTTCCAGATTGCAAGATTTTATTATTGCGCACACTTTCTGTGGGAGTATAATTTTCTGGATGGCAAAGAAATATAAAAGTATAAAACTCTGAAATAGTTTCTGAATGTAGAAATCTGTTGGTGTTTAGGCTGAAAATCTGTAAATATTTCATTTTTGAATAGATATCTACACACTGTAGATAGCAGATAACTAAAGTATCCTGTCACCTTTGATAAAACAGAGGTCATGCCAATAGGACATGGTTCCTTGGTGCATTGCTGTAATTGGTTATCTGAGCCAGTGCTAATGACTTAGAGGCAAGGTCACCATTGAACATTTAGATTAATTTGACCCAATTTTCATATCAATATCTGACCTGCTCTACTATTCAATGGGGTAGCTACATGCCATCATGACTGGATACAGGTGAAGACCTGGCTATGAGCCTGTTGTGGTATGTCCCTCACTAATTAGTCTTAAATATCAAACCCCAAAAGATGAGACACAAAACAAACGGTCTTGCTTTCTTGTGGTTTGAGATCTGGAGTCGGGACATCTCAAAATGTTCTCCGTATGTAAGGGACCTGCACTGGCTCTTCTGCTGTAAAACAGTATGTTAGATGTTCTCCGTATGTAAGGGACCTGCACTGGCTCTTTGCTGAGTAAAACAGTATGTTAGGACTTCTCCGTATGTAAGGAACTGCACTGGCTCTTCTGCTGTAAAACAGACTATGAATGTTCTCCGTATGTAAGGGCATCGCCACTGGCTCTTCTGCTGTAATAAAACAGTATGTTAGATGTTCTCCGTATGTAAGGGACCTGCACTGGCTCTTCTGCTGTAAAACAGTATGTTAGATTGTATCTCCGTATAAGGGAACTGCACTGGCCTCTTCTGCTGTAAAACAGTATGTTAGATGTTCTCCGTATGTAGGGAACTGCACTGGCTCTCCTGCTGTAAAACAGTATGTTAGCATGTTCCCGTATGTAAGGGAACTGCACTGGCTCTCTGCTGTAAAACAGTATTGTTAGATGTTCTCCGTATGAAGGGACCTGCACTGGCCTTCTGCTGCTAAAACAGTATGTAGACTTTCTCCTATGTAAGGGAACTGCACTGGCTCTTCTGCTGTAAAACAGTTATGTTAGATGTTCTCCGTTATGTAAGGGACTGCACTGGCCTTCTGCTGTAAAACAGCTATGTTAGATGTTCTCCTTATGTAAGGAACTGCACTGGCTCTTCTGCTGTAAAACAGTATGTTAGATGTTCTCCGTTATGCAAGGAACTGCACTGCTCTTCTGCTGCTAAAACAGTATGTTAGATGTTCTCCGTATGTAAGGGAACTGCCACTGGCTCTTCTGCTGCTAAAACAGTAAAATTCTCAACATAAAAAAAACTCTCATGTGTAAATACAATGTTAAAGAATGTTCTCCGTATGTAAGGGAACTGCCACTGGCTCTTCTGCTGTAAAACAGTATGTTAGATGTTCTCCGTAGTAAGGGAACTGCCACTGGCTCTTCTGCTGTTAAAACAGTATGTTAGATGTTCCCGTATGTAAGGGACTGCACTGGCTCTTCTGCTGCTAAAACAGTATGTTAGATGTTCTCCGTATGTAAGGGACTGCACTGGCTCTTCTGCTGTAAAACAGTATGTTAGATGTTCTCCGTATGTAAGGGAACTGCACTGGCTCTTCTGCTGTAAAACAGTATGTTAGATGTTCTCCGTATGTAAGGGAACCTGCACTGGCCTCTTCTGCTGTAAACAGTATGTTAGATGTCTCCCGTATGCTAAGGGAACTGCACTGGCTCTTCTGCTGTAAACAGTATGTTAGATTGCTTCTCCCGTATGTAAGGAACTGCACTGGCTCTTCTGCCTGCTAAAACAGTATGTTAGATGTTCTCCGTATGTAAGCGGACCTGCACTGGCTCTTCTGCTGTAAAACAGTATGTTAGATGTTCTCCTATGCAAGGGACCTGCACTGGCTCTTCTGCTGATAAAACAGGTATGTTAGATGTTCTCCATATGAAGGGACACCTGCACTGGCTTTTCTGCTGTAAAACAGTATGTAGATGTTCCTCCATATGTAAGGGACCTGCACTGGCTCTTCTGCTAAAACAGTATGTTAGTGTTCTCCGTATATTAAGGGAACTGCACTGGCTCTTCTGCCTGTAAAACAGTATGTTAGATCGTTCTCGCCGTATGTAAGGACTGCACTGGCTCTCTGCTGTAAAACGCAGTATGTTAGATGTTCTCCGTATGTAAGGGAACTGCACTGGCTCTTCTGCTGTAAAACAGGATATTTAGATGATTTCCGTATGTAAGGGACGCACTGCTCTTCTGCTGTAAAACGTATGTATAGTTAGATGTTCTCCGGCTATGTAAGGAACTGCACTGGCTCTTCTGCTGTTCTATCTTTACCCTGTAAAACGGATTATGTTAGGATGTTCTCCGTATGTAAGGGACCTGCACTGGCTCTTCTGCTGTAAAACGGTATGTTACATGTTCTCTGTAGTAAACTAACTAATCACCTCTGGCATGTTTTTGCTAAATTAATATCTTGGTAGAGGAGGGATGGTGACTACAGCAAGAGAAATATGGCAGACAGACTTACTGCACCATATCTAAACATGGAAGAGGAACTTTGTCACTTGTGTTAATCCTTTTATAAGCTCCCTCAGTCATTTTCAGAGTTTTAGTAATATATTGTGCACCATTAGTAAGTGAACTGTGCCTTTTTATGTACTTGCTAACAGCRTATAGATTTATGGAAAAAGCGGCGTGAAATTGTCAGCATTAAAATCACTCAGTGGAGGCAGTGAGAGTTACATGCGGGAGACCATTACATACATGTGTTGTTATTGTTTATTTGTCTTCGTTGGGCATCAGTCCTGTTTCCCAGATCCCAGATCTCTCAGCAAGAGCATGATTCATCTGGACACAAGCCAGAGATTGACTCAGTGATCACCCAGAATAGCTCAGTTCGGTGTAGTGCACGTGCATGTGTCTCTATGCATGCGCACACGTGTGTGTGTGTGTGCATGAATAGGCATATGTGCACATGCACATGTGTGTGCGCATGTGCAACGTGTGTCTTGTGTGCGTGTATTCCTGTGTGTGTCATGAGATCTGCACTGTTTCTCTCCACCCACTGTGGGCCTCCCCATACAGGCCAGATGGATGGTCTCACCCAGTGTCAGGGAGGTGACAGCTGCCTGGCCTGGCCCCTCCTGTCCTGGCCCAACCTGGGTCTGGATCCCGTCCTCTGACAGCCCCTGACAGGCCCTCTGACGTGGGACACGCCACGCCAGCCTCTCCCCTCTCTCTTCCTCCATCTACCCCTCTCCGCCCTCCCCACTCTCCCATTTCCCCTCTTCCCCCTCTCCCCAGCTTCTCCTTCTCTCCTTMCCTCTCTCTGCCTTCTCCCCACTCTCTCCTCTCTTCCCCTCTCCCCTCTCTTCTTACCCAGGACGCCTGTCTTATGGAAACTCCAGATTTGCTGAGAAATCAATGATATCACACAGAGTCCCTTTAATGAAATGTTAGTATATTTCCAAGATGGCATAGCAGTCAGACGTCCTTTGTCCTCGYCTTGTCGTGTCCCGTGTATATATATATTTACATCTTTCTTCGCATATCTTTTATATATTTTCTTTTCCAAAAACTCAACTTCAAAACACTCTCCTGCAACCCGCCTCACCAATTWAAAAAAAWATATATATTTACCTCAAACCTGAAATCCACAATAGAAGCTAGCCAGAAGCTAACTAGAAGCTAGCCAGAAGCTAACCAGAAGYTAGCCAGTTTACTGGCTAACGTTAGTATTCAGCTAACCACGGTTTGTGGTCATCAGCTATCCCTTAGCCTCGAAAAGCTATCGSCAGTTTTGTACAACGCGACTCAGACCAGAAAATACCGGACCTATTTTTCTCTCCATATCCCCGGATTTCAACCGCAAGCTCTGGACATTTACACCTGGATCTTGCAGCTAGCTAGCTGCTGTCAGTGTGACTATTGGCTTACGTCGATCCCGGAGCAAACATCAATTATTCCGGAGCTAGCCAGCTGAAKAGTTCCATCAGCCACTCCWGGGCTACAATCACCTATCCGGACCCGTTCTACTGTCGATGCGGAGCCCCACCGGGCCTTCACGACTGGACAACCGACGTCATCTGGCCSAGGGAGTTATCCAACTGGCCCCTCCGTCGCGACGTTACCTGAACGCCCATCTGTGGCCCGTTAATCGTTAGCTGTCTTATCGGCTGCTATCTGAATAGGTCTATCGGACAATTTTTCTTGGGTCACTATAACTATATCTATTTTGCCAATTGGATTGATCCCCTCTACCACACGGAACCGCACTAATCTACCGTCGGAAACACACGAGGTGGCTAAAAACAGACCTCCATCCTATGCTAGCTTGCTACCGATGGCCCGGCTAGCTGTCTGAATCACCGTTACCCCAACCAACCTCACTACTCACTGGACCCTTATGATCACTCGACTAAGCATGCCTCTCCTTAATGTAAGAGGACATCAGATTAGAGCATAATGGAGACTAGGTATCTACCTAGTTTGCCACCTGACAATGCTCTAATACTCTGAATACGTCGGATCTTGGGATCCAGATTGAGGATGGGATCACCCATAAGGGAGGACTTAGTTCATTTACACTTAGTCCCAAATATTGGCTCTAAAATCTGGAGTGCGTATGTTACATTGATGGGTGGTAGTAATCTCTTGATGTGAGTTCTGCGAGGGCCACTCAAGCTTAGATTGTACGGCAATTATGGTCATGGGCGTGTTTAAGCATGTTTCGCACTAAATTAAGGCTGATTTATCGTCCTAGTAGTCAGGCCCGAGCGTGGCTGAAGGGATGTGTAGGAGATTTACCTATGTTCTGGCCCATTATGCTCTCTTGATAGTAGTTAGTGGCAATCAGTTCAGGTGGGTATGGATACGAGGTGTCCATGAAGCAGCAAGCTGGGGGACAGAAGGGTGGTGCTATATTAAGCAGTCCCTCCGCGGCCAACCGGTGAGCATTTAGAGCTTCGTTTTTAGAGAGGGCTCTTATGGAATTATGGATTTTAATATTTTAAAGAGGTTGGTAGGAAGTTCAAGATTGGTGGGTAATGGGAGGTAGGGCAGGTACCGGTAATGAGAATTTACCGTGTAGTCTCGCCATGAGGCCTAATTTTTGAGGGTACAAGGTAAATTCTGGCAGAGCTTCTTTGGGGGAGTTAGTGAAGATTGATAGCACTCCTAGTGCCCTCTTTTATGCTTTAATCCTGATTAGTGTGTAGTGCCGCCTTTGGGCCGTTGCTGAATAGAATGCCTCTTAGTTGTTTTCTGAAAGGATCGTCTGTTAGTTGATCCGGAGATTTCAGAGCTTTTTGGTGGTCTTCCTAAGGCTTCCAGGATTCAGACACGAGTTCTATGACGCATTCCTCAATTGACTAGAATTAGATGTCAGGAGTGTTGCAGTAATGTGCTGAAGGCGGTGTAATAGAACATTGGGGTAGATTAACAATTCTTAGTGCGCCGATTTGACTCTAGATAGGCTTCTAATTCGTTAACATGCATCGAACCGCAAGTTGCTATATCTTTTACGTTGTTAGCAGAAGTCATCAAAAGAGAGGCGCCTGGGGAATAGGAGTGGAGCTAGGCATGGCTGCAGGGCCTCTGGATCAGCCTCTAGCATTTCACCAGATTGGAACAGAGGATAGCGATGTAGGATAAGGGTACAGCTAAAAGCTATGAGAATTGGGTCTCGAGAGTTCTATATTAAGCTAGAACAGTTTCCGGGAACATGAGAGTAAAAGGAGGAGGTTGTCTGGGGGGCGATAGAGATGGCTTCAAGGTGATATATAGACTTGTCACTATACAGACAGGAGGTATGGTAGGTGCTTATATGATGAATAAGGTAGAAGGTAATAATCTAATTGGATAGGAGGACCTAGGTAGTGGTTAACTTAACCTGTCTCGAGTGATATGAGCATTATTGGCAAGAGATAACTTTGTCTCCTAGATATTAACATCAAATACATAGCAGATTAGGTGATTGTCATGGCGAGGTGTTTGTGAGTGGGTTTGGGGAACTGTTGGTAAGAATGGTGGTGAGTTTTGCGACTAACGGTAGTACTTTATCTCTAAAATTTTGGATTAGTTAGGGTGTATGAGTAGGGGTGGCCAGGGCTAGGATAGGAGGCTACTCACAAGTGAAATATACAGTAGTTCTTCCCCAATAAACAGCTACAAGCCAGAAGCACATTCCACAGGCATGGCACAAAGGCATATT
>NC_036875.1:24002011-24009483 GCF_002910315.2 Salvelinus sp. IW2-2015
AAGAGAGAAGAGACAGGAGGAAGAGAGGAGAGGAGAGAGAAGAGACAGAGAGAGAGAGAGAGATAATGGAGGGAGAAGGGGAGAGACGAGAGCGAGAGAGAAAGAGAGGAAGAGAAGTGTGGAGATGAGCGGAGAAGAGAGAGAGGAGAGAGAAGAGAGGAGACGAAGAGAGAGAAGAGAGAGAGAGATGAGAGAACGCAGAGAGAAGACGGAGAGCTGAGCGATGGAGAGTATATGAGGTGATAAAGAGGAGGAATGTATGATAGCTCAAACATGTCGCTTGGCTAACGACCCTTCGTAACCACTGTACCAAAACCAATTAAAGTGTATTACTGACAAAACAGCGATAGTTAGTGTATCGTTAAACAATAGGCGAGGCTGAGTAGATGTAGACACAACTGAAACACGTCTAAACACACAACACACACACACACACACACACACACACACACACACACACACACACACACACTCACACACACACACACCACACACACACACACACAACAAACACACACACACACACAAACACACACACACCACACACACAACACACTGTAGCAATAGTGTACGTTGTAAAGATAAGATTATTAGTCTCTTTAAATTCTTTGCTAAGGATCTTTAATTGAAAACATTCATCATTGTTATTGAACAGACTAATTAATCAGCATCAGTCGGGTGATAACTATTGATGCCTCTCAGCCACTAAAAACTAATGGAGTAAGTGTGTGCCTGTCATAACTATTTTTATTTATTTATTTATTTCACCTTCATTTAACCAGGTAGGCGAAGTTGAGAACAAGTTCTCATTTTACAATTGCGACCCTGCCAAGATAAAGCAAAGCAGTTCGACACATACAACAACACAGAGTCTTACACAGGAGTAAACAAACATACATCAAATAATACAGTGAAAAATAAGTCTATATACAATTTGAGCAAATGAGGTGAGGATAAGGAGTAAGGCAAAAAAAAAGGCCATGTGGCGAAGTAAATACAAGATATAGCAAGTAAAACACTGAATGGCAGATGCAGTGGAAGAATGTGCAAAGTGAAGAGAAATAATGGGTGCCAAACAACAAATAAATAAATACTAGTAGGGGGAGGAGGTATTGTTTGGCTTAAATTATAGATGGCTATGTGAGCTGCTCTGACAAGCTGGTGCTTTAAAGCTAGTTGAAGCGGAAGATACAGTGTTTCCAGTTTCAGGAGATTTTTGTAGTTCATTCAGTCATGTGCAGCAGAGAACTGGAAGGAGAGGCGGCCAAGGAAGAATTGCTTTTGGGTACATGGTGACCAGAGAGATATACCTGCTGGAGCGCGTGACTACAGGTGGGCTGCTATGAGTGGACCAGCGAGCTGAGGATAAGAGGGGGACTTTACCAAGCAGTCTTGTAGAATGACCTGGGAGCCAGTGGGTTTGGCGACGAGATATGAAGCGAGGCCAGCCAATGAGAGTGTAACACGTCGCCAGTGTGGTTAGTATATGGGCTTTGGGTGACAAAACGGATGCACCTGTGATAACGGCATCCAAATTTATTGAGTAGGGTATGGAGGCTAATTTTGTAAATGACAATCGCCCGAAATCGAGGATCCCTCTCTCTCTCTCCTCTCTCCCCTTCTTTCCTCCTCCCTCTTCCCCTTCTCTCTCTCTCCCCCACTCTCTCTTCTCTCTAAGTACTGTATAGACATTATAGAGCTCTCATTAGAGTGACTGGGGGTATGTGCTGCTGGGGCTGGTGCTGTGCAGACAGCAGTAACCTGGGGTGATGTAGTATGGTGCTGTGCTGGGACTGTGTAATATGTGAGTCATTAGACTAGGTAGTCTGCAGTCTGCAAGGCTCCACTAGGGTGGTGGAGGAAGGGGAGGACAGAGACTGGCCTGGTATTGCGCTGTGTTAACGAGACAGAGATCTCTGTGGGGAGGGAGAGATGGAGGGATGATGGGGAGAACACACACAGAGCCACTCCAGAGACGTCTGTCTCAACCTCCCATAGGTAATCCACTAAATGAAAAGCAGACCGCATGCTAGCTGCATGCTAGCCCGCGTCACTTTATACACAGAAGATCTCCGCTAAACATAGAATCACATGGTTTATCGTCTCTCTGTGGCCACCGATAACTTCAGATTTTTTTAAATTACAAATACAACGTTACCAATGTCTTTGCAATTGATACAAACATCCAACATATAAAAATATGCTTTAAATGAAAACTGAGATGACYKCATTAAAATATAAACAGAAGCTATAGGCCTATTTTAATCATATTGAAATATATTTCATGTTCAATCAATTGAGTTCTATTTTTCTACTTGTTGGGTACTGTCTGTAATTTGTCTCAATATATTTCATGATGTGTAGCCTAACATGATCGCAATGCTGTGCCAAATCACCATGGTAATATCTGGTAATATCTATCTCGGAGCTGATCTTTCATTGTGAAATGTAAGATTTKAATTGAGAAACCTGATCCGAGAGCAGCGCTCCCTTTCTTTCAATCCTATCAGTATCGAAACATGCTCCAACAATGCACTTAGCGAACGTTCTTTCTGCTTGGTTGTTGGGGAAACGCATGTTGCATTTTCGGTTGTCATTGTTAAAACACTCGTCAGCCTAAATTCCATCGCTATCAGGAAACTGAACCCAGAAGCTATATATATGATTTTTATTCATTGTAATTATTGTCCTCAAGCTTCTTTTTCATCAAGGAGGACACCAGCATCACTAGTGAGGTACATCTGGGATACATTATGACAATATAACCGACTCGATAAAGACTCGATAAAGACTCGATAAAGCCCATGCAGGAGCTCGTTAGCCCACCTACTGGTTTGATGTGGAACATTGAGAATAATCTGCTTTATGTGTGAATAACCTCAGTTCAGGCATTGCTGTGCAATGAGCAAGAAACCACAGTGTCCCTGGAAGTGCTCTGTCATCTCCCTTCCAGCCTCCTAGGCCAATAGGCCTCCATCAGCCATTACTATCAAACTAGGCCCAAGCTGGGAATCCAGGGCCAATAGCCTTTCCAGATGTTCTTCTCCCTTGTATTTCATTTAATCCAACACCTCTTCAGGCCACTGTCCAGCCATAAATCAGAGGCATGCTGCTGGAAGAGGGAGGGAAAGAGGATGTGGCTGGTTGCATAAGTCACATGCTGACTTCATGAGCTAAGTATGGATATCTTCAGGACACTAGTGAAACAATTAGCTGTTACCTTAATTAACCACAGAGGCCATCAAGTCTCTTAACAGGGGTTTAGTATCCCCTTTACTGCCCCTCCTCACAGCCATGGGGACTGTGGGGTTTTATAAAAACGAGTTTGTTTTCTGTGGTATTCTTGGATGACAGTCGGTCACGAGTCACTGAGCGGTGTTGAATGCAGTTTACAGTTCTATTTGTTTCTGCATTACTGAACTGTTTGAGTTGAAGTGTGTTGTACAGAAATTGTGGACTACACAAACTACATCAACTGTGTGATATTTTCATTTCATTTTCAGTAGACTAAAAACTGAGTCAATTTATTTTTAATAAAAGAAGGATTAGTGCTACAACCACTTCAATCCTCTTTCTATTAGTCACAAAGTTAGTTATTCTCATACGATGTCCTTGAGGATCCAGCCATGACTGTCACTCACATACTTCTAGATGGTTATTCCTCATCAGTCTCTGCTCTCTGACTGCCTCCAGGTCATCTAGTCATATGGGAAATCATAGCACTCTAAATCTGTCACCTTCCTAAAGGTACGATCCATCAAAGTCCCCCTTTTTCTTGTTTAATAAATGGTCATTGTTAGGTCTGTGCTCCTTTAATGTGCAATCCATCTGCTCTTGGGCTCAGTTAAAGGAAATKACCAGATCCATAATCCATAYCTGCACTGGCAAAATTATTTGACTTCGCAAGGAGAATGAGTGATTCGATGTTGGCCCGCGGTTTATCTTTTTACTAGAAGTTTTTACTTCCCTTGGATATCTGAATGGCATGAGAGACTGGATGGGCTGAAAAAATCATGCAGACGGCTATTTGTTATAAACGCTCCAGCTCTGCTCTCCAAGCTGGTATGGATCATCAAGTCTACAAAAGATCTGTGATAGGCTATGGATGCAAAAGTTTATGATGCATTGCTCACACACTGTTAGACATTCTCCACATAGCTCCCCACCCTCCATATGTGGCTGGTGGAGTATTCAAGTCCATATGTGACTGGGMCAGTATTTAGCCACGTTTATACCTGATTCTAACATGCTTCCTTTGTCCTGATCTTGTCCTCATTCTGATTGTGCCCACATTTTTAGACGGGTGTAGACAATTAAGTGTAAATTGGCAAGATCAGGAAAAGATGTAAGCAGTAGGTATAAATGGGGCTTTTAAGACCACAGGTTCTACTACCATAGAAAGGCTGTACATATGTGTCATTCTGAGGTATGAAGAAACTATTTCCCGTAAACTATAGATTCACAGAAGATAAGCATGTCTGTGGGTAGATCCTGTGTGCCAGAGGAGGCTGGTGGGAGGAGCTATAGGAGGACAGGCTCTTTGTAATAGGAGGACAGGCTCTTTGTAATGGCTGCAAATAAATAAATGGATCGGTATCAAACACATCAAACATATGGAAATGACATGTTTGACCCCATCCATTTATTCCTCCTATAGCTCCTCCCACCAGCCTCCACTGCTGTGGACCGGAAAAAATGAAGGAATATAAAGCATATATAACTTGGTAGGCCTAATGTCTTTGAGACTGACAGTGTTTCCCAAATACACTTTTACAAATTACACATCTTTCCATGACTAATTTCCTTTCCCCCCCTGACCTGAGAAGACTTGGAAGATGAAAGTGGTGGTCATAAATGAATTGGCAAATATGTGGACAAAGCCTGTGTGTTCCAGGTCTTGTCCAATGAATCAGTGTCATTGACCTTATGCCGGACTCTACGGTGTCTCCACCACATTGACAGTAGAGTAATGCCACTTCAGTGACGCCTCCTGAGAACTGCTGCCTCCTCCAGCCTTCACAACAAAGCCACTAGAGCAGCTGCTCTGAACTAACTGTCAGAAGATCATCCCTTTATTTATTCGAAACAAATTGCTTGCACATGTTCCACACTGCCTTGCCCTCAAGGTTAAAGCACTTCCTGCTTGTAGCCGTGCCTGAGGAGTAGGGATGGAAAGAGAGAGGGATGGATGGATGGAGAGAGGGATGAAGAGAGACAGTCGGCAGACTGATAGATCTGCTCTCTGCCGTGGCGACTACAGTGGTGGCTCTCGTTTCCCATAGACACCTCAGAACAGTGGATCAGACACAGGGGAAATTGGTTCCAGACACACCCATGTGTGATGTTCCATTGATCCCTGGTCTGTTTGTGATCACACCTTTAGATCCAAATGAAAATCAAATGTAAAATAACATGAGGCAACACCCTCACATGGTGAGCAATTACTATCAATGTCATTTGCACAAGTTGGGCTGTTCGGAGCAATGGGAAGTCCTGGGCGTGATGTGTTTCTTTATTTCCATATCAAAGAGAGTGCTCTTGGTTTCATAACTATCTTAGACCATACTTCATGCCATACCAGTGAGTGGTGTAATGATAAATGGAAAAGTTGAACCTAAGGTGATTTGAGGCTGCAGCCTGGAGCCAAAGGCTTGAAGACTTTGTTGTATGGGCTGATGTGTTGTCACCMGTACCAGCCACGGGGACCTGTAAGGATGTAGGGAGGTTGTTGCAGACAGCAGATGGGGCGACAGTACACCCTAACCCCAGTCATGTGTGGTGGTGATGAGGCCTGCTAGAACCATCCATATTCATCACAGGTCTTGTAAATGTCTACACGGGAACAGTTCTAGACATACATTGGAAAGACCAACCTAAACAAGAATAGCCCTTATGATTCAGTCCTAACTGTAAACCCACTTGATGTGCCAACGTGATGTGTTAAAAACAAATCATTCAAATCAAAATCAACACTAAAACATTGGTTGGCAGACAGTTKGAAAAACAGCCATGGCAAAGTCAATGACTGTGTATTAACACAATAGCCAAGACTCCCAAGACATAACAACAACAAACACACTTTTACTGCACTTCCGAGTTGTGTTCCAGGAAAGTTTTTGGCTGCATCTCACATCGTTGGCACTGTCTGCTATAAAACTCTTTTCATATTTAATAAAATGTATTGATAGCAACAGCCATTCATGAAAACTTGGCAAAGGCCATTGAGCAGATTTGTCTCTTAAACTTGGAGCTGCTCTTCTGGGAATGGTATATCCACATGTGCGTTCCATGACATTCCCCCTCGCTTCTTAACAAGCTCAGTGAGACATATAAAGCCTTCAGTGTGGACTCAGTGTGGACTCTGGGACCAATGCAACTCCAGCTCTTTCATCCTGCTCTTCAGACAGTCTCACTGCAATGCAAAACAACATAGAACTAAACCAATCAGAGTAAATCCCATAATTTAGATATTAGATGGGATCCCATGCTGTAAATKTATTTTAATTGGTAGACTAAAAGCTAAGCAGGCCCCTAAGTAGAGGTATTTAGTGCATATTGGTGATGTTCATGCTAAAGGAATGTCAGTTGACGGGTGATTCTGAATTCGATATAAAAACTGAATCCAATCAGTCACCTCTATGTGATGTTCCTAAGTATATATCTTCATTGCAGCATCATAGAAAAGCACTGAGGAGAAAATGATGCTGAAAATAAACATAGTGATCGTGGTCTTTGTTTTGAAACTTCGATCTGTTAGAAATGGGTTTCTRACAAACAAACAAACGGCAGGCTTTCCCCGAGCTCCTTAGGGGATCACGGAGCTTAACAATAAACAATGACACAGAAATCATAAAAGGAAAACTCAAATCCCCTCCATGGCATGTGCTCTCGACATCACCATCAGTTTGAAAGAGCTGTTTCAAATGGAAAGAATAAAAACATCTCTGGATTTGAAGGGGAATTATTTTAACCTTGGCTAGAAAATATATATCTGTTCAATCCTAATCCATMTGTAACTTGTAAACAAACAACCCAGTGCTTTAACACCCACACCCGGTTTATGAACATGATTTAACTTAAAATACAATAAGTCATACTTTAAATTCTACTGTACAGTATGCAGAGACCTCAGTGGGGGCTCTTTGAATTGTGRTTTTCCTCCCTCATTGCTCATGGTTCCTTGTGGCCTATTACTGTGTCTTTTATGAATGCATGTGTCCTGCACTACTTTTAAAGGTGATTGCATGTAGTCTGCTGTCCAAGACTCCTTGGCTCCAATGAACTGAATAAAAATGTGTTTTTCTCTGGATGGTGCTCTGCTCCTTCTCCCTTCTCTCTCCCTCTCTCTCATCTGAGGTGTTGGAACCTCTCTTCTCTCTCTTTCTCTCTTCCTTTCTCTCTCTTTCCTCTCCTTCTCTTCTCCCTCTCCCTCTCACTGAAGTGTTTAACTTTTCTATCCTCTCCTCTTTTTT
>NC_036875.1:24009526-24020010 GCF_002910315.2 Salvelinus sp. IW2-2015
GGGTGTTTTTGCGACTACTCTCTTCTCTTTCTCTCTCTTCTCCTCTTTCTTCTCCTTCTCCTCTCCCTCCTCTCGACTAGGTGTTGGAACTTCTCTCCTCTCTTATTTCTCTCTTTCCTCTCTCTCTCTTTCTTTCTTCCTTCTCTCTCCCTCTCTCTCACTGAGGTGTTGGAACTCTCTCTCTCTTTCTCTCTGCTCTCTCTTTTCCTCTCTTCCTTTCTCTCTCTCTTTCCTCTCCTTCGCTCTCCCCTCCTCTCTCCTGAGGTGTGGGACTCCTCTCTCTCTTTTTCTCTCTTCATCCTCTCTCTCTCTCCTCTCCTGCCTCTCTCTCTCTCTCTCTCTCCTCGGCTCCTCGTCTCTCTTTTCTCTCTTCTCTTTCTTTCTTTCTACTCTTCTCTCCACCTCTCTCTACCTGGTGTTGGACACTTCATCTCTTTTCTCTCTCTTCTCTCTCTGGTCTCTCTCTCTGTCCATCTTCTGCTTCTCTCTCTCTCATCTTATCTTATCTTTCTTCGCCTTTTGCTCTTCTCATATGGTGTTGGAAGTCTCTCTTCTCTCTCTGTCTTTCTCTGCTCTCTCTGTCTTCTCTCTCTCTCTCTCTCTCTTTCATCGCTCTCTCTCTTCTCTCCCTCTCTCTCCCTCATTCTCTCACTGCAGGTGTTGGAACTCTCTCTCACTTCTCTCTCTCTCTCTCTTCTCTCACTCTCTCTCCCTCTCTCCACTGAGGTGTTGCGACACTCTCTTTCTTTCTCTCTTTCTTTCTCTCTCACTCTCTCTCTCTCTCCACTCTCTCTCCTCTTCCTCTCTCTCACTCTGCTCTCCCTCTCTCTCACTGAGGTGTTGGAACTCTCTCTCTCACTCTCTCTCTCTCTCGTCTCTCTCTCCTCCACTCTCTCTCTCTCGCTTCTCATATAATATTTGATTTACTGCAGAAAACTATATAAGCTGCACTGTGCCAGAGATTACAATGATTTCATAGCAATTTTCAATGTATTGCCTGTTATGATATTTGATAAGCAGCATATGTGTGTGGAAACCTCTGATATATAAAGCCATAGCTTAAAGAGTGGAATAAAGTATGGAGTTTTTTCTCTTCAATCATCAAACGGAATGTAAGTAAATTGCTTCAAAAATGTCAACGCTAGCCATGTGCTACCCTTAAAAAATAAACTGATTGGTTTAACTGCGAAAGAGAGAGTTGGTCCTGCTAGAGTTGCCTGAAATTAAATGTCCTCCATAGTACAATCAAAACTCATTCAAAGGGTTATTCTTTATTTTACTATGTTTCTACATTGTAGAATAATAGTGTAGACATCAAACGATGACAATAAACACATATGGAATCAAGTAGTAGCCAAAAAAGCCTTTGCACACTCTTGGCACTCCTCTCAACAGCTCAACCTGTAATGCTTTTCCACACCAGTCTTGAAGGAGTTCCCACATATGCTGAGCACTTAGATGCTTTCCTTCACACTCTGCGGTCCAACTCATCCCAAACCCATCTCAATTGGGGGTTGAGATGGTGATTGTGGAGGCCAGCTCATCTGATGCAGCACTCTAATCACCCTCCTTCTTGGTCAAATAGCCCTTCTACAATCCTGGAGGTGTGTTTTGCGGTCATTGTCCTGTGTGAAAAACACAATGATGGTCCCACTAAGCTCAAACCAGATGGGATCGCGTATCGCTGGACAGAATGCTGTGGGTAGCCATACTGGTTAAGTGAGCCTTGATTCTAAATAATCACTAACAGTGTCAACAGCAAAGCAGACCCACACAATTCCACCACCTCCTCTCCATCCATGCTTCATGGTGGGAACCACACATGCGGAGATCATCCGTTCACCTACTCTGCGTCTCACAAAGACACGGTGGTTGGAACCAAAAATCTCAAATCTGGACTCAAATTTCCACCGGTCTAATGTCCAWTGCTCGTGTCCAAGCAATTCTCTTCTTATTATTGCTGTCCTCCAGTAGTAGTTTCTTTTCAGCAATTCGACCATGAAAGCCTGATTCACGCAGTCTCCTCTGAACAGTTGATGTTGAGATGTGTCTGTTACTTGAACTCTGTTAAGCATTTATTTGGGCTGCATGAACTTATGAACTTATCCTCTGCAGCAGAGGTAACTCTGGCGGTCCTCACAAGAGCTAGTTTCATCATAAGGCTTGATGGTTTTTGCGACTGCACTTGAAGAAACTTTTAAAGTTCTTTAAATTTTCCGTATTGACTGACCTTCATGTCTTAAAGTAATGATGGACTGTCGTTTCTCTTTGCTTATTTGAGCTGTTCTTGCCATAATATGGACTTGGTCTTTTACCAAATAGGGCTATCTTCTGTATATCAACCCTACCTTGTCACAACACAACTGATTGGCTCAAACGCATTAACTTTTAACAAGGCATACCTGTTAATTGAAATGCATTCCAGGTGACTACCTCATGAAGCTGGTTGAGAGAATACCAAAAGTGTGCAAAGCTGTCATCAAGGCAAAGGGTGGCTACTTTGAAGAATCTCAAATATAAAATAGATTTTGATTTATTTAACCCTTTTTTGGCTACTACTTGATACCATATGTGTTATTTCATAGTTTTGATGTCTTCACTATTATACAATGTAGAAAATAGTACAAATAAAGAAAAACCCTTGGATGAGTAGGTGTGTCCAAACTTTTGACTGGTACTGTATATGGTACTGTATATATATTGTATACATAATTTACATATATATGTATATATTGATAGGAAAGCGTAATTTTTAGCAGGTCCCCTCTCTTAACTCAGTTAAGGCCTGGTCCCTCCTATCTGAAGGGGTTCAGCTGCACTGTGTGTTTTCTTCCCAGCATATTGTACCGGCGTCATAGCCAAGGCCACACTGCCCTCATAAACACAACCAGAAGGGAGTGATTATTTCTCAAGATGTGGAGATCTGGGACTTGCCAGTTCATGAGTGTTTTGGCACAATGGCCTGTTTTGCCTCACAATGCTTTTGTTTCGTATCACCGGGGAGAGTCTTGTCGCACGTATTCAGCAGCAGTGTGTCTTTGTCACCTCAAGCATGCGGAGAGGGGAAGGGGCCCTCACTGTGGGCAGCCCTGTTTGTCTCTAAGCTAATGAAATGCACCATATCTTCTTAGTGCCAGGCGGAACCCCTCGACAACATTCCGCTGAAAAGGCAGCGCGGGAAATTCAAAAATATTTTGGGGAAATAAGTAACTTTCACCCATTAACAAGTGCAATACACCAAATGAAAGATAAACTTCTTGTTAATCTACCTATCGTGTCCGATTTCAAAAAGGCTTTACAGCGAAAGCACAACATATGATTATGTTAGGTCAGAGCCAAGTCACAAAAACACACACAGCCATTTTTCCAGCCAAAGATAGGAGTCACAAAAAGCAGAAATATAGATCAAATGAATCACTAACCTTCATCTGATCTTCTGATCTTCATCAGAGGACACTCATAGGACATCATGTTACACAATACATGTACAGTATGTTTTGTTCGATAAAGTGCATATTTATATCCAAAAATCTCAGTTTACATTGTCGCGTTACGTTCAGTAATGTTTTGCTTCCAAAACATCCGGTGATTTTGCAGAGAGCCACATCAATTCACAGAAATACTCATAATAAACATTGATAAAAGATACAAGTATTATACATGGAACTTTAGATAAACTTCTCCAACCRCTGTGTCAGATTTCAAAAAAACTTTACKGAAAAAGCACACCATGCAATAATCTGAGTACAGAGCTCTGACGACAAAATCAGCCAAAGAAATATCCGCCATGTTGGAGTCAACATTAGTCAGAAATAGCATTATAAATATTCACTTACCTTTGATGATCTTCTTCAGAATGCACTCCCAGGAATCCAAGTTCCACAATAAATGTTTGATTTGAGTGATAAAGTTAATAATTTATGTCCAAATTCCTCCTTGTTGTTAGCGCGTTCAGCCCAGTAATCTTCATGAGGCGCGAGCACTACGTCCAGACAAAGTCCAAAAGTTCAGTTACAGACCGTAGAAACATTTCAAACGATGTATAGAATCAATCTTTAGGATGTTTTTAACATAAATCTTCAATAATGTTACAACCGGAGAAATCCTTTGTCTGTAGAAAAGCCATGGAACAAGAGCTACCACTCACGTGAACGAGCGTCAGAGTTTGTGACACTCTGCCAGACCACTCACTCAAAGAGCACTTATGAGCCCCTCCTTTACAGTAGAAGCCTCAAACAAGTTTCTAAAGACGGTTGACATCTAGTGGAAGTCTTAGGAACTGCAAAATGACCCCATAGACACTGTGTATTCGATATGCGAAGCTTTCAAAAACTACAAACCTCAAATTTCCCACTTCCTGGTTGGATTTTTCTCAGGTTTTTGCCTGCCATATGAGTTMTGTTATACTCACAGACATCATTCAAACAGTTTTAGAAACTTCAGAGTGTTTTATATCMAATACTACTAATAATGTGCATATATTAGCATCTGGGACTGAGTAGGAGGCAGTTTACTCTGGGCACGCTTTTCATCCAAAAGTGAATATGCTGCACCCTATCCCAAACAGGAAATCAAAGGAACAGTATTGCGGGTCRTAATAAATGTAATCTAGCCTAATCTGAAATGGCACAGTGATGCCCACMTTCCGACAGTCGGCAACATCATGAATTGATTTTCATCTAAAGCATTTTTGAGGAGGACAATTTGTCCCCAGATCATGAAACTTGAAGAAGTAATAAATCAGGACATTGTACAGCAGATTATGATCGGTTAGACCATTATTTTAGGGGGGGGGGGGGGTCTTCAGTAACTGTCCCAAAGTGATCTTTTGCTGTGGAGTGCACTGATTATACAAACTACAGAGATGGTTCTATTCTGTCATTTCATATACAGTGCCTAGTGAAAATCTACACACCCCTTGCACAGTCTTCACATATTGCAGCCTTAGAATAATATTTATATTTAAATGTAGTTTGACACCCCTGTTTTAGGGAAACATATTGTGAGAGCTCCGAAATATGTCTGAACCATCTGTGTGTCCCCTCCTGATGCTGTGTTTCCCTTTTAATTTCCCATTAAATTGCTAGCATCAGCTGCACAAATAGGGAAAGTATGCATTGTAGCCTTGTTGCAAGATCAACAAGAATCGGATCCACTCATTTCTATTGTTGGACCCGCCTATGCATCTCCGTTGGTTTCTGCTTTTCTCTGTGGCCTTTCTCTGCCGGAGACCTGTTGGCGGATTGGATTGACGACTGACTAACTCACTTAACAACTTTTCCTAAGCAGTATTTCATTTTCATTTTTTTTTGTGATCTACTCAGTGTTGGGTTGGTTTGTGTTAAATTGTTGGGGAAAAGCAATGTGAGTCCTGATAATCTTTATTTGTTGTGTGGAAAGGGAGATTTGAGTGATCTGAATGCATAATGAGACCGGTTTAACGCCTCCCTTCATGAACGAACATGAACATTGCGTAACTGAGGTCACTTGAACCATTTACCGGGCCGGATTATTTTGTATAATACAACAAATGCAAAACAACCATTGTTTTGAAGTGGTTTCTAATGTTTTGAAGGGTTTATGAAAAGTTTATTTTCTATTCTGAGTTTTTCATGAGTCATTTCTAGCCTATTGGTGTAGACTTGATGGGCCAGACGGGACTCATTCCTTCACATATAAAAAGGAGAAAACATTTTTTGCCCGCGATGATTTTTCAGCACCCTCAGCACCCGTACTTCCTGCGGCTATGGGCCTAACCAGTCACTCTCTTATTGACATGGACCTGTGTGGAAGTTCTGAGCTAGCCCTCCCTCTGAGCTAGCTCTCTCTCCCCCAACCTTCCTTCATCTTCTGTCACCCAAGCCAAAGCATCAACCACAGCCAGAGCCTCCAGCCAAAACCCCTCAGATGTTCTATTGGAGATGTAGCAAAGAGGGACAATCTCCAGCCACATGTCCAAATCAGTATCAAGCAAACTACTCCAGAAAACCACAAGCCATACAACAATCCACAACAGGTCAACACACCTAACTCCCATCACAAGCTTTGACCAAAGCTGAAACCCCAAGAGTCACTGCCTACTACCCATCGACATCCCATTCCTTTCAGCCAATACCACACCAGCTGGTGTTACTTCTGTCCATAGGCCCTTGGACAGGAAGAGCCATCCTGGACACTGGGTCATCCTACACTCTGCTCAATGAGAAGCTATGGAAGGAGGTGAAAGATCCACAAGACAACAAGAAACCTTGGACAGAAGGTCCATTGTATCTCGCTGACGGTAAGGCTAAATGATCACTTGGATGTAACCTCCTATATGATTCCTTCAGTTATTTTGCCTTCCAAAACCCTTGCTTTTTCTGTCATTCTGGGATTTCATTTTGTGTACTTCAGTGGTGTCAAGATTGACATCACAGACAATTGCTACTGGTTTACACACAATCAGAGCGAAAAGCATTACTTCCAAGCAGAAGCTACTAAGTTACATGATTGTGTTCCAAGTGAGGCAGTTTTCTCTGCCATTGGTCCGGTACAGCTAATCCCTGGTAATCCTGCTGATGATCTCCTTTTACAGGCTGTTAGAAGAGCTTAGCTGGAACAGCCAGAGGAGTTAAGACTGTTGGAACAGCTGCAGAATAACTCAAATGTCTGTACATCGAAGCTGGGACGCACCGGTCTCCTGAAGAACAAGATATTCCATACACAGGAAAGGCATATCAAGCAGAAGCCCTGTCGGTTGTCACCAGCAAAGCTCATCATCCAAAAGGGACTCATTAATGATATGTTGACACAAGATATAATTGAACGTTCCTCCTCTCCCTGGGCTGCTCCTGTTGTCCTCATCCCCAAATAGACCGGAGGTATTAGATTTGGTGTAGACTACAGGAAGACCAAAAATGTCTCCCAGACTGATGTCTATCCTCTTCCCACCATCCAAGAGATCATGGAGTCATTGTCTGGCGCTGTGCTGTTCACCACCGACAACCTCAATAGTGGCTATTGGCAGGTTGAGATGGACCAGGACAGCAAGGACAATAATTATTTGGTCTGTGCTGAGGGACTGTTTTCCTTTAAGATGACGCCTTTTGGATTAAAGAACGAGCCTGCCACCTTCCAAAGACTCATGTGTTAGGTGAGCTCAAAGAGAAGATATGTTTAGTCTATCTGGACGATAGAATAATGTCTCCCAGACGAGAGCACCACACTTTCAAGATCTTCAGGTAGTGTTGGACAAGCTAAGAGTAGCCGGTCTGACAGTAGACATGAAGAAGAGCAAATTGTCCTTCCTCCCTGACATTTATTGGTCATATTGTATCCTATTACGGCATTCCCTATTAAGACTTCCCTGTGCCAACCACCCTCATGGCCCTTCAACGGTTCCTTTTGGACAAACCATCGGTTTGTGTCAAACTTCTACCTGGTGGCAGAACCACTCAATGTATTGGAGCGTAAAGGAGCGAAGTTCCAATGGACGATAGAGTGCCAGACCTATTTTGAAACCTTGAAACGACACCTTGTCACACCTCCCATTTTGGGTCATCCCAACTTTGACTGTCCTTTTGTTGTTTACACTGATGCAAGTGAAGTTGGACTTGGTGCTGTCCTAGTCCAACGGACTGGGCTTGGTACTGAAGAAGTGCTGGTGTTGGCCAGTCAGACATTGAATGGGGCAGAACAGAACTACTCCACAATCGAGCAAAAGTGCCTTGCAGTTGTCTGGGCTTTGGAAAGGCTATTTCCTCAACTGCTACAACATTTCCATGAGGACCTGTTAGCTGGTCATTTGGGCAGGTTCAAACCTACAAGCACTACTGTACGGCCAAATCTGAGCCTCGATGTAAAGTCACACATCCGAAACTGTCAGGTTTGTCAAATGTAAAAACCAGAAGAACGGAAGACTGCTGGCAGTTGCCGCAAACCGTGGTTACCCAATCTTGGTAAATGTTTGGAGTGGATTTGATGGTTCCATTTCCTAGAAGCTCAAATCAGAATGTATGGGAATTCCTGATCACATCCTGTCTGACCGAGGTTCCAAATTCATCTCTTTGAGGAGACCTGCCAAAGATGGAACCTGAGACAGAAGATGACCACGGCCTATCACCCAAAAACCAACCTCACGAGAGGGTGAATTGAACCTTGAAGACGATGTTTGCTTCCTATGCAGGGACCCAGCACAAAGACTGGGACAAGCACCTTCACGAGTTGAATTTTCCCCTAAATTCTGCTCTGTAAGAGTCCACTGGAGTCAGCCCTGCAGAGATTAACCTGAGTTGTCCTGATCAAGGCCCATCTCAATAAGAAGAGGAACTATCATAAGAAGAGACAAGACATGCAGTTCCAGGTCAGTGTTTGGGTGTGGCTATGCTCCCATCTGTATTCAAAAGCTGAAAGATTTCTCGTCCAAGTTCGCTCCTAAATGGTAAGGACCATATAGGATTGTGGAGCAGATGGGCCCTCTGAACTACATAGTGGTGAAAGAGGACATGGGTGAAGTTATGCACGTTGTCCATGTCTCACGCCTTAAGGCCTCTTACCCCTCGTCTAAGGAATGGGAGGAGAGTGAGCACTGCAAAGTCCTGAATGTCTTTGAAGAGTAGGGTAGGAGACTTCTCTCAGTTTCCCAGAACAAGATTTGCCTTCCGTGGCAATGGTCGGCCTTTTTCAGGGGAAGGGGCGTGTGACATCCCCGAATTATGTCTGAACTGTCTCAGTGCGTCTCCTCCTGGCGCTGCGCTTCCTCTTTAATTTCCCATTATATAGCCAGCATCAGCTGCATAAACAGGGTGACATGATGCTCGAGAGTGGAAGTTCAATTGTTCAGTTCCAAAGCACCTTTACTCTATTTTGTTTTTGTTGTATTTAAAAGTGTGCACTGAAGCTGTGCCGCAAGATCAAAAAGGATTGGATCCACTAATTTCCATTGTTGGACTACACATCTCTGTTGGTCTCCGTTGTTCTCCGTGATGTTTCTATGCCAGAGATCTGTTGGCGGATTGGATTGACAACTAACCAACTGACTAACAACTTTTTCTAAGCGGTATTTCATTTATTTTCTTGTGATCTACGAGACCTTTCCCCCCTGCTCCAAAATCATTACCCCTCTGCTGTTTGTCCTCTGTTGCCCCGTATACTTCCTACTTTTCATGTGTCTAGATGTAAACCCATGTCTCACAGCCCCATGTCTCCACCCCCCTCCAGGTGTCACCCATCTTCCCCATTATTCCCTGGGTACTTATACCTGTGTTCTCTGTTTGTCTGTGCCAGTTCGTCTTGTTTGTCAAGTCAACCAGCGTTTTGTCTCAGCTCCTGCTTTTCCCCAGCCTCTCTTTTTCTCGCCCTCCTGGTTTTGACCCTTGCCTGTCCTGACTCTGAGCCTGCCTGCCTGACCACTCTGCCTGCCCGTGTCCCTGAACCTGCCTGCTCCTACTCTGGATTTTCGACCTCTGTCTGACCTGACCCTGAGCCTGCCTGCTGTCCTCTACCTTTGCTGCACTACTCTGGTTTATCGACCCCAGCCTACCTTGACCTGTCGTTTGCCTGCCCCTGTTGCTGTAATAAACATGGTTACTTCAACACAATCTGCATTTGGGTCTTACCTGAAACGTGACAGTGTTACATTTTTTAGGAAAAGCAATGTGAGTCCTGATAATCTTTATTTGTTGTGTGGAAAGGGAGATTTGAGTGATCTGAATGCATAATGAGACCGGTTTTACGCCTCCCTTCATGAACGAACAAGAACATTGCGTGACTGAGGTCACTTGAACCATTTACCGGGCYGGACTGTTTTTAGGCCCGAGGTACTGGACTTTCCCTGAGTAACTTATATTATTATTTAGTGATTATTGTTTGTGTGATAATTTTTTCTGTATAATACAACAAATGCAAAATAACAATTGTTTTGAAGTTGTTTCTAAGTGACCTTTCTAATTTCCATTGTTGGACTACACATCTCTGTTGGTCTCCGCTGTTCTCCGTGGTGTTTCTATGCCAGAGATCTGTTGGCGGATTGGATTGAACAATTAAAAACCAACAACACGAGTAGATCACAAGAAAATAAATGAAATACCACTTAGGAAAAGTTGTTAGTCAGTCGGTTAGTTTCAATCCAATCCGCCAACAGATCTCTGGCATAGAAACACCACGGAGAACAGCGGAGACCAACAGAGATGTGTAGTCCAACAATGGAAATTAGAAAGGTCACTTAGAAACAACTTCAAAACAATTGTTATTTTGCATTTGTGTATTATACAGAAAAATTATCACACAAACAATAATCACTAAATAATAATATAAGTTACTCAGGGAAAGTCCAGTACCTCGGGCCTAAAAACTATCGGCCCGGTAAATGGTTCAAGTGCCCTCAGTCACGCAATGTTCTTGTTCGTTCATGAAGGGAGGCGTAAAACCGGTCTCATTATGCATTAAGATCACTCAAATCTCCCTTTCACACAACAAATAAAGATTATCAGGACTCACATTGCTTT
>NC_036875.1:24025358-24038747 GCF_002910315.2 Salvelinus sp. IW2-2015
GATAAGAACTCACAGTATTTCTCCCCAACAATTTAACACAAACTGCCTTAATATTGCTGAAGAGTATCTGCTGCCTTGGCAGCAACTAATTGGATCCATAATAATAAAATTACAAAACCAACACAACACGAGTAGATCACAAGAAAATAAATGAAATACCACTTAGGAAAAGTTGTTAGTCAGTCGGTTAGTAAATTTATTATGGATCCCAATTAGTTGCTGCCAAGGCAGCAGATACTCTTCAGCAATATTAAGGCAGTTTGTGTTAAATTGTTGGGGAAGAATACTGTGAGTTCTTATCATCTTTATTTGTTGTGTGGAATGGGAGATTTGAGTGATTTGAATGTATAATGACACCAGTTTTACACCTCACTTTATGAACRAACATTATGTGACTGAGATCACTTGGGTTCACTTGAACCATTTACCGGGCCAGACTATTTTTAAGCCCGAGGTACGGGACTTTCCTGARTAACATATTATTTTTGACTATTGTTTGTGTGATAATTTATTTTGTATAACACAAAAAATGTAAAAGAACCATTGTTTTGAAGTTAATGGGGTTTATGTTCCATTCAGACTTTTTAATGAGTCCTTTGTATKGGTATAGACTTGAAGGACCAGACGGGACTCATTCCCTTACAGACAAAAGGGATAMATCATRCCATTTCTCTGGTAGCCCGACCTACCTGGCACCCCTAATAACCTAAGTCAAAACCGTTACAGTATATCCATTGTTTTTTATCAAAATTGCTCAAGCTCAGTAAATTTGGTTTGGAATCATTGATGGACAGCCATTCTGGATGGCCCCTGCGGTGATTCAGGAGATTTGTTATAACTGTGAGGCAGACATTTGGTCCCTGGGCATCACAACCATAGAAATGGCAGAGGGAAAGCCTCCCTATGCAGACATCCACCATATGAGGGCCATATTGTATYTGATTTTCAAGCACATTTAGGTCAGGACTGAGACTGGACCACTCAGGAATACTCAACACTTATTCGAAAGCCATTAGGTGAGCCTTCAGCATAAAAATGTGTGTAACTGTCCCACYGAAAAATAAAATCTATCCCAGAGTTAGGTATTCAGAAGASTGAGGCTGGGTTTCCTCTACCTTTTTACCAGAGCTTTTCTTCTTCACATTTATTTTGATCCGAACAAACTCCCCAGTACCTGCTGGTGACAAGCATACCCATAACATGATGATGCCACCACAATGAATGAAAATACAGAGGATCAACAACATTGCATTCACTCCACATTACTAGCCTGAAAAGAAGAAAGCCTGAAAATCCACTCCAAATGATCTATTCTGTTTGCAATTAGGTGTTTAAGTAATAATGGCAAAGAAATACACTTTTTGGGCTAAGTAAAAAACTACAGGTTTGGGTCAAATGCAATCCAACACAACACTGAGTGAAACCCTCTGTATTTTCAAGTATTGTAGTTGCAGCATCATGTTATGGGTATGCTTGATTGTCAAAGACTCCAGCCACCAAGTCACATACAGTTCTCTCTTCGACTGCACGGCAAGCGATACCAATGCACCAAATCTGGATCCAACAGGACCCTTAACAGCTTCTACCCACAAGCCATAAGACTACTAAATAGTTAACCAAATAGCTACCCGGAATATCTGCATTGACCCTCTTTGCACTAACTCTTTTKACTCATCACATACGCTGCTGTTACTGTTTATTATCTATCCTGTTGCCTAGTCACTTTATCTCTACCTATATGTASATATCTATCTCAATTTCCTCGTACCCCTGCACATCGACTCGCCACTGTGTATGTAGCCAAGTTATGGTTACTCATTGTGTATTTATTCCTCATGTTTTATTTTKTATATATTTTTCTCTCTGCATTGTTGGGAAGGGCCCGTAAGCATGTCACTGTTGTTWACGAAGCATGTCACAAGTACGTCACAAATAAATGTAATTACATTTGACATCGGCAGGATCTGGGGAGTTTGTCAGAATCAAAAGAAAGATCACAGGAGTAGTTGGTAAAATCTTATTTTAAATTATTCACAGCTGTAATRGCAGCCAAAGATGCCTCCACCAAGTAGCTCAGTTGGTAGAGCATGGTGCTTGCAACGCCAGGGTTTTGGGTGCGATTCTCACGGGGGACCAGTACGAAAATACATGCACTCACTACTGTAATTTGCTCTGGATAAGAGTGTCTGCTAAAATGAAAATATATTAACATGGGGTTTAACTATTACTGAACAAAAATATAAATGCAACATGTAAGGTGTTGGTCCCATGTTTCATGAGCTGAAATAAGATTCCAGAAATGTCCCATATGCAAAAAAAGCTTATTMAATTTTGTGCAYWAATTTGTTTACATCCYTGTTAGTGAGCATTTTATCCTTYGTCAAGATAATCCATCCACCTGACAGGTGTGGAATATCAAGAAGCTGATTAAACAGCATGATCATTACACAGGTACACCTTGTGCTGGGGACAATAAAAGGCCACTCTAAAATGTGCAGTTTTGTCACACAACACAGTTTTGAGAGAGCGTGGAATTGGCATGCTGACTGCAGGAATGTCCACCAGAGCTGTTACCAGAGAATTGAAGGACATCCACATCTGGCTTCTTCACCTGCGGGATCATCAGAGGAAAAACGAATTCTGATTGACTGGGCCTGGCTCCCCAGTGGGTGGACCTATGCCCTCCCAGGCCCAACAATGGCTGCACCCCTATCCAGTCATGTGAAATCCATAGATTAGGGGCTAAATAATTAATTTCAATTGACCGATTTCCTTATATAAACTGTAACTTAGCAAAATCTTTGACATTGTTGCATGATGTATTCATATTTTTGTTCAGTATATTTTTAAGGCATCAAAATGTGAAGACTGTACAAGGGGTGTGTAGACTTTCACTTGGCACTGAAACTGAGCCAGACCATGTAACATGTCAATAATACAGTATTATGTATGTGATTTCCTCTTGGCATTCAAGCTTTCATCAAAACACAACATTCAGTGAGTGAGAAACTCTAAAAGGTTTTGGAGTAGCTGCTTGAAGTGAAATGATCCATGTACATACAGTACACACTGTGCATCTTTTTTGTACCCACCAGTATCTTTAACCTGATCCTCAGTGTACCCAGACTGGGTTACGCAATATGAATTACACCACTCCACAACGAGATCATCTCTAAATACCTAGCATTTTAATTATGTTGTAGAAATACCACTGACACTGTTCCCAGACTTCTATATTCACAATCAGTCACACAAGAYCAGGCTTGGCTGACAACTGTTTATYTTCCCAAATACTAAATGGGAGCCTGAGGATATTATGATTCATCCCAATTTATCTCTGACTTCAAAGGCTCTGCTGGGAATCGATTGTGTAATATGT
The DNA here is from genome assembly GCF_002910315.2 of Salvelinus sp. IW2-2015. Classification (NCBI taxonomy): domain Eukaryota; kingdom Metazoa; phylum Chordata; class Actinopteri; order Salmoniformes; family Salmonidae; genus Salvelinus; species Salvelinus sp. IW2-2015. Next base: position 24,028,738 of record NC_036875.1, read on the forward strand.
CCACCGTTCCTATTTAGAAATAGAGCCTTGCTTATCAGAGAGAGAAGCTATTCCTCACACAGAGAGACAAAGAGACACGTTGATGCATAACAATGGAACTTMTTTTCCCACTGGGCAAAAACTGATTAAATCAATGTTTTTTCCACAAAAAATCTATGTGATGACGTTGAATCAACGTGGAAAACTGARTGGATTTGAAAAAAGTAATCAATGCAAGGGAATGTTGTCTTTTACACCCAACTTATAACCTAAATCAACATACATGGTCATTTGTTGTTGTTGATTTCACGTTGAATTCATGTTAGTTGACAACTCAACCAAATGTAAATCAAAACTAGACATTGAACTGACATCTGTGCCCAGTGGGTTATCAGTTTGTCAGTCGCCTCATAAAAGAAAGAACTGCCAAAATAGCGCATATATTAATGCAATAATGGTAGAAGCAATGATTCAAACCATTTTGTGGTTTGAGTTTTCAGGAATTATTTCTAATCACATTGTGTCAAATGATCTTAAAGAAAGATGGCGCCGGAGGGGATGGCTACTGTCTTATTGGCTCTTAACCTTTTGGGATAGCCCCCCTTTTTCTCAATTTCCGCCTGAAAACATACCCTAATCTAACTGCTGTAGCTCAGGCCTAGAAGGAAGGATATGCATATTCTTGGTATCTTTTGAAGCAACATTCTGAAGTTTGTGTAAATGTGAATTGATGTAGGAGAATATAACACAATAGATCTGGTAGAAGAAAATACAAGGAAATCAACAGACGTTTTTTGTTCTTTTACTGTTGTTGCATCTTTAAAAATCAACAAGAAAGGCCAAACATTCAGTTATGATACTGGGGATCATTTCAAATCAGAACATAGGTAGGCAACAGTATTTGACCAAAGTTTCAGATGGATACCTTCAGGAATGAGTGAGGTACTGCCATTGAGCATGAAGTCAACCAGGTGTCCCTCACAGTTTCCCAAATGTACCCAAGTTGCCGAATTGGTACAATGATACAATGATACAAATACCTATATACAAAATACAAACAATTATTCTAACATACCCAAAAATATATATTTGAAAAATTCAAGAAAAAATAAAAAGAATATTTCAAAAAAATAAAAAATAACAGGGGAACTATTTACACTTCAATGTTCAATCATGTGAAGACTCTCTGTCCTCTAAACAATGTTGCGCTCCTGATGCCATATCCATAGCAGTCTCTCTCTGGTGTGAAACAGAGGGTCACAGCACAGGTGGTGCAGGTGACAGGGGACTTCTTGTGGCACAGGGCACACGAAGCCGCCCTACTGTGCCCCTTTTCCCCTGAGGCACATCCCTGCCTGCAATGATGAACTTCAGCATGTGCGTACTGCTGGGTTGGAGCAGAAGGGACAGAGGTAGAGGGGACAGAAGTGCTACGTGTTCTTGCTGTAGTTAGCAAGCTCCTGGATGAGCTGCTCCCTAAAGGGGTAGCTGTGAGAATGGGGGGCTGTCCACAGTTCTTTGGCCATTTCCTTCTGGAGGATGAAGGAATTCACCACAGCAATGTCAATAAATGATAGAATAAAGTTTCTGTACCATTTCATGTTTTGTGAAGGACATTGTAAATCCTATCAGCGCATCCGATAGGTCTACACCCCCCATGCTCTGTTGTAATCCCTCACAGATCTGGAATGGGCCATTTCTGGCAGTCCAAGCGCCTGTAGGACCTTTCAACCCGTCGAACAAACGTGATCCCCACCGAACGACTTGTGAATGTGGAACACATGACTACCTCTCGAGTGTCCATCCTTCACAAACAGCAAACCATCTTCACGGATCCATCTCATGGTACCACGCTCAGCCCCGCTTAGGCATGTCGTTTACACCTGGTTTTTGGAAAACCCACTCGGTTGGTCCGAATGGTGCCACAGGCCCACATCTCCAGCTTCCTCAGGTCTGTGAAGTAGTGGCCTTGTGTAGAAGTTGGTCTACAAATATTTGTAGCCCTTCCCAACAGCTGGAAATCTAATAACTGCAATCAACAGACTCATAACTGAGTCCCTTACCGCTCGCACCAGTGTTCTTCCCCTCATAGAAAAAAAATTGCACGTGTATGCACACGGCAGAATCGGCCAAAAACAAACAGCTTGTAACCCATTTTGGTGGGTTTGTTGCGCATGTACTGTTTAGGCCAATTCTGGCCTTTGAGGCTACCATTCTCTCATCTATGGAAGGTTCTGGGCGGGCTGAAAATATGTCTTGCATGCCTCAACGATATCATGGTAGAGAGGTTTAATCTTGCATAGTTTGTCAAAGCTCGCTGTGCCCTCGTTTGCCTCGTTGTCCTTATCAACCTCTGGGGTCACTAATGTGAAGTGCCCGTAAAATTGTCAGAAACCTCTTACAAGACATGACGTTTGAGGGGAAAGGCAGTTGATAGAGTGGTGCAGTTTTCCAGTAGTGTTTGAGGTTCTTCAACTTCACCAGGCCCCATGTAAATGACCATAGACAAGGTAGCAAAACAGTTCTGAAATGGAAATGTCCTTCCATGCCTCTGTCTTGCCTTCTGCTTCTTAGCCCCATATTTTAGTGTTCATCACCAGGGTATCAAAACTGCCGAGGTGAAGAACAACTGGAAAAGTTGCATGGGCTGTACATTAGAAGTTGGGTCCAATTGAGGGCCTACTGGCGTTTTGGGCGGAAAAGTGGAGGTGGTGGGGCCACATCCTCCTCAAGAACAGAGTGCCAACGGTCCCTCCTCCGCTCTGGCAGGTTCCACGCTGGACGGTTCACGCTGCCCTTCCTCCGCACGTCGTTGCTGCCCTTCCTCCGCTTCTTTGCCGCCGGCTTACCACCCTTTGATGGCCGGGCGGGGGTAGGTGTGGTGCCGGGATACAGCGGGTCCAGCTGGGATGGACCAGCTTCAGTGGGGGATTTTCTCCTTTGGCTCCCAATCAGAATCGCTGGGACTTGTGAAATAAAGACAGACACATATTATATATACACAAATTTGTGACCATGGTGAGGGTTTTGGACAATTCCTTTTGATATAAGATACATGGAAACAATTAGTAATAATTTATACAGACAATAATATCATATACACAACTTTTGTGACATGGTAGGTTTTGTCAATTCCATTTTAAGATGATAAATACATGGAAACAATCTAGGTTACATTAATTATACAGACACATAATATAATACACAATTTGTGACCATGGTGAGGTTTTGTCAATTCCATTTTAGATATTAAATACCATGGAAACATATTGGGTAATAATTATACAGACACATAATATATATACACAATTTTGTGCCATGGTGATGGTTTTGTCAATTCCATTTAGAATATAACAATACATGGGAAAATTAGGTAATAATTAAGTACACCAACATAATACATGATATACGACGATCTGTGCCATGGTGAGGTTTTGTCAAAGTTATTCCATGTTAGATAGTAAATACATGGAAACAATTAGGGCTAATATTATAATGACCGATATATACAGTGGGGAGAACAAGTATTTGATACACTGCCGTTTTGCGATTTTCCTACTTACAAAGCATGTAGAGGTCTGTAATTTTTATCATAGGTACACTTCAACTGTGAGAGACGGAATCTAAAACAAAAAATCAAAATCACATTGTATGATTTTTAAGTAATTAATTGCATTTTATTGCATGACATAAGTATTTGATACATCAGAAAGCAGAACTTAATATTTGGTACAGAAACCTTTGTTTTGCAATTACAGAGATCATACGTTTCCTGTAGTTCTTGACCAGGTTTGCACACACTGCAGCAGGGATTTTGGCCCACTCCTCCATACAGACCTTCTCCAGATCCTTCAGGTTTCGGGCTGTCGCTGGCAATACGGATTTCAGCTCCCTCCAAAGATTTTCTATTGGTTCAGGTCTGGAGACGGCTAGCCACTCCAGGATTGAGATACTTCTTACGGAGCCACTCCTTAGTTGCCTGGCTGTGTGTTTCGGGTCGTTGTCATGCTGGAAGACCCAGCCACGACCCATCTTCAATGCTCTTACTGAGGGAAGGAGGTTGTTGGCATGAATCTCGCATACATGGCCCATCCATCTCCCCTCAATACGGTGCAGTCGTCCTGTCCCCTTTGCAGAAAAGCACCCAAAGAATGATGTTTCACCTCCATGCTTCACGTGTTGGATGGTGTTCTTGGGTTTGTACTCATCCTTCTTTTCTCCAAACACGCGAGTGGAGTTTGACAAAAAGCTCTATTTTTGTTCATCAGACCACATGACCTTCTCCCATTCCTCCTCTGGATCATCCAGATGGTCATTGGCACCTTCAGACGGGCCTGGACATGCGCCTGCTTGAGCAGGGGGACCTTGTGTGCGCTGCAGGATTTTAATCCATGACGGCGTAGTGTGTTACTAATGGTTTTTCTTTGAGACTGTGGTCCCAGCTCTCTTCAGGTCATTGACCAGGTCCTGCCGTGTAGTTCTGGGCTGATCCCTACCTTCCTCATGATCATTGATGCCCACGAGGTGAGATCTTGCATGAGCCCCAGACCGAGGGTGATTGACCATCATCTTGAACTTCTTCTATTTTCTTCTATTTCTAATAATTGCGCCAACAGTTGTTGCCTTCTCACCAAGCTGCTTGCCTATTGTCCTGTAGCCCATCCCAGCCTTGTGCAGGTCTACATTTTATCCCTGATGTCCTTACACAGCTCTCTGGTCTTGGCCATTGGTGAGAGGTTGGAGTCTGTTTGATTGAGTGTGTGGACAGGTGTCTTTTATACAGGTAACGAGTTCAACAAGGTGCGTTAATACAGGTAATGAGTGGAGAACAGGAGGGCTTCTTAAAGAAAAACTAACAGGTCTGTGAGAGCCGGAATTCTTACTGGTTGGTAGGTGATCAAATACTTATGTCATGCAATAAAATGCAATGAATTACTTAAAAATCATACAATGTGATTTTCTGGATTTTTGTTTTAGATTCCGTCTCTCACAGTTGAAGTGTACCTATGATAAAATACAGACCTTCACATGCTTTGTAAGTAGGAAACCTGCAAAATCGGCAGTGTATCAAATACTTGTTTCTCCCCACTGTATATACACAATTGTGACCATGGTGAGGTTTTGTCAATTCCATTTTAGATATAAAATACATGGAAAAAATTGGTAATAATTATACAGACACATAATCGTATATCACAATTTTGACCATGGCGTGAGGTTTTGGTCAATTCATTTTAGATATAATACATGGAAACAATTAGGTAAATATTATCTACCGACACATAATATATATACACAATTTGTGACCATGGTGAGGGTTTTGTCACTTCCATTTTAATATAAATACCTGGAAACAATTAGGTACTAATTATACAGACACATAATACTATATATACAGCAATTTTGACCATGGTGAGTTTGTCAATTCCATTTTAGATATAAAATACATGGAAACAATTAGGTAAATAATTATACACAGACACATAATAATATATACACAATTTGGGTGCCATGGTGAGGTTTTTGTCAATTTCCATTTTAGATAATAACAATCCCATGGAAACAATTAAGTCATAATTATACAGACACAATAATCTAATTATTCACGAATTTGTGACCCATCGGTGAGCGTTGTGTCAATTCCATTTTAGATAAATAAAATACATGGAAACATTAGGTAAATAATTATACAACATATAATATATATCACATTTGGTGACGCATGGTGAGGTTTGGTCAATTCTATTTTAGATATAAAATCAGGAAAACAATTAGGTATAATTCTACAGAACACATCATATATATACACAATTTGTGACCATGGTGAGGTTTTGTCAACACACCGACATACACCACAAATGTAGAAGCAATATGTACTTTCTACATTTCAATTACTTGTGTACTTTTATCTTTCATGTCCTAAGTCATATTTTTATATAAGGCAAATAAAATACAATATCTCAAACAACTCAATGAATTCTATTTTGATATTTACTAATTTTAAACAACGTTACTCACCGATCCAAAACTGCGTCTTCAACGTGGAGGACATGTCCTTCAAATTCTGACTCCACGGAATCAAATCTCCCTGGATAATTAGTGTTCACTATCCAGATCTCTCTATTTCATCAATTAATATCGTGCATATCTGTGTACCTGGTCTTGGTCTTGATTTTGCTGCTTTAATTAGCCATTATTGTAACTTGAAACTGCTCAAGAAAAAAACGTTGTTGCGCGCGTAAAACGGCAGGGTACTTCCTTCTGGTAGAGTTTTCAATGGCGAAAGGCAATGGTGGTACGCATCGCTTTACAAGAAGCTATTAGTTTCCCGGGTAGAACCATTGCATATGCCCATTGTACCTCTGTTCATTGCTTATCTATCCAGCTAGATTCAAGAAGATCAGTGGTCATTGGGTCCGAAAATACGTCAATCAACGAAGGAAGTCATTCGATTGGCGCGTCAGGAGGTCGTTGTTTGGTCCTGTTCAAATCATTTTTTTCGGTCAATATGTCCGGAAAGAACCATGAAGTTGTTGTTTTTACTAACAAACAGAGGATTCTAAGAATCCGAACTTTGACTTTGATAACCGTCCCTTTAAGAGTGAGGAATACAATGAATGTTTAGTCCAAAGTTGAAAGGACGCTGATTTTTCACACAAGCCGTTCCACAAAATGTTTTTGTGGTAGGCTATAACATGGTTATTCGAACAAAAACCACTTGATTGTTTCGTCGTGACCTTTAGGATTGCCAAAAGAAGAAAATTTCCTAGGTAATTGGAATGATTTTTATTGCTATTCTTCTGACTTTCGTGACTAATGTACTTTGTTGTAACTGTTACCTAATGTGTTGTTTTACTGATGATAATCGCTTTTGCCAGTGAAGCTTTTAGAAATCGGACATAGGCTAGACTTAACAAGAGCGTATAGCTTGATTATGGTGTATAACACTTCTATATTAATTGAAGCTTACAATATTTATATTATGACATTTCGCCAATTTTTTTTTTTTTTTTTTTTCTGAAATACGTGGCGCTAAGCGGCACCAGTCCTAGCCAGGTTTCACACCCATGCTATTTTGTTTGTTTTATTGCGTTGTTCGTAACTTGTTTTGTACATAATGTTGCTGCTACCGTCTCTTATGACCGTAAAGAGCTTCTGGACATTAGAACTGCGATTACTCACCTCAGATTAGACAAAGAGTTTTTCTTCAATGAGCTGGATGGGAGGGATATACTACAGACACCCGACCAGGCCTGGATACCCGTCATTCGCTGGAGAAGGAAACGGAGATATYGCAGAAAAAGATAAGGGTGCCTTGTGAGGATCAGGCGACGACCTGCTAATCTGCCTTTGCCTYMTGTCCTGCTAGCTAACGTTCAATCGCTGGAAAATAAATGGGACGAATTGAAAGCACGCATATCCCACCAACGGGACATTAAAAACTGTAATATTTTATGTTTCACAGAGTCGTGGCTGAACGACGACATTAAGAACGTACAGCTGGCAGGATACACTCTATCGACAGGACAGAACAGCAGCCTCTGGTAAGACATAGGGCGGGGGCCTATGCATATATGTAAACAACAGCTGGTGCACAATATCTAAGGAAGTCTCAAGGTTTTGCTCGTCTGAGGTAGAGTATCTCATGATAAGCTGTAGACCACACTATCTACCTCGAGAGTTTTCATCTGTATTTTTTGTAGCTGTCTACATACCACCACACTCCGATGCTGGCACTTAAACCACAGTCAATGAGCTGTATACCACCATAAGCAAACAGGAAAATGCTCATCCAAAGGTGACGCTCCTAGTGGCCGGGGACTTTAATRCAGGGAAACTTAAATCAGTTTTTCCTCATTTCTATCAGCATGTTAAATGTGCAACCWGAGACCACCTTTACTCCACACACAGAGACACGTACAAAGCTCTCCTTTGCCCTCCATTTGGCAAATCTGACCATAATTCTATCCTCCTGATTCCTGCTTGCAAGCAAAAAACCTCTCTGGGATAGGTGCTGGGGACAAAAACCTCTCTGTCGACAACTTCCGGTGAAATTGGAGGGCGCACAATTCAAATAAATAATCATACAAATKATGGATATTAAACATTTAGGTACATACTGTACAAGTGTCTTATATCAGGTAAAAGCTTAAAGTCTTGTTCATCTAACTGCATTGTTCGATTTACAATAGCCTGTTACATCAAAATATTTTTCAAGACCAGCACAGGCTTCGTAATTTAACAAATAGCTGATTTAAATATTCAGATACATTTTTGAATCTTTCCCATCTGATTTTGGCAATCCCAAAAGGTCCAGCTACTACATGGCATGGTAGTTTTGTTCGTAAATCCTTCTTTATATCCCAAAAACTCTGTTTAGTTGGCACATTGGGATTTGAGTACTCCACTCGTTCAAGCAGGGCGAGAAGGAATCAAAAATCTACCGCTATAACTTTGCTTTTAAGCAAGTCAAAATACATTCTCTATTTAATCCTCGAGAGTTTACGCTAAAATGTAATTAAACTATACTATTTAATACAGAAAGAAAGTATGTTTCAATAGAAATTTGGCAAAATGAACAGTGCCCATCCTCTTATGTCGGAGCAGACTGATTCCAACTCCTGACTCGCCAGTACCAAAACTCTAATACTTTTCCTCGTATTGGGAAGAAACAAGCCTGAAACCTTGACAAAGACTGTTGACAATCTAGTGGAAGCCATAGGAATTGCAATCTGGGAGCTGGAATTGCGATATGACGCCATAAATTTCCATATGAAAGAGCATTGGCTTCTCTCTCTCTTTTGTATAAAAGAATTCCATTGGTTTATTCTTTGGATTTTGGCCTCATGATTGTCCTTGTGTTTTAGGTTCATACATTATTTTAACATTTCTACTAACTATAAAAGTGTTTTCCATCCAATGGTACCAATTATATGCATATCCTGGCTTCTGGGCCTGAGTAACAGGCAGTTTACTTTGGGCACGTCAGTCAGACAGGAAGTGGGGAAAAATAGACCCTAGCCTGAAGAAGCCCAGTAACTCGGTCTTTAAAAAGTGGTCAGATCAAGCAGAAGCTAAACTACAGGACTGCTTTGCTAGCACAGACTGGAATATGTTCTGGGATTCTTCCGATGGCATTGAGGAGTACACCACATCAGTACGTACATACCCCAACCAGAAGCCATGGATTACAGGCAACATTCGCACTGAGCTAAAGGGTAGAGCTGCCGCTTTCAAGGAGCGGGACTCTAACTCGGAAGCTTATAAGAAATCCCTCTATGCCCTCCGACGAACCATCAAACAGGCAACGCGTCAATGCAGGACTAAAATCAAATCGTACTACACCGGCTCCGACGCTTGTCGGATGTGGCAGGGCTTGCAAACTATTATAGACTACAAAGGGAAGCACAGTCGAGAGCTGCCCAGTGACACGAGCCTACCATACGAGCTAAATAACTTCTATGCTCCCTTTGAGCAAGTAACACTGAGAGCATGAGAGCATCAGCTGTTCCGGATGACTGTGTGATCACACTCTCCGCAGCCGATGTGAGTAAGACCTTTAMACAGGTCAACATTCACAAAGCCGCAGGGCCAGACGGATTAACAGGATGTGTACTCCGAGCATGCGCCCTGTGCCCAAGAACACWAAGGTAACCTGCCTAAATGACTACCGACCCGTATCACTTACGTCTGTAGCCATGAAAGGCTTTGAAAGGCTTGTCATGGATCACATTAACACCATTATCCCAGAAACCCTAGACCCACTCTAACTTGCATACCGCACCAAAAGATCCACAGATGATGCAATCTCTACTGCAATCTCTATTGCACTCCACACTGCCCTTTCACACCTGGACAAGAGGAACACCTATGTGAGAATGCTATTCATTGATTATAGCTCAGAGTTCAACACCATAGTGCCCTCAAAGCTCATCACCTAGCTAAGGACCCTGGGACTAAACATCTTCCTCTACAACTGGATCCTGGACTTCCTGACGGGCCGCCCCGAGGTGGTAAGGGTAGGTAACTAC
>NC_036875.1:24039892-24179320 GCF_002910315.2 Salvelinus sp. IW2-2015
GTCTAGGTCCAAGAGGCTTCTAAACAGCTTCTACCCCCAAGCCATAAGACTCCTTTACAGCTAATCAAATGGCTACCCAGACAATTTACATTGCCCCCCCTTCTACACTGCTGCTACTCTCTGTTATTATCTATGCATAGTCACTTTAATAACTCTACCTACATGGACATATTACCTCAATTACCTTGACACCGGTAGCCCCTGTATATAGCCCCGCTATTGTTATTTACTGCTKCTCTTTAATTATTTGTTACTCTTATCTCTTGCTTTTTTGCAGGTATTTTCTTAAAACTGCAGGGCTTGTAAGTAAGCATTTCACTGTTGTATTTGGCGCATGTGACAAATACAATTTGATTTGATTTGATATTTTATGTATTTTCACAACGACCACAAAATACCACACCTAACGTAATTTCCAAGAATTTAAATATTCAAACCATGCACAAACGTTATGGTAATGGGAGCACAACTCTTGAATCTTTACGGTTTTTAAGTATAGGAAAAAGTATTGGATGATGATGTGTTTTTGTTTATGGTTTATATTAGAGTGATTCTTCCTGCTATTGGCCAAGCCTTGTTGCTTTGCATCAACATCAGAAAGGAATGCTCTGGCCACGTACCTACACACTTCATAAATAAAGATGTGTAGACAAATTATGCATGATGGCAAACATGACCGAAATGTGAGCTGTGTATTTAATAGCATGCTGTTTTGACTCTCTGGCAGGATAACAGAGGTATTAATATCGTGCTGCCTGCCCAGTCTCCCCAAACAAACTCACACTCGCTTAATTAAATCCTCCATTCAAAACATGTTTATGGAAATAAAGAAGATCTCAGGTCCTTTCAGACTGCTTTATCACTGCATCAGGGGATAAAAGAGGGGGGGAAAACATCACAAAACGAGTAATGAGTGTGTTTGCAACACTGCCTGTTGTGTCAAAAGCTGAGCGGAGTGCGTTTAGTACTATTTTACAGTTACAAGCTGACAGACAAATATAATTCATGTTTATTGTCCTAATAAAAATTGTTTGGTGGGATTTGGAGAAGCTGAGGAGAAGGAGGAAGCCTCCTTACTAACCATGACACGTCAGGGATGAGGGTTATGGTGGGTTTCCTGTTGCTNGTCAGGGATGAGGGTTATGGTGGGTTTCCTGTTGCTTGTTCTCACCACTCAATATTATTAATGGAGTCTTTGTTTTGGGTATCAGAATAAACATCCAATAAGCCTCTGGATTTTTCCATTGACTTTCCATTGTGTGAGTCAATGTATGAGATATATGGTATGAAGCATCTTGAAGGAATCTGCATTGTGTTGGATTTTGTCCTTGTATAAGAATTCAGTTCCTACCAATGACAAGATGTTGCATGTTACACCTTCCACACACTACCCTCTGGTAAACCTGTTTTGATTTTATCATACCAGTACATTGAGTGAGCCAGTTCCAAATGGTAGTTAACACTTACATTGTCAACTTACCACTTGCTGTTACTGTGGACCAAATAAGTGGAGGAAACTTCTAGTGTGCACTTGTAACACATCCATCACAGCATTATTCATATTTGGCATGAAGGGGCCTTCGTAAGTGTGAACAGCTATGGCATGCTGGCTAAATCCTGCCTAAATGCTATTCAGCTTTTTGTTTTATTCCACRCCATTAATGATGTGATATATGGGCTATGCCAGAAGGGTGCCTGCACCAGAGAGGCTCTGTGTTGTAGTGAACTGACAGGCCTGCTTCAATGGACAACTTTAAAGTGGAGCTTGATGTGGAATAAGGACTCTGATTGGATGACGATTGGAGACATGCTGCCCTAGGCGACACCTGTAATATGTTTCAAATGCCATTACATTACTACAGCAATCAATCTCAGTCTGTCTATAGGACTGGTTGTGGAACGAGCTGAATAAAACAAATGCATATTCTCTCTCTCGAAGAAGAAGCATTTYCACTATCCACAGAAAGCATATTCAATACTGCAGCATCCGATTGTCAGTAGTTTCCCATGACAATAGGAAAACCAGCTATTACATCCACTTAGGTTTGGCTCCAGACACCACATATCTTCCCATTTAGTGGCGTCCATCTTGAAGGGGGAGAGGGGTAATGGAATGCAGGGAAGGATGGTAGCCCTGAGAATGTCTGTGATGAGAAGCAGACTATGGAGGGGGGGGGGGGGGGGTCTGCTGATATTGTTGTCCACAGGTTTGCTTTAACTTATCTCTTCTCGCGTCCCCCCCTGCAGGCCCAGAAGTCCATGAATATTTAAATAGGAAAGTAACTTCCTTAGAACATCAATCAGAATCCATCTATTAAATTACTGGATCTAGATGTGAGATCTGAGGTCCACCCATACGTCGTCAGCAGCTCCCATGGCAAAATCTTATGAATATTCCAACCATGTGGACAATGAGTCAATACAAAACAGGCTTTCTAAATGTTTGGCAGACCTTCAAGAGAACGATATTGGACATAATTGTGGGTAGGTCTATATTGAAAGAGAATCAGAATACCATTAAGGTATAACCTAAGACTCAAAAGAAAGACATTGGCAGAAAGTCAGAGTAATCCCTTTGATTGAGGAGAACCTCAGTATCCATGCATGAAAATGAGACTAAATTAAATCTTCTCCCATAACTCTGACTTGGCTGAATACAGAGGCCATCTTAAACTATTACCTTTTATTGAATGGATTCAATCTTTGACAGAATAATCCCTGAAGCAAGAATTTGTGTCCAGAAAAGTGGAGCACATAAATCGTAAGAGAACGGAATCTAGTGAAGATATGGTGTATCTCTGCTCAGAGTTTCCAGTAATATGAGGTCGCCAGAATCTTTTCTCTGGTGATGTAATCAGGTGGAAGATAGACAGTGAGAGTTTGAGAAAGATGAAGATAGATATATAGAGAAAAAAGAGAGGTGTGTGTGTGAGWGAGACATGAGATAAGCAACAAAGACTACTTTATGACACCTGTTCAAAAGCATTCTACGGGGACCCTCCAAATGAAATAAATAAATATGACTCACATTAACTCCCATTGGCAAGGYATCAGTTGATAGGAGGTGTGTTATTTAGTGGTTCTGACATCTGTCAGTGAGTGATCGMGCAAAATAGGACGCAATCCACACAACCACAACAACACACACAGCCTGAGGAAAGTCTTCTTTTGAATAGTTGTTTCTGAGAGGAACCTATCTGCTGTTAACAAGAGCCAGACACATCARCTAGAGTGCTATTCTTGGCAGCCAGGACTGATTCCTCTATGAAAGACAGATCCTGCAGCAAGACTAGACGTCTACCATGACCACTGGAGTGGTTGGTTAATAAAATGTTTGGCTTTCCTATTATATATACGTATTATGGCACCTTGGGTTCTGATTTGGCCTTGCTAATTAAGTGAATCAGTCTCTAGACAGATGTAGTGTATGGTGTATGTAGCGTGATGGGCTTGGGTAATGCAGTCCTATGAAATACCATAACCACAGTGGGGATTGGAATAGGGACCCAGAGGAGGGAGTGCAGGGCTGAGGGAACGGCAACATTCAGCTATCCCATTGCTTTTATTATCTACATGGAATGATTTGTTTGTGTTGGATCTTTGGTCCTGCATGCTACCAAAAACTTCACCCATGAGCCCCTCAAACCAAACTGCTGTGTTCAGGAACTACTACTACTACTCCATTTCAAGAGCAGTGAGAGAAAGTTTAGACAGATTTAAGTAGTTTTAGGACTAATATCACTCCTCTCCTTTAATTTCGTGGARAATATATAACAATTAATGTCACTGAAGATGTTCAGAAATGTAATGTGATGTAAGCTACATGACAGTAAAAGCACCAAATTAAGATTAACCTGATCGACCACACCAGTTAGTTGTGGGTGCTCAACAGCTGTGGGAATGTCTCATGTATGACTACAGAGTCATATGTAAGCACTAAAGTACAGTGAACTTTACTTCTGATACTCTATGGCTAACTTGGATTTCAAAGGGTGTAGGAGGGTTGTAACAAAGTAGTGTACTGTATGTCTGACATTCTCTGCCAAAAACTAGACTGACTTTCATAGAAGTACAGAGAGTAGTGACTTTGCTTTAAAGTATCATTAAGATTAATAATTTACAGCTCATTCCAAACAACCAGAAAGTGATGATGGTGAAATATTGTGAGAGTTGAAAAGGATCTGTGATGTATTAAGACTTGTGTTTCAAGTTAAAACAACTAGCTATCGGGAGGTGAAGGATTCCCCCTCAGGAGTAATCAAAAACATTATCTTTCCACTGCCAGCCATGCTGACATCAACTCAGTGTGTTGTCAATCCATTTTAATCAAATTACGGAGCTATTTCAAACAGTCTGTTTTGAAACGTGAAATGACATGTCTGAAAGACCTCAAGGTTCGCATCAGGGGAGCTGGTTTCAATCAGCTCCTCAAACCGTACAATATTTTAAGTTGTCTTTGGAGCGTTGCTGCTTTAAAAGCCTTTCCACCCAACGAGGTGGAGATGAGSTGGGGGGGGGGGGGGGGSGCATGGCAACATCATAACAACATGATACACTCGTTAACGTGAGGGAAGCCAACATTGCCAATACACTGTGCATATAAAATATGAAATAGTTAATCAAATCTGAATCAAATGGGGAAAATATTCATTTGCTCATCTCATGTGAATCTGAAGTCATAATGTGGATCAAAGGCCTTGTATTGGTTGATATCTGATCCAACTCTATCCTCCCTGATGAACACACTAAGCTATGGGGACTCTACCTCCTTCCCTGATGACTCAGTGATTCACGAGCCATCCCTTGAAGCCTGGAATTGGCATGCTGTTTTAAAGTCAAGATATGAGAAATCTGACATGAAGCTCCCCCTAATATCAGCACATGGTATGAATTAGTCCTCCATGTATTGTTACTTGTTTGATTGCGCCTGTATGAAGATGGATTMTCTTGATAAGATAACTCAGACAGTAACCCAATGTAAAATGTGCTTACACATTGAAGTGATCAGTGATCAGTGTCCAGTGATTCTTACATAAGACCTGACAGATGATGTCATGACAATACAGAGATTAACAACCACTAAATGTTGACCTAGCATTATATCAATGTCATTGAGAGCCAGTTGGTCCTGAAAAGTATTAGCTAGGTTAGTAGTTAGTAATGACATCCATCCCAGGTGCATACGTGGCTAATGGTCACCTATCATCAAAGTGTGGAAACAGAGGGATCATTTCCCCTCCTAGCTGTGCAGTGTAAAGCTCCTTAACACATATCCCATATGTTCCGGTCCTGTGTGTGTCATAAACGTGTTACAAGCAGCGCAGCCACAGTCGCCCATCCTGACACACAATCACAGCGCTCCCACGACTCACCTAAATCTGGGGCGCTCTCAGCACCTCTACACAATCGGAACGGTTTATGTTGTTGTGAGCAGSCTCCAGGAAATGAAGCATTAAAAACAGTGATATATGTTCAAAATGTCCGTAGCTGTTATGCTTCTGATTTATTTCGAACCAAGGTTGAGAGTCATTGTCCAGGTATATTCACAATTGAAATGTCAAAAACAGTGTTCCTATGTTGCTAATGCTGCTTTGGCATGTTGGCCTAGTGCCAATGTTTTCTTATTAATCATTTACAGTAATATAGGTGAAATGAAATATTAAATGGTTGTGTGGTTTGGATCTTTGACTTTGCAATAACAGCTGGGATACAGATGATGATGGGAGATGAGGAGAGCAGCACACATGGGCTCCCCTTCTGAAGACTGTACTCTACTCACTGTGAGTTAAAGCAATGTGCTACTCTCTCCAAGCCTTCTGGGACAAACACAAGCCCTGTCTGCCTCATAGCACACCAAGAGCCACATGATACACTGCTTGATTTTACCACAGTGGACCCAAATTGACTGATATCATGAGGCAAAATCAAGTTGGAGAAATATCAGATTAGAAAACTCACACTGGGCGGCATTCCTTCRGTTTATTTTCTAACAACACTGGATTAGGAAAAGACCGAAATAGTAATCATCATCAGCGYTACTGACTTCTACTTAATCAATTTAATGTTTCTCTAAAAATGTATGTTAAATTGTGTATCTCAGGGACCAGTGGAGGCTTCTCAGAGGAGGAAGGGGAGGACCATCCTCCTTGGTGAATTTCATAAAAATAAAAATATTGAAACATAAAATGTGTTATTTTTAGATAAAACTGTACTAAATATATTCACGTCACCGAATAATTTATTAAAACACACTGTTTTRTAATGAAGGTCTACAGTAGATTCAACAGCACACTGCAGGGTAGCATCATGGTGTAGCTGGAGGACAGCTAGCTTCCGTCCTCCTCTGGGKACATTGACTTCAATACTTTCATAGACTTACACAGTAATTATGACAATTTCTGGAGGACGTCCTCCAACCTATCAGAGCTCTTGCAGCATAAACTGACATGTTGTCCACCAAATCAAAGGATCAGAGAATGTATCTAGTACTGAAAGTATAAGCTACAGCTATCTAGCACTGCAGTGCATAAAATGTGGTGAGTAGTGGACTCAAAGAGAGAGAAAGACAATAGTTGAACAGTTTTGAACAAATACATTTCTTTAAAAATTAAAGAGAAGCAAGGGTGAGAGAGAAAGCTAGCTATATTTCTTCTTTTTTTCACTTTCACTTGCTTAGCTAGCTAATGCTGCTAGCTAGTTTAGCCTACTCAAACACCCGGCTCTAACAGAGAGGGATGTTACGCCAAGTCTAGGTCCAAAAGGCTCCTTAACAGCTTCTACCCCAAAGCCAAAAGACTGCAGAACAATTAATCAAATGTCCACCTGGACTATTTGCATTGACACCCTCCCCCTTKTTTTTACACTGCTGTTGCTCGCTGTTTATTATCTACGCATAGTCACTTTACCCCTACCTACATGTACAATTTACCTCGACTAACCTGTACCCCCACACATTGACTCGGTACCCCCGCACATACCCTCTGTATATAGCCTCATTATTGCTATTTTGTGTTACTTTTTAAATGTTTTATTTTTTACTTTAGTTGATTTAGTAAATCTTTTCTTAACTCTATTTTCTTAAAACTACATTGTTGGTTAAGGCTTGTAGGTAAGCATTTCACAGTAAGTTCTACACCTGTTGTATTCGGGGCAAGTGACAAATAAAATTTGATTTGATTTGATATTAGCTAGCTGGCTATAGCTATCCAATAATTGAATTCTTCCAAGTCAAGGTAAGCTTTTGGTTTTATTAGTTTATGTTTCTCTCGATCTGTGCACCTACTTTGTAAACTTTCATTCATAGGCTAGGTTGTAGCAACCTCATGACGGGTGTAGGGAAAAATGTTGTATCATGTAGTAGTCGTAACCTATCGATGTTACATTGAGCTGGGTGAATGGAATATTAATGACAGTCATCCACTATTTTGTAATAGAAAATAAGGCCACGCTCATTAAAAAAATTATCGCCCTCCCTCATCTAGAATGGCACCGACCACCACTGTCAGGGACCCAATAAGGTTTTATTAAGCACATTGTGATGCATTAATGTGACAGTCTGAAAGTATGGCAGTTGGCAGGATAATGTCAGAGGCAATGCCAGATTCCAATAACTCACTTCAATTGGCTTCAGATCCTGCAGGGTCTGGATCAGTATCACTTACATGTTGTGATAGATTGTTATTACTGTCATTTGAATAATTTCCTTACCATTGTAGTCTAGGCAGAGAACCAGTAAAGACAGAAATCATTTGCATTAAACCCTGGAAAAACATGTTAATTGGCAGTAATGGGAACACATTAATTTACTATTACCAACAGCAGCTGTAAACAAACGGCAAGCAAAAAGACAAAATTCACTAAATGAAAATGAGAGTAGTGCAACAGAGAGACAACCAAACCCTAGGGATTAATAGTACCCAACGGTGTCCTGCAGTTTCTACCTTTTTATGTTCTCACCATCCAGCACAGAGAGGCTTATCATATGCRTATGAAAGGCTTATCAAAGGCTTATCATACATGTATACAGTACAGAGAGTGGGGGTCTTCACTACTGGGCCATAAAGAGAGAGCAGCTCTCATCCACCCTCCCCTTGTTTGACATCATGTATTGTTAATGAGAGCCAGCTGCCGACAACATTATAACTTAACTTCATATAAGTATAAAAAAACATAAAAGTTAGTGCTTTAAACACGTCCAGATTCCTTTGTGTGCCACGGGGCAGAACAGCCTGCTCGTTGTGATTACAATCAATGGTGCCTGTGATCATCAGGGTGGAAATTAGCTCTCAGCCCAGGAGCACAAACACACACGTGCACACACACACACACATGCTTGGATGTGCACCCCCTGGCCTAGGAACACACACACGATCATTCGCTATAGCATACATATACACACACGCAAATGGGGCAGGACTCAGACTGGGGATTCATTTTATAAACACTGTGGTTTGCCAGAGCCATGTGTTGGCTGCAGCCTGTCTTATATTTAGAAGCAGCAGCGTATGGGTACAATATAAAACACGTAAAATTACCCTGATGATGTTTTATTAGTGAAGTCAATCATTTCAGAGYGCCCCCTCCCTGTTTCCAATGACTTAATAGTTTAAGTGCCGAATAGTTTTGACATCCACGCTATTCTTTTACAGTGTAATCAATTTCATGCACCTTCTCTGTTCCTGCCTCCTGTTGGGTTCTCAGAAGGTAAAATGGCTTTAGCAGAGGTATAAAGCACAACAAAGGCTATAATTACAATA
Organism: Salvelinus sp. IW2-2015; assembly: GCF_002910315.2. Taxonomy (NCBI): domain Eukaryota; kingdom Metazoa; phylum Chordata; class Actinopteri; order Salmoniformes; family Salmonidae; genus Salvelinus; species Salvelinus sp. IW2-2015. The sequence goes on from NC_036875.1 coordinate 24,048,649, forward strand.
TTATGAGTAATATCAACTTCTGTAGACCTCTTAATACACATAAACAAGTGACATTAATTTGTCTGGTTTTGAACCAGATGTGACCTGATCCTTAGCAGACCTTACATAAGGAACACCCAATTCCAAGCAGTGCAGACATGTGGATTGTATATTCTGATAGGCAGACTGTTCCTGACTGGAACAATCAGAAGTAAATAGAACAGCTTTTCTTTCTCTCTGTTACTTAGCAGAAACACAATGCTCTTTGAACCAACTAGATGTTATCACGGTGTATTACCTGTTTCCAGTTGCATGAGACAGATGCCAGATAAACAGATGCCAGGTTGCCCAATTCATTAGTTTATCAAAAGAAAAACAGGGAAGAAAGAGATGAACAGATGTTGTTGAATTGTCAATCATCTTTCCAAGCATTTTAAAGTATTTTCCATACAATCTTAGGACCAAATCCCTCCTCTTACAAGACAACCTCTCACGTAACAACAATCTGCTTGATATGATCACTTTGTGATTCAGGTGGAACTAAGGAGGTTGATCTTCTATCCATTCTAACATCCCGTGAGTGGATTCCCAACTTCTGAAGTCGACGACTGACCCGGCTCCTTGTCCCCCAGCCCCCACCCCAGGTCCTGCCCTGCCCCTTGAGCCTCCCACGGGCCCCGGCTGCAGTGTCTGTCCTCTGGGGGGACGGTGACCTCTGACCTGCCTTTGAGGCTCCTCTACCGTCCAGCTCTGTGACCCGGGGTCCTGCCACTGACTTCAGAGGACAGAGAGGAAACACTAGATCTAAAGTTGACTCCCTGGCCACCGGTCACTCCTAAAGCTTTAGGCAACTGTGACATGATGACAAGGGGAAATTATTCCATGACTAGTGGCTGTAACATGAGTTCAAATCAAATCACAGTTCCCTTTATCTAAACTTTCACTTAGCTTTACGGTACACATAATCTTACCTTTCACCTAGTACTACAGTACACAGAATTGTGTATTGACATTTACAGTATGTATTTTACTATCAATATCTGAACGTAACTGTGCTGAATGTTTGAGGAAGTGAGCATGCAAAGATAGATGGAATAGGCCAATAGGGCCTATTCCTAACCTCCTAAAGTCCTAACCTTCTAACCTTCAACATCCTAACCTCCTAACATCCTAACCTCCTAACGTCCTAACCTTCTAACCTCCTAACCTTCAACATCCTAAGATGTTATTAGGATGTTAAAGGTTAGGACGTTAAGAGGTTAGGATGTTAGGAGGTTAGGATGTTAGGAGGTTAGGATGTTAGGAGGTTAGGATGTTGAAGGTTAGGACGTTAGGAGGTTAGGATGTTAAGAGGTTAGGATGTTGAAGGTTAGATGGTTAGGATGTTAGGAGGTTAGGAGGTTAGGATGTTAGGAGGTTAGGATGTTGAAGGTTAGGACGTTAGGAGGTTAGGACGTTAGGAGGTTAGCTAACATCATTCATTATGAGCAGGTCACGTTGGTCAATATTTTTTCTTTCACAGGAAGGACCATTAAAAGTCCAAGTGCAATTCTGAGAAGATTATAAACCGCTATTATTCGTCTGGATGACTGATCTCAAACTGATCTCTCTCCACTATGTATGCCTGTTAGTTGAGAAGGATGGTTGGTTAGGAGAGAGGGATCTGGATAATGATTTCTCAGGGGAGGCTTTCTTAGTAAACACTTCTCAATGGACCTCTTGTTTACCTTTGACCCGAAGCTCGAGGAACTCAATGGCAGGTCCTCCTAACATTTYGTGTTTGTAATTCAACACATTAGGCTAGTGGGTGAAAAGTGAGAAGTGTTGCTCCCACAAAGAGGAGGATCACCTGTGTGATTAGAGAACAATATATAATTTATAAATKTAGAATTGATATAAGACCATAAACAGAGGGGTAAACAATGACTACTTTTTGTCATTTGAAATTTGTGTCAAATATAGGCTCAATAAAAACCTCTACCCTTCTCCACAAGTGTGCTGAGTTCTGAATATAGAGCTATCCAAATAAAGGGAATTCAGAAAGACATATATTAATATTATTTTTGTCTCTTTATGGGACCTTGAGGATCCATACACTATTATGTGTATAACAGAGTTATGTCCTGTGTGTGTCTACAGTGAAAGTGTGCCTTACAGAAATGAAAACTCTTGAAATTGGAAGGTCATCGAATCCGGMATGACCACAATACATTTGTAAAGTTACTTCCTAAGCCCAAGTAGAACTCCTAGTATATGTGCTAATCCTCCCCTCAGAAATATTATTTTGTATGTGTCATATAGTTGTATAATGTGTGCCATGCAGGTCTACCTACATCCATACATGTTCTGGTCTTCATTAGATTATGGCTGAACATCCTCCCGGCCTGACAGAGGTCTTTCATCTGCACCTCCCCAGCCTGGTCCTGCTCAACCAGAGTATAACTAGTAACACCCCACAGCCCCAGGCAAGGTCAGAGTTTGCACCAGCACACAACATTACAGCAACATTGCCTGCTCTAATGGAAAAATAACATTCAAGTTACCTTGCATCAATCTCATAGACAATGTATTCCAGTCCAACCATTCATATAAGTCCCAATGGAAATGGAATAGTTCCAGGTGGTTGTGATCTAAAAAGAATTAACAACGTACTCCGTCAATGGCAATGGAACTGATCTGGAACTCACATGGGAATAAACGTGTGAGCATTCAAATCATTAAGGTTACCAATCATAACTGGTAACGTCACGAATGACAATGAATGGGAAATTACTGTTTAGTGAGATGTCCTTTTAAGTTTGCCTAATGAAATGTAAATACTATATTAGGAGGGCYCCAACCCCAATACAGCAGGGCATGAAAACCATCTGAAATCCATTGATTTCTTATGARGTACGGCTGATATTGTTTGGGCAGTAGGGTGTGTGCATGCGTTAGGACGTGGCGAGTCTATTGTAAGTGAAAAGGGGAGACAGAACTAGCGTGCAAGGTTTGATAAATGGCGAAGCACGGCTCAGTGCAATGCTAATCTGCAGAACGGGTGCTGAGGGGTCAGAGGAAATGTGTGGGAAACAGACTATCGTTGTTGCTGTCCACTGAAAGGAGTTAGTGTTTTACATACCCCATWTTAATCAAAAAGACAAATGTCATCGAACAGAAGGGTAAATATTTGACTGATCGTGATTATGAGGGCCTAACGGACAATAATTGTTTACCAAAATATGTTTCAATTGGAAAACAATATCCCCTAGCCTGGAACAATGAGCTTGTAATGTCACGCAAAATGAATAAATGCTATCTGGGCTTGTAGAGTCTGAGACAAGCTTTGTGCCCGACAACGAGCCTTTTATTTAGTTGCAGTTTTTCTTTCATTTTATGTCCTCAGAGACTTGGACTTAGTGCAGAGTGGCTCAAAGGAGGATGGAGGCCTTTGTTTTTACATTTTCACACTTGAGGGCTGTGGTATTTGGTGTGTGTGTAGAGAGGACTGTGACAGGCTGAAAGGGAGAGGGGCTGGCTCACAGAGAAAGGAGGCMTTGGCTAAACACTGGCCATGGTCCTGGAGCACAGAGCAGCACAGGGAAGGATTAGTGTGCATGGACTGAGATGAACTAATCTCTTGTGACATAATAGAACTGTACATAAACAACATCCTGAGAGGAGAGTGGGCTGCCACTTCCATAGTCTCAGCCACATCCAAAGACAGCCTCTGACTGACTGGAGAGGAGAGGGCCTGAGTGGGTGAAAAGCAGGATTCTGAATAATTAGCTAGCTGCCGACTGGAAAGACCGGATTGGTTCTTGACCACTTGGAAATTTGGACGTCCTTAGAGGCCCAGCAGCCAATCGTCTACAGTCTAGACTTCTAGGGTCTCGGTTGTCACAGAGAAAGTTGTTCAAGCACAGTGCGCACACACACACACGGAAAAGCATACACGCGCACATGGCAAYTGGGATTGAAGACTTGGCAATATACAGTACACTAATCCAATAATCTTGAACATGAATCTTGATATACCACAAAACAGTGCAATCATACTTTTCACAGATTCATGATATTGCACTAATAAACAGTAATAGATCCCATAATAGCTTGAGACCATACCATTGTATAAAACCCATATGCAGAGAACACTTAGCGGTCTGTGGGAGAGCTACAGTAAATCGGCTGTCTGTCAGTTGAGTATATGAAARGCAAACCAGAATTTGAGGTCTAAAACAGCACTGTAGACATTACAAGGGACATAAGGGCTAACCAAGTGTAACATGCTGCGTCGTCCAAAACAAATGTCAGGATGTCCAGACTATGTAAAACTACATCAGTCAACAGACTTGGCCAGCGCTGATGGGTGTTGTATGGGTGTTACTGGCACAACAAGCGTAGAAGGTATGAGTCAGCCGCAGATAGCTGACTAACTCGTCACAGCCAACAAATAACCATTAAGTAGCACTAGCATCTGTGAGGTATGATTAATATCAAAACTCAAGGAAAACACCTCAAACCTCTGGCCTATCCTAATTTTAGTCGATTTCACACAGTTTACTGTATTCTCTCTCATACCAGAATAATTTAAGTACTCACAAAAATTTCAACATTCCACAGCGTATTGAAAAAGTGAAGGGATTGAGACAAAAAGGATTTAAAGCTGTTCRAATACAAACAGCACACTTTACGCAACTGGCAGGGCACAATACTGTAGTCTAAAGGAGAGTATTATGTCCAGGGCACCCAACTCCAGCCATGGCTTGCTGGTAAGCTCTGAATGACCTGTTTATTTGGACTATATGTCTCAAGCTTCTGGGGAGATCAGTGAATATGTTGTGTTGGAGTCTGGCGTTATGGACTACACAGCCAACATAAGCACCAGTATCTGCCAAATAGTCCAATGTTTAGACAATATACACTATTTCATATTGACTCCTCACAGCAATTTTAATTAAGCGGATAAAGCATAAGGAATAGGTTAAGGATTATTTTATTACTTACCAGTTTGTACAGTTTCTACCATGGAAAAATAACATGTAACATGAGACTATATTTACAATTCCATTTTTACAAAATGTCTTTACAAGATGTTTTGCCGGTTCAAAAACACTAGACTAAAACACAACACAAATCAAACTTTGTAATACACACACAAATAAATAGACATTCACTGACTGTTCCACAACAAATATTTCTACAGTCAAGAACATAAAATTCCATAATTTCCACATAAAAGTTATAATTTCATTAATAAACATGACATATTATTCCCCATATAATTATCTGTTAATGAAACATTGCTAACATATCCAAAAGAGGTAACAGACATGTTCATGCCTACAGAACACTAACGTTTGACATGCAAAACCATTACAAGCATTCAATTTGAAGCTTGTAATTTATTTACAGTTTAAATTCAAATGTACTTCTACATGCAACATACTATGAGAAATATTCTGGGTTAAACTACACTGGTTTTAGTTACATTATTCATCAGTACATAGGGTATGTCTAAGCGACATCTTTTTACTTGGTAAAACAAAATAAATAGGTGAACACGCGCCTTTCTCAATGAATACATGATTGTGTTTTACAATTGTATGCCGTTCTCTCCACTGTTATTAACGTGTCTTCAGTTTAGTTACCATGATATTCAAACAAAATGTGATTTACTTTTTTCTTGTCCTTTTATAATCTAACAATCTTTGAGTTCTAGATATACAAAGATAAACAATTGGAATTGATAATATACTGTTGGTTTGTTATTGTTTCTATTGGAACAAACAGTTTGAGAATTCCTAAACTCCTTAACCAACTTAGTCTTAGTGTCCCATAAATAACAGGAGAATGAACCAACCAGTCCTAAAGAAAAGAGTCCTACATATCAGTATGCATCTAACCGTATGGTGCAGAGAGTCCAGTCAGTGGATGGAATCAGGAAGGACTGAGGGAAAGCATATGCTGTGCAGCCTGAAGATGAACCCATTTCACATAGGTTGGGGTCAGATTTCATGGTCTGCTGTGTTGCTGTTTGGTTCCACACTGTATTCCCTCCCTGGGTGAAGGTGCTGAGAGACATTGGTTCCTGTCCCACTGGGTCTGATGGGTCAGGGGTCTCAATGTCTCTCCGCTGAGGACTTCTGGTGATGTGGATGGTGCTGCCTGAGTCTGGGTCCTACAACACACAAAATACATGTCAATTTCAGTTCCTAATGGTACTACAGAATAATGATCAAAATAGAGCAATGTGTGGTCATGCAAGAAATATACTGGTCATTGATGACCTCAGAAGATGTCACTGGAGAGTCACAGATTTGCTCAAATGAGCTATGGTATCTCTGTTTAAATCTAGCTGGACACAGTCATGTGGCTCACTAGAGGAGAGCAACAGTTGTAGTCAGTGGTCAGTGAGTTGGTACTTACGGTGTTGAAGGACTGGTAACACACTTGGGGTCTGGAAGGTCTTAATGGTGGCAGGACCCTCACCTCCTGACGTTATYACCTGGACCTCCAGTCTGTAGTACGTGGCTGGCCGCAGGTTAGACACCACCAGCAGACTATGGTCCTGAAAGGGTTAACAGCACAAGAGAAGACCATTAACCCTCGTTGGTGCCACTGTAGAAAACATTATTTGACATACCAAATGTTGTATGTAAGAAGCATTCAGACAAGGATAAATCAAAGTTGATCTACTTTTTGGGGTCAAGAACTCACACTAATGACATTTTCTATCAGCTTCCATTTTCTTTTGTGAAACATTTTCTACAACTGTAAAGGATTTGAGCAGCAATGTTGTATCAACTTTTAATTGTCCTCCAAGACTGGCTGAATACCTTTCTCACAGGCAGACAGTTGTTTAAAGCTTTAATCTTGGTTGGACTTCAGGGCTAGTATCACTTTCTGGTACCTGTATAACTTTTTTCACATAGAAGTCTAGAGTTTTTGTCCGTTCTGATGTTAACATGTTGAATTATCTGTTAGGTAAACCTGGGCTATATCCCATCCACCATCTGCTCTCTATTCAGCCACAGAGGTAAATAAACACATMTTCTGTTTTCTCTCTTTCCCTGCCTGATAAACTGAGTGTAGTGATGAGTGTTTTTATTTTTAGAGCTGCGAGCGGCTCACTGGGTGGCGCAGACAGGCGGAACGTGTTGTTGATCGATTAGATTATGTAAAACAGTGGGTTTTTCAGCACGCTCATACAGGATGAAAGAGGAAGCAGGGAAGGTAGATGAAACACAGGAGGAGGAGAACTTCTAACGGGACCCCTCCCTCAGATCTCTGTGTATGATTGCACACCACTGCTTATCTAGTTCTTCATGTAAAGAGGGCAATGCAGTGTATCCTTAAAATACCTCCACTCCTGGCAGGCATTGTATAATGAAATGCTGAAGATCACACTTATTTTTTCAGCACACAGAGGGCAGTGTCCCTGGGAAAAGTACAATATATTCTTGATAACATTTTCCTTCAAATTCTTGCGAAGCTTTTGTGTCCTACAGCAAAAGCAAATACATTACAATAGCCACTTCCTGGTATAACCAATTCTAAAGTGAATGACTGCATGTACCTTTCCAAACAAGRATTATCGCTACAGGAATAATAGTTATTTGAATATAACGGAGTTGAATAGACTTACTGGAGGCAGGATCTGGGACTGGGAGATGATGCTGTTGGGCAGGCTGTTTTGTCGGCTCTCAGTGGTGACCTCGGCCCAGGTGACCTGGAAGCCTGTGATTCGTTGATGGGCCAGGATCTGTGASACCCGCCACAGAAAGTTGCCCGTGACGTTTCCCTCGTGGATGGAGAAGGACGCCGTCAGATTCTCMGACTTAGCCAACACTTTGGGAAGTGGGGCTGCAGAGAGAGATCGGAATAACTATGTTGAAAAACACTCGTCTGATGGACATGTATTCTTGGCATAATGTAAACTRTAAGTGCTAGGCTGGGAAGAAAGTCATAGTAAATAAATAAGGCAAAAATCTACTATAACATGAGAAGAAGCCTCTTTCAACAACCGTGTGGAGAGTCGTGGAGTCGGRCACATAATGCAACATGATAATAAGAGTATGAACATAACATGACCTGGTTGTACTGGGCAGCTGACTCACCTTCCTCCCCAGGACAGGGGATGTGTTTGTGGCTCTTGCTCCTGATGGTGGTGCAGGACGGGGTGAGGAAGGTGGTGCTCTCGTCCTTGGCGCGCCTCTTGGACTTGAGCATGTGAACAGTGACTTTRTACTTGCAGGAGAAGAGCAGGCCTGGGAGGTTGATGTAGTTCTCCTGAGCCAAGAGACACATTAAACGTTCAGAGCCCTGACATGATATCGCCCAGGTCACGTCCCAGGAAACCACCACAGATAATTAAATCCATGGAGCCAAGAGAGGATCAGGTTCCCTCCCTATGCCCTGGAACATGGCCCACATTACTGAACCACTTTGAACATTCACATGTTAGGGGTTAACCCACTASTCCTCCATWCAAACTACAATGAAAAAAATATTWGATTATTTTGATGGGTTYCAAGTGTAACACAAATATAAAAGGAGGTATCTGATAAAGACGAGGGGACAAGAATGCATTTCRGGGTCATTTGAAACGAAAATGACATGTTAAATGAATTATTCCAGAATTTTTTTCCAGGAAACATGAAGATTTCCTGCTGAGTGGCTGATCTTTTTTATGATGATTTCTTCAAATTAAAACAACAACAATACAATATAATATGAATGGCCGCTCCCATCAGTCTGTTCATTGGGTGAGCTCGTCCCCAGACGCCAGCAGGGCAAAGCCCCCGCCCCGAAGGGATTTTCCAATGGCGGGAAGGACCAAGCCCCGCCCAACGCCCGGGAGGGCATGGAAGCGAGCATAACCAACGCCCGGGAGGGCATGGAAGCGAGCATACCCAACGCCCGGGAGGGCATGGAAGCGAGCATACCCAACGCCCGGGAGGGCATGGAAGCGAGCATACCCAACCACCAGGACCAGCACACACACTGCTCACAGCGTGAAACCAAAACACAAAACAGAACTAAATGCAAAACATACAATAATCACAYCCCCACCCTCACACCTGATTGGAGGACCTCAAACATCATACTGTGCATGTGTGTATGTATTTATTCCCACACTCATTAATTACAACCTTCAGATAGCCACAGATCAACCCATCTTTCTCATTAAATCATCATTCTACCATTTCCTCTTGCAATACATAACTTCATTCTACCACGGTGTCTCACCAGGGACTTCAAACTCTCCATCTGCAACATTTCAGTCCAAATGTTCCCAAAAATAAACATTTTACCCAAGAGCACAATAATATTTCCTATTGACTGACTGTGGTCCAACCGGGCTCTGATAGTATGACATAACAATCATTCCTGGACCCGACTCCAAAAACAAGCCACCGATGGACAGTACCAAAAGATGTTCAATTGCTTCGGTTTCCTCGTGGCATAGTCTGCACAAGGCTGACTGACTCTTTTCATAGTCTGCACAAGGCTGACTGACTCTTTTCATAGTCTGCACAAGGCTGACTGACTCTTTTCTAAGTCATGCACAAGGCCTGACTGACTCTTTTCATAGTCTGCACAAGGCTGACTGACTCTTTTTGTAGCAAGAATTTTATATAATAGCTTAAATTGAAAAGAAAGGATTGATGTGTCAATTGTTGTTTGGTATATCAGTTCATAAACCCGATGCCATGGTATTGGGACATCGTAAATCTGTTCCCAACCATCTTGAAMTTTATGTGRSATAGTTGTTAACCCTCTTGACCGTAAGTGAAACTGACACATTTTACATTGGTCATTTTAAGCCATTTATGATTMAAACATTTTGGCAGACAAACTAATTATCTCTTTTCTATTTAAGTAATTGCCTCTTTCAATTTTGTGACAGAACTGCGAAGAGTTGTTATCATTTTGTATTGAGCATACATCTCCATACACCTTGATTAACTGCTGGTATGAGAATTTTAACATAGTTGTTTCCAAGGTACATTATAAACATGATACCTTATACTATACATTATCTTGAAAACATTGGTTTACCCTCTATCAGTACATTGAAGCCATTTAATTTGCTGTAATAAATGTTCTGCCTCTTCTGGAGGATAACATTTGAATTGTAGCCAACTCTGTATGGCTTCATTTAAAAAGGAGGATACTTTAAACAGGGTTCTATTGTCAATCCACCGAAAATTGATGGTTTTAATCTGTATAACAGCAAAGAGACCACTTTTAAGGATTGGACGTGCCTCTCTTAGTGGCTCACTGGAATTAAATCTTCCATTTGTAATAATGACATTCTACACTAATAGTCGTGAACTCAGAGGGCGAGTGTTCTCTCTCTGATATGCAACAGCCCTGATTAAAAATGAACCAAGGCGCCATGTTCACACACAAGAGACAAGGACAGCGCTGTGCTGGAATCCTTCCCAGGGACCTATAGAAAAAGGATGTGTATTTCCTAGCAACCAGAGAAGGGCTCCCTGAAGAATGTGTTGCTTGCCAGGCCTATGCCATCCTGGAACAGCGCTGAGTTCAATCAGCCCCCCCCCCCCACACACACACACACCCAGCCCCTGCACCCAATGTGCTCATGCTGGGGGTGCATGGTCCATCATTCCCGAAAACATTGTTTTAGTACAGCGCACCATGTTTGGGCAGTGCACCATGTTTGACCACACCGACTGAGTCATAATCAAAACAACAGTCGCTGATTTACCCGCTGCAAAGCTGCACAGCAGGACTGAGGCGCTGAGTGGGGCCCTTTTCTTTACACGAGATGTCTTTTCTTAGTGCCAGACAAAAGGCTGGCGGGCACTTTGCATACCACTGAGTTGTAGGGCTGTGACGATACCAGCATCGCTATATTTTTTCCTTGACAAAAATGAAAACACAAAGCAGACCAAACTCTTTGGTCCTTTAAAAACCTACTGTACGTCAAATATATTGGAAAATAAATACATGTGACTCTAGGTGACAACATGATGTTTGGTTCCGACACTAGAGCTGCTTTCCTAAAGAAATKAAATCTGCTTCATGTTTTGAACAAGACACAGCCACACACACACTTGGAGCAATGAATGTACTTTGATAGAAGGATGATTTGGGGTATGAGACAGACCTGTGTGACTGACTTCTCTGGTCCTCTGGTCTCGTTGTGACTGCAGTACTCAGGCATCCACTGGACATGGTAACGACTCACCAAAGGATCTGGGAGTAGAGGAGGAAGAAGAGAGATGAGAGTAGTCAATGACCTGGTGCAAAAACAACAAAGAACCCAATGACAAAGACAATATCAGACATGATACTTGCTTGTTGGATAAAATGATCTTATCGTATAATACATTATCTTACAATAACACCCAGTCAGACTGTCTGAGTACTCTCTATTAGTGTCCCACCATCAGTCTGATCTTATCAGGCATTAACAGATGCTGCTGATACACTAGCTGGTGAAACGCATTAAAACCCGATTCTTACATTTCCTACTGTGACTCATCTCAACGTGACATTAATGTCAACATAATAAAATAAGAAATAAACTAAATACGTACATTCAAATATTTCTCCTAAATGTTGTGTTGAATCATYTCATCAGCGGAACGTGGCCATGTTTAAAGGCCTACCCTCAGCAATGCTGAACCAGCGCCAGTCTCAAACCCCGGGTCCCAGCCCCAGTTCGCTTCATTACTAAACCGTAGACCCTCATTGGCTAATCAGCGCTGTTTATGCTCCCATTGCCCCCTGATATTTTACAGGAATTATTATTCATCTGGCTGTGTGCGTTCAGATGTGAAATTATACTTCTCCGATTAATAATTGAGTTACGCTGTGTTAGCCCTTGGCAGGGGCCTGGATTGCGGTCGGGAGATAAAAGGAGGCCTTTGAAGGTTTCGACACGGATTTGGCGTGCTCAGCCTCCCAGCAGTTTGGAAGCAGAAGAGAGGAATTAAGGGGAAGCGGGAAATTAGGGGAAAATAAACAAGATATGCGTAGCCGAGCTGACAGAGAAGAAGAGGTACGTAAAAAAAGGGAAGGAACATTAAATCAGGTATAGAGCAGCACGGCAGAGTTACATAAATCAAGGCTGAGAGCTCGCCTCAGAAGTCTACTGATCACCGTCGCTTCTGTCTGTCTGTCTGTGTGTGTGTCTGTGTGTCAGGCAGTGATCCACTATCTCACCCTCTGAGACAGTCCTTTATAAACCTATGTCTCATGAAACAGTACAGATAGACATTCCTACTTGACCAGATGTGTCCCAATGTTGAGCTGCCTCAGAATGAGCGAGTGCAGTAATCAGCAGCGTTGAGTTAATCTGTCCCTCAGTCTGAAGTTCTGAACACAGTCTGATGAAGAGAAACCTGATCCTAGGCTATCAGGGACCAGGTTTCTCTCTCTCGCTCTCTTTCTTCCAGTATAACCCGGGTGGTCAGACGCAGACCGAGAGGCAGACCCAAAGGCAGGCATCCATCATCAGCCCAGTTAGAGGCTGAGTCTGAGCCCACCACACCATCACCCTGTCAGACTAGGACTGCTGCAGCGTAGTGTAGTGTAGTCATCCCCCCAGGCTAGTCCATGGAGCGAGCCCAGAACTAACTCCACAACACTGGGACTGAAAGCTTAGCCGACCCAGTCACAATCACTCAGCCTCCGGAGCCCGGGSCAGCCCTGCTAATCACTCTGGACCAGGAATACTTCCGTCTCTTCTCGGTCTCTTTCTCTCTCTGCGACTCAGCAGATGGCTTCTCCATCAGAAGCACCACTGGGCCTCTCCTCTCCTCAGCCAGGCCAGCCTGGGCATTCCTGCCTCCACTCTGTGGAGTTTGGCTTGGCGATGACATACACTACCGTTCAAAAGTTTGGGGTCACTTAGAAGTGTCCTTGTTTTTGAAAGAAAAGCAAAAAATTTTGTCCATTAAAATAACATCAAATGAATCAGAAATACAGTGTAGACATTGTTAATGTTGTAAATGACTATTGTAGCTGGAAACGGCAGATTTGTTATGGAAAATCTACATCGGTATACAGAGGCCCATTATCAGCAACCATCACTCCTGTGTTCCAACGGCACATTATGTTAGCTAATCCAAGTTTAGCATTTTAAAAGGCTAATTGATCATTAGAAAACCCTTTTGTAACTATGTTAGCAGAGCAGAAAACTGTTGTTCTGATTAAAGAAGCAATAAAACTGGCCTTCTTTAGACTAGTTGGGTATCTGGAGCATCAGCATTTGTGGGTTTGATTACAGGCTCAAAATGGCCAGAAACAAAGAACTTTCTTCTGAAACTCGTCAGTCTATTCTTAATTTGATAAATTAATGCTATTCCATGTGAGAAATTGCTAAGACACTGAAGATCTCGTACAACACTGTGTACTACTCCCTTCACAGAATAGCATTAGAGTGTCTAGTTTGAAAAAAAGACACCTCGCAAGTCCTCAACTAAAAGCTTCATTAAATAGTACCCTCAAAACACCAGTCTCAACGTCAACAGTGAAGAGGTGACTAGCCTTTTAAAATGAATAACTAACACAATGTGCCATTGGAACACAGGAGTGATGGTTGCTGATAATGGGCCTCTGTACGCCTATGTAGATATTCCAGAAAAAAATCTACCGTTTCCAGGTACAATAGTCATTTACAACATTAACAATGTCTACACTGTATTTCTGATCAATTTGATGTTATTTTAATGGACAAAAAATGTGMTTTTCTTTCAAAAACAAGGACATTTCTAAGTGACCCCAAACTTTTGAACGGTAGTGTATATTAGCAACATAACATAGTCCAGTGAATGGGACTTGACTGGCTACCTTTGGAGCATGCCTTTCAAGGTTTCCATATTTTCGTAGGGGAACGTGGTCTAAGGAGTTTGTGGACAATGCTGTGCGGTGAATGTTTTAACTCTTTCATGTCGTCCGTGTGTTTCTGGAGGGTGACGTCAGGTCTTGTAAAACAAAATTGACGGTTTCAACACTAATATATGAGAGAGGGCTCATTTTAACTACAGCTGTCAATAAACCCCAGCATACAGAGCCCCTCTCGTTCCCTGTGTTTACTGTTCTTCAGCTAACAGAACATCCTAGGCYGCCGCTCCTCCTGGTCCACAGTAGATTTAAACTCACCCTGAGCTCTTATTGCCCTTGTCAAAGACAACCCGTTTCATTTAGTTGATCTACAATATCCAGTARCTTTTCCTACAGATTTAACTCAATTGAGAACCAATCATTTCCCGACATTGATTAGCCAATAAAAGGATGCAGGATGCCTGATGAAGGGCAGAATGATGTGGTAATTACAGTAGGGTCGGCGCCAAGGCCCAAACACGCTACAATAATATGGTACGTACCCCCTCGGTTCTTCCAGTAGATGCGGACCTGTAGCTGGCCGTCCTGGTAGAAGGGTGTGCCCACCTCCAGAGGGCCGGCCGGGCGCTTGCCAAGGGTGGAGCCAACAGGCATCATAACCTCCTCCTTCTTGGACACTGGTTTCACTGGGTTGGAGAAGGAAAAGAGAAGTTAACATCAGATTTCTAGTCCAGCTAATCTCATAAAATCTCCAAATGCARCTCAAAGCTCTAATATGGGAAGGTTACAGTATGCTTAAAGATCTATGATCATATCAATAGTTATGCTAATAAATACTGTAAAATGAATTCATAAAAACTATTAAACAGTGTCATTATTTATCACTAAGTCAGATGGGTGCAGCCTTGTTTAGACTCGATGTCCCATGATGTCTTACCAGAGTCATTGTTCTGGGCAGCGGTGCTGAAGTGGAGTGATGCCTTGGAGCTCTTCAGACGCACCTGACCCCAGTAGGTGACTGCCTGCAGCTCCACTGTGTAGCTACTGTTGGTCAGCAGCCCCTCCAGATCCACCCAGCTCTGGGCCTGAAATCCCAGAGACAACACCACGTCAACCACAGCCAGAACACAATGTGGCCAGACCACAACCWTATCACTCAAACCAGATGACTCAGATCCCTGTCCCAGTCTAGTCCATTTCAGTCCCAGCCCAGGCTAGCCCAGTCCCAGCCGAAGCCAGGTCTGTGGGAATAAGAACCATCCTTATTGGGAACACGTGTGCTGGTCTAAACCAACATGGAGAGAGGAGATAGTAATAGAGTCTTAGGCCTGAGGCTTTACGCTCTGTGTGAGGGAGCAGTGTTATTCCCATCCCCTGGGGCTTCRTTACGGTGTGTTTAGGTCTCAGCATTCCTCCAGCAGCATGAGCCTGATAGGCTCCAGTTATGGACCAGTGCTTGTTTTGATATTCCACCATCAGCAGGTAGCTTTCAAAGCCCTGAGGTGCCAAAGTATCAAAATATATCTGGTGTCTCCCAGCTTTCTCACCTCCATGCCACATCTGCATCTGGTTACCAACACTAATTCCGGATCCTAAGTCAGCACAAGTGGAATGACTGTCTAGACAATAGCGTTTTTGCTTTATTCTTCATAGCGATGCTAAGCTAAACAGACATTTGATACTATTGCACTTGTTAAACCACTTCATTTGACAGCTTGTTAATCGTTATTCAATTAATAAGAAACCACTGGGCTAAAAGACCTTGACTTATCCTCGGTTACCAGTAGTCAATCAAAATAACAGTAACCTTGACAAATATGGGTTAGGTTATCCAAGGAACACATCCCTGTGACACTATCTAGCCGTAAATGAGGAATACATTAGATGTTATGTTTTCTTTCAAAGCTTAACCAAGCGTTTAAGGGGAATTTAATTTGTTTGAGGAAATAAAACAATGAAAAAGGCCTGCAGTGCGCCGTGCTGCATGAGCGATTACTTTAAGAGTTTATGTATTTAAATGCCTTACGTTGCTGATCTTTTTCCATTGTGGGGCCTGTGGTTCTTATTTACAGTGCAGAGACTAGGGGAGCGAGGCTGAGCTTGAGATGGGTCTGATCCAACCAGCCCATCCAGGCCCTCGGGTGTCTAGCCTCCCAACCTGCAGACACATCACCCAGACGGGAAGAGAAGAGCCGATGCTTACCCCGTTGGTGGTCTTCCTCCTCTTCTTCTTGGACGGCACCAGCGACTTGCCGGGAACAGTCCAGCTCCAGAAGACTTTGTAGTGATGGACGGGGATGTCGGGCTCCGAGGGCAGGGTCCAGTTAAGATGGGCTGTCACCGTCCCCTCAGCACCCAGCGTCATGTTAGTAACACGCAGGCTGGTTGGTCTGGGAGGGGCGGCGGGATCTGGAGAGAGACCAGGAACACAGTACTCTAATGTCATGTAATCCACAGCAGTTCTCCTTCTCTCTCCCCCCAGCTGTTAAGCTTTAATTCAGGGACTGACTGAGGAGGATAATGTTAGACACAGAAAGACTATTGTTTCATAATGGAAGACAGCAAGAGATCATGATAGAGCTGTTTTTGTTTGTACAATTTGGGAACGACCACAAATAACGGCGCCGGCAGAAAAGTGACAGCTGCGATGTTTTTTTGGTGCTAATAAGTGGCTGGAGGCTCACAGACCAATGAAAAAACACAAATCAACAAAATACTGAGATTCATTCAAATGGACGATCACTTAAACCACATTAATGTGTTTATCCTTGCTTAAAATCATATCAGACGTTTGGTTTAATGTGTCTAACCAGGATACATTTGCACCAGTTAAGACAGCTTTGCAGTGCAGCTGAGAGACCAGAATAAGGAGGGGCCCATATGAGAGGCCCAGCCAGTATGATGGTGTAAAGTCATTAGTCCACCACTGACAATCTGTCATGAAATGTTATGACAGGTGTCACGTCACGTCTACGACAGCRTTACACAGGACAGAGAGCTCGGCTCAATGGTCACCAAACACATGCTGCTCACTTTCACATTCCATCTTAACTTGAGTCTACCTAGCGTGCATGTGTGTGTGCATACGAGTGTGTGTGTAAGATGATGTTTCAGAGCTTGTTTAGAGCCTGGCCAGATGGGGTCTGCCCCAGGATTGCTGCCGGCTGCCGCATATAGTCAGTACTGATGTCAGGCCAGGGGTCCCAGGAAGGGCCAGGCAGAGGCAGGGCCAGGCAGAGGCAGGGCCAGGCAGAGCCAGGCAGGGCCAGGCCAGGCAGAGGCAGGGCCAGGCAGAGGCAGGGCCAGGCAGAGGCAGGGCCAGACGCCAGACCAGAGGGAAAGGCCTATTAATGAGAAAATGGAGACTACAGCCCTGTTACTGTTAGCTCAACTCCCCTTTCTTCCTTCTCCCACCTGAAACACATTTGAGGTGGTTTCAAAGCGCAATTGGACGCATCGTTTGAGTGAACCAGCTAATGTTATCCATGCTATATAAATAAGCAGTGAGTTTTTTGAAAATTGCCCAAACAAAGTATGGTGGTGCGAAATTGCAATCAGATGATCAGGCTGAGCTATGTAAGTAACAATGGAATGACAGAATCAATCGCTCATCAAGTGAMAGCTCTCATCCATCCATCAGCGTTGTGGGACTGATTGGAGGTCAGTTTCCAGGCCTGCAGCACAATCCTGTTTCCACCTGGTGTCTGGTGATGTCACGCAACCTGTCAGAACACCCAGGGGACTTCATGTTAGAATATAAATGACAAGGAAGGTCATTCAGGCAAGGTACTTTGTTTTGGTTCCCTGGTGAATATTGCACCACAATCTTGTCATAGACTATGCAAAAAAAAAATGCCTTCATTACTTCCTCAGCTATTCATATTGAAGATGAAGACAAAGGTGGTCCCTGCTAGACAAAATCTCTACCCAAAGCCATGTTGGTAAAGCAAACACACCACAAGAACTCAGACGAAGGGCCAAATCCGGAGCCAAATCAACTTGATCCCAGTGAACTGCAGAACGTTGCTCACAGCTCTGCCTCTACACCTCAAACCAAACTATCTGCTCTACCTCAGATGAAATCTAGACACAATATTACATTCATAAACCTGTAATCCAGACTAAAGGGTTGTTTAGAGTCATTCAACATAGAARCACTCAGAGTAGTACAGGCATCAGCACAGTCTCAGCCCACTATCAAACACAATGCTAATCTGTAACACAGATCTGAAGCACTGAGCAGCCTACCTTACCTCATTCTCCCTGGAAGCCAGACAATAACTTACATGCAGTTGAAACCTGCAATATCCTGACTAATTTGGACATATTACATTTTATACGGCTGTAAAGAGGGAAAGCCCCACCTTTGAAGAGTTAAACGTACAAAGGTGTGGTTGCATCGCTATGGAGAAAAGCACATGTTCTGCACGCACAGTGGTTTCTGATGACTTTCTGTGCTCTGTTTGGCATCAGTGTGCATCAATTTCCATTTAGCTCAGAGGACAACTTTAGGGACGGAGGGGCGAGGAATGCTTAATAATCTGACTTAAGGTTCAGGTTTGTTAGGTAGGGGAAAGAAAAAGAAACAGATKACATATGGTTGTGATGGATATTTAAAGACACCGTGCCAAAACCTTTTTGTTATTTGCTTTTAATAAATGTGAGCATTACGGGTGTAATCTTGCAGAATATTCCAGCACAGGAACAATGTTACGTTCCTGCAGTGTGGGTGTTTCCCCTCACTGCAGGATTGATTGAATTTCAGGCAAAAGTTAGACACACACAAACATGCAAAAAAACACAATTTGTCCATGAACAAAAATGGGGAAATTGGCCGTTACTGAGACAAATCAGGCTGTAATGGATTGTCCCAAAGTCTCCACCTGTTCATAGCCCTTGACTGTAGTAAATGGAAGGATAGGGTGTCACACAGGAACTGAGTAGGGGCCACACACACACAACCCCCACACTCTCCCAGACACAGCCTACCTCTGGAGGAGCGGAAGTGCTTGCTGGGGGCAGTAAACCCGCGGGTCCCGTGTACATTGACGGCAGCCACTCTGAACTGGTACCATCTGCTGGCTCTGATGTCGGCCAGTTGGATGCGCTCCTCTGTAGTCTGAGCGACAGATGGGAGAGAGCAGCCACACAGGGGTTAAAGGTCACACAGGGTCGCAGCTCATGTGAGTGTTGCTGCCACATCAGTCATCTGTCTGTTTCTCTTTGCCAAACTTTCAAAGACACTGCGACTAAGGAATGTGCAACAGTGTGCGACAGTGTGATTGAGTGCAGTGCTTCCACAGCTGTGGAGTACCACCCCGACATTGTTATGTCTCTTTTGTGGAGAACATATTTTGGTTTAGTTTTAGGGTTGGTTTTTCCACCAAATAATGCATCACTAATTCTTCATCTTCGTAAAAAGCAACCGTGTAATTAATTTAGGATAACTAAACATGAAATTATTTGATTATAATATACTGTATGTGAATGAAAGAGCAATCCTCCAGCAGCATTGAGGTAGTCAGAGAAGGAGCCTGGTGTGGTGCCCTACCTGTGCCACGGTCTCCCACTCTGTGGCGTCGTCCTCACTGGGGTGGATGCCATAGTTCCAGCGGCGCTGCACCACGTACAGGACAGGCTCCACAGAGATGTTGAACTTAGAGGACCAGCGGATCACCAGGCCTCCGGACGGCTGCTCCACAAACACCAGCTCCTTTCTGGGCTTCAGGGGTGCTCCTGAAAACATTCATTGACATCACTGTGAGACAGAGTTAGGGAGAGAATGGGGCATGACATCATCACTGTGAGTGACTTTAGRCAGAGAGGAAGAGGCGAAGCCAGATGATTTAGATAAGTCCTTTTTTTGTATGGAGGTCTATGAGCGTGTCGAATTACGTGATGCTTATTTGAATGAATATAAGTCTCGTAATGTTTAGGCTGTTAATGTACTAATATCACATGGCATTATGGCAACTTTGAGAAAAAACACTTAGTTATGCCTGTTGTTCACACCTGCCCTCATTGTCTAGAATTGTCCCACCTGATCTCGCCTGCCTTCAATCATTGAGGACATGTATTTCCATTGTCAGAGCGGTCACTTGGCTATCTTGTCAATATAATAGATMATCTTTGCTTGAGGACAGACATATAACATCATCACTGTGTGACTTTGGGAGAAACATTACAGATTTGAGATTGACAGACACTGTCCGAGACACTGTCCACTGGGTCAATATCATGGTCRTTGTGCTGTGACGGACCGTGATATACTCTTGGATAGAGAGAATGTGGTTTACCAGCTGTCTCTTTGGGGAGGACACAGATAGTTAGCCTCTGGGTATGTGAGGTAGTGGAAAGCCGAGGAGCTTAAATTATCTTCTCTCCATGTCAAAACACACTCAGATGCACACACACACACACACACACACACGTGTACAATCCATTTGCCTCATTGTCCCTCAGATTCAACCCATTTAAACTCTGTCAATGTGCCCATGTGCGATAAATCCGATTTATTAAGTGCGCAGTGTAGGGAAAAGTGAGTGTCCATGACAGACTAACTCTCTCCTGGAGGATTTATTTCAGCTGAGATGTAGTGAGTTGTTGATTGAGCATCGGGCTAAGTGTTAATGAGATGGAGATTGGAAACGCAGCGTTCAGGAGWACAGAAGAACACTGAATAAATCCCACACCTCTCAATAAATCACCTGCCGTTCTCACACACTTACTTACCCAAGGACCTCTCCCCTCGATCTGAGGAGAGCGAGCGCCTAGCGCTGCTCTGTATTCATGAAATGCACACAGTATAAACACACATACTCAAGTCAAAGTAACTGCAAACAAGGTGCTCAAAATAGTGTTGAATTGCCTGTGCTGCATAAGCAGGCTGCTTCAACGTGTTACATCTCTATTGAGTATTTTTAACGTGATTGATTGATACTCATTGTATGCCGGGTGGGAGATGAAGGTGGGCCCATTTGCCAGACACATATAGAGTCAGTCTTGAGTCTCATAGATAGAGGCTCGACACAGAGGAACAGCTGTGTGCCATTGTGCTGAGGTGTGTGTGTGTGTGTGTGTGTGTGTGTGTGTGTGTGTGTGTGAGACAAACACAATACCACAGCATTCCTACTCCCTCCGCCATGATTCATCTTCCCTCAGCTACACACACACACACACACACACACACATCCCGTCTCTTCATCCAACAACCATCCACACGCAGCAAAGTGACAAACCCTCTCTTAGCTCGCACCCCTACAAAGATTACCCCTATGCGGCTAGATCCCATCCAAGAATCGTACTAACAGGATTCATCTTCCAATGGCCACATGCTTGCTCTGCCCCATCCAAAAAAACATAACCATGAAGTTCGCCTTGATGAACAGTTATCAAGAGCGGAGCATTCATTCATGTATTGTGCATTCCAACAATAACGCTCCTGGATTATAATGCTGAGTGCTCACGCACACACTGTCAAAATGACCTGGCTAATTACAGGGGCCGTAGCAAACAAGCACCAATCAAGGTGGGAGGAACACATCCAACARTACATTCTTCAAAAGGTGATTGTAGTACAATGGCATCCCATAGTCTTCAAACACTGATGAGTGCTCAGTGTCATGCCATGGTTCCCAGAGTCATCAATATACATGGTTACATAGGTCTCTGACGGTTAACAATGAAGATATGCGTCATATTTTATGTGCATCAAATGACTGTCTTTGTTTTGGAGCACAGAGGCAGCAATACATCCATACCCCAGGATGGTCATGCACTGTTCAATCTTTTAAATACATTAGTGGTGTGGAGCTGTGAATGGCTGGGGAGGACGACGGCTGGCTGGCGARTGTGAGGATCAAGCATCACAGCGTCTCAAGAGGGAGAGAGACCATAAGTAAAGACTGACAGATTTACATAAGGACACGGGCTGAGAACAAGACTGCCTTTCCACACTGGTCTCTCAGTGATCACTATTATGGTGACAGAATAACCATCTATCACAAATGACTGCCAACCCATCATGGCTGAGGGAAAAGGGGGAGAGACATATCTTATTCAAAACTCCACTTTGCTAGTACAGCTTTGAACAAAAAAGAAGACGTTACAGTCTCGTGAGTAGTATGTAATATCACTGGGTTCTATTGATGTCAAGAGAAAAGCTCTACATATGGGACCAAGGCCCTGTAGTCATCTTCTGTGTATTTGTGTTCAAAAGACATAACACACACACAATG
Source organism: Salvelinus sp. IW2-2015 (assembly GCF_002910315.2). Lineage (NCBI taxonomy): Eukaryota > Metazoa > Chordata > Actinopteri > Salmoniformes > Salmonidae > Salvelinus > Salvelinus sp. IW2-2015. The sequence goes on from NC_036875.1 coordinate 24,070,671, forward strand.
AGCTCTGCTTTCTACAGCGCACTCTTCCGCTGTCACACACTCGCTGGGGACCTTCACCTGCACACACACACAGGGCACACAAACACATCTGAGAGCGATCTCCGCGGGGGAAACGCTCCATTTCACCCGGCTCTCGTCAGAATAATGGCTTCCAGCATTATGGATCATCCTGAACACACACTTGTGCACATACAGAAACAATTACTCTCTCCACACTGTGAGCACATAATTACACCTTCAACAATGGAGATCAGGATTGGAATTCAATCATGACTTAAAGCAGACTGCTAATTAAAACATGTGCAAATCTGATACCAATACAGATCAATCATAGGCTGTGTTTGGATTTACAGGACAGTCAACTGTTTGGCTCTATATACGTTTGTCTGTTCTCTATGGTGAATGTATCTAAATGTACAGTATATTCAACTCCTCAATGATACCTCTCCTTTTATCTTTCTCCATCCACACAGGCTGTGAATCTCCAGGCCATGACACTGCCTTTACTGTACATCCATTCTTTCAGAATATATTAATGCATGCTTCAACACACCACCACCACCCCCCCCCCCCCCACACACACACACGTGTGTGTGCACTTCAAAAATAGCCACAGCTCTGTCACTGCATTGCTTCAAAGACTGAAAGAGGCAGGTTCCAGTCTTTCCACTGAGCCCAGTTCCACTTCTCCTGCCTTGTTATCAGTGTGCTGCTGACAAACACAACTGAAGAAGATCCAGCTTCCATCTCCTGGCCCAGAGGCACTGAGAGAGTCTTCTCTCGCTCTTCCACAATGGGCTGTGCACTCTCCTCTTGTCTCTGAACATCSAGACACCTCAGGCAGTGACATTAAAACAGTTTTACTGGAGGTCTCCCTCCCTCTCTGTGCATCTGTTCTTTTGTGAGCCTAAAGCTGATTTAGAACAATTTCACACACTGGATGTATCATAAAATACAGCATGTACAGAATGTGGGGATTGCGTGGAGACAAAGAAACTCAAGTGAAATATTGGTCTATTTTGAATAAAAATTAAATGTATGGTTCACTGCATAGCTAAATGGATTTTGCAGCACTACTAGTGAAACTTGGTATATCGTGTATACACAAACACATACCGCTAAAAAGGCATAGCCTTGCTAAATAATAACCGAAGATGATTTACAATATTCAAGGACAAAAGTTAAAGCACAGAAAGCTACTACTGCATTTGAATAACCGAATATGACAGAGTTCTGTGTACAGTAACTAGCTTTAGTGTTGTACCCAATGATGTCACATACGGCGCCTGTACAGTACATGTCATATTATGATGTGTCATTGTACCTTTGTAGAGGTTTTTGGGGGTCTGACAGGTGTGTCCGCAGCCATTGGAGCAGCACTTCTTGACAGCGGAGCACTCTCCATCCTCCTCACAGCTCTCCACGCAGGCTGCAGCGAAGCCACTGGCCTTCTCAGGGGCCGAGCAGTCCCCCTGTTTCACCCCTTCTACAGACTTCAGGAACTCACAGCTAGTCAAACACTCATAGTGCTTCTTGGGAAAGAGGGGCTGGAGGGTAGAGGGGAACAAGGAGGTGGTAGGAGGAGGAGAAGAGGAGGAAGAGGACGAGGTAGGAGGGGGAGGAGGAAGAGGAAAGGGAAGAGGTGGACAGGAGGAAAGGCAAATGAAAAATGTGTATCAGGTGACTTGTAACGTTGAGTGTGCCAGTGCTTGAACTGGCAGGTCAGCGAGCTAACAGGGATTGTCCTGTTTACATTGAACCTGCTGACTAATTTGAGTGGTGAGTAAGTTAAACAGCTTTGATTCAATCTTACACGGAGTGCCATTACATTACAGTAGAGAGAAAAAAAGAGCCTCCACTTTACTTTGCTTGACGCTCTTCGTTCCCTCAGACTTTCCCCTTATTGAATTTTCCCACTCCAGAGGGAGCACTCAAAATCCGAGGCGGTGGCAATAGTGACATACGTACCTCGCATAAGTCCTGGCACTGATTTTCCTTCAGGTCCCAGGATTCCTTGCAGGGCTCCAGGCACTGTGAAAGGGAGAAGGAAGGGTGTCAGTGCTTCAAAGAGCCAGCCACATTAAAGAGCTTAGTGTGAGCGAAGCCTGAGAGGGTGCTCTCTCTCGCTCTCCCTTGCTCTCTTTCTGTCTCACTCCCTCTCCTCTCTGACTGCCAAGCACCTCACACAGCCACTTCCACGGTACACACCACAATCAGCATTCACACCTCTTTGTTACAAAATCCCCACATACTTTCAAAGAACATCAACAATTTTCTACAAAAGAAGGTAACAGGCCAATGGCCAAAGCGGATTCGTTTCAGAATAGAGCAAAGAGCACAGTCGCTGTGACTCCCAAAATCCATTCAATAGCTATAATTTTTTGTCTGGCTCTTCTGCCCTTGACAAATTCCTTACGAAAATGCATCAGCATAACCCCCAACCCACCCTCACCAGCTCTCTCCTCCACCTCATGTCTGGACCCGATACAGCCCCTCTCTCTACCGCTCTCTCTCCCTCCCAACCTCTTCCAGTTGTACACAGAGAGGACGGTTAATAGATAATACATCCAGTTAAAATGTTCTTGGGATTCCCTTTTCAAACATGTGGAACTTATTTACTGGATGTTTGGCGCGGGCATGGGATCAAAGAGGATCCTAGAAGAGACTGCAGCGCAAGTCGTTTAGCCCAACATATCGGATGAAGAATTTAAAATGAAAATACACCAATAATGGTCAAATTCCTCTCGCTGTAAATWCAACAGCTTGCCCTCAACTAATCAAACTCAATAAGGCTAAATGTAATAAAACATGAAAGTTCATGCATGTCCAAGGGAATCAGGCATCAGATGCCACCGCAGAAAAAGGGGCATGTGTTCAGAACCTTCATAGGATAGAGTGGCTGGAGGCTGATGTGTTCCTGGTGCTGCTAGCTGGCTGCTACAGAACCAGTGGTACTGCTATAGCCAGTRGGAGAGTCTCCCAGAGAGGAATCACTGCTGGGCTGCTGCTTCTGGGCAGCCACTGGGACAGGCCCAAACCACAGTGACCATTCAGCCCCATTCAATTTAGACTCTCTGACCCAGCTAAAATACAGAGACCCAGCAGCTAACTGTCAGACTCCACCACCGCATTCCTCGTATGGGAAAGTCCAATATGTTGGTCAGCAGGGGGGAATCATCTTTGATGAACCAGAGATGGAGACCTTYCGTGAGAGGAGAAATGAGAGCTAGGGAGTGAACTTTTGGCCAGAGCATTCTGGATGTCTCACATCAATCTCAGAGAACATGACCTATTAGATATATATAGAGACAGTCATTCGATGAGCGTAAAACACAGTATGTGCCCATGTTTTACTGGTATGGTACAGAGACACTTGCATGAGAAAAAGATTGTCTTAAAAGGCAACAACATAAGAAATTACACCTGAGTCAGGGAGCTGTGTTAATGAGTCTTTAAATCAGCTCATTAGCAGCCTCTGTTTTTATTATGCCATTGCCAGTGAAAAGTTTACTTGCTTTTTATGGAGTGCGTAGGGCGGGCACATGTTRAAGCGTAAACCTGGCTTCTGGGAGGAACATGGAGCAATCAGGGCCCTACACTTGGGTTGCCTGACAGTTCTCAAACACATTGTGGTCTCTCAGTTAGCACTCGCTTTTACTCCACGGAGCAGGTTTGGGAGACCATCTGGACACAGGTGTTGAGGAGATACAGGGCTGAGAAAAGGGAGACAGGAGGCAGTGGGGAAGCAGTAGTTCATATTTCCCCTAAAAAAAGTATAGGCTATGGTATGTGATGAGCAGGAGTTCAGAATGAACCCCTGGAGATTCAAAAGAAACCATTGTGGGTTCCACAGAATTACACAGTGGGAAAAACTGAAATAAGTGTCTTGCAATGTCACTATCCCCACATACTGCATGGGAATATGATTTGATGAACACCTACAGTACATGAACGCTGAGTCAATTTCCACTGACAGTACGGTAGGCTTTACCTGGCGGTAGTAGCACTAATGGGCAGCCAGWCTTCCTTCCAGAGACACCATGCTGACACATTGAGGTGTTGAGGCAATGGCTTTTGCGCCAGCAGTYTCACTAGTCTAAAGGAACCTCTGCCAACAGACACAGCACATGCCAAAGGCCTAAAATCCCCTCTACAAATCACTGAGCATACACATGTAAGCTGCGGAATCAAGCCAATTTTCCCAATGAAAGATCTTGTGAGCATGGCAATGAATGCATTCCAGTTGTTGAAGAAAGGCTTTTCTTTGTGATCAGGCCCCTTTATGCTTCATCACAATTAGATCTATAGGGAAAGTGAAAATGGATTGAAACCTGCATTTGAAATGCTCGAGCTCGCGTGTGAAGGCAACCGGAATTAAGATTACATACCACGTTAAAAGATCMCAGATTCGACCTTGTATGGTTAGTGCATGAAGCCTACCCCTTCAATATGTTTCTCACACACACAACCCCGTCGGATAAATTATTTAGTCCAAAATAGATGTTTTCAATACAATAGAAAAAACGAAGGCGAATTACAAATAAAGGAAGTGCATTCCTATGGATTTTGCAAGTCTTTGCACTCTTTGAGGGAGTGGATATGAGGATCACAAATGAAGATAAGCATTCGAGTTCYTCACTGTGAGAGCTCTCCACAGGTGTGCTGATAACTGACAATCTGTCAGCGTTTTTCTCAGCCACACCCACATAACTGACATTTTAGTAGGAGGGGGCGTGAGCGACGACAGATGTCKTGCCAAAGCAAATAGGAGACGCTCCGTATAATTACAAAAAGGTGACTCAATCAAAAACCACAGTTGTATTGACACCGTTGTGCTGCTGAATCTRACAATATCTGCTTCTGTGAGTCTTTAACATGGGGTTTAACCATTACTGAACAAAAATATAAACGCAACATGTAAGGTGTGGTCCCATGTTTCATGACCTGAAATAAGATTCCAGAAATGTCCCATATGCACAAAAAGCTTATTTCTCTTAAATTTTGTGCATAAATTTGTTTACATCCCTGTTAGTGAGCATTTTATCCTTTGTCAAGATAATCCATCCACCTGAAAGGTGTGGAATATCAAGAAGCTGATAAAACAGCATGATCATTACACAGGTACACAAGTGCACCTTGTGCTGGGGACAATAAAAGGCCCCTCTAAAATGTGCAGTTGTGTCACACAACAGTTGAGAGAGCGTGCAATTGGCATGCTGACTGCAGGAATGTCCACCAGAGCTGTTGCCAGGGAATTTAACGTTMATTTMTCTCCCATTATCCGCCTCCAATGTTGTTTTAGAGAATTTGGCAGTACGTCCAACCGGCCTCACAACCACAGACTGTGTAACCACGCCAGCCCAGGACCTCCATTTCTGGCTTCTTCACCTGCAGGATGGTCTGAGACCAGCTAACCCAGGGATGGGCAACTCCARYCCTCGAGGGCCTGATTGGTGTCACACTTTTCTCCATCCCTAGCAAGCACAGCTGATTTAACTAATTGCATTCTAAACTGAAGATCATGATTAGGAGATTATTGGAGTCAGGTGTGTTAGTTGGGGCAAAACTGTGACACCAAATCAAGCCATCGAGGACTGGAATTGCCCACCCCTGAGCTAACTGGACAGCTGATGAAACTGTGGGTTTGCACAACCAAAGAAAGTTTGTGCAGACAGTCAGAAATCACCTCAGGGTAGCTCATTTGCATGCTCGTCRTCCTCAMCTGGGTCTTGACCTGACTGCAGTTCGGCGTCGTAACCAACTTCAGTGGGCAAATGCTCACCTTCGATGGCCACTGGCAKGCCGGAGAAGTGTGCTCTTCACTGATGAATCCCTGTTTCAACTGTAYTGGACAGATGGCAGACAGCGTCTATAGCTTCGTGTGGGYGAGCGGTTTACTGTCAACGTTGTGACAGATAACCCCATGATGAAGGTGGGGTTATGGTATGGGCAGCTATGGACATTGAACACAATTGCATTTTATCGATGGCAATTTGAATGCACAGAGATACCGTGACGCAATCCTGTGCCCCATTGTTGTGCCATTCATCCGCCGCCATCACCTCATGTTTAAGCATGATAATGCGCGGCCCGATGTCGCGAGGATCTGTACACAATTCCTGGAGGCTGAAAATGTCCCAGTTCTTCCATGACCTGCATACTCAGACATGTCACCCATTGAGCATGTTCGGGATGCTCTGGATCAACATGTACGACAGCGTGTTTGAGTTCCCGCCAATATCCAGCAACTTCACACAGCCATTGAAGAAGAGTGGGACAATATTCCACAGGCCACAATCAACAGCCTGATCAACTCTATGCGAATGAGATGTCGCACTGCATGAGGAAAATGGTGGTCACACCAGATGCTGACTGGTTGTTTTCTGACCCACACCCCTACAGGCACTGTATCTGTGACCAACAGATGCATATCTGTATTCCCAGTCAAGTGAAATCCATAGATTAGGGTCTAATTCATTCATTTCAATTGACTGATCTCCTTATATGAACTGTAACGCTGTAAAATCTTTGAAATTGTTGCATGTTGCATTTATATTTTTGTTCAGTGTAGGAGATCTCAGCTGGGCAGAGACAACATGGAAGGGAAAGTGGGTAATTGGGATAGACATGCTGCATCTGTCTAGTTAACCTGGGTGCCAGCCTGAGATGGTGTTGAAGCTAAAGTCTAAGACTGGCATCCAGGCTAACATATGTTGGAATAACAACACCACATGAAAATGTTCTATGATGCGTAAACATGCAAGTTAGTACACTAAATGATGTTGAACTGTTCTCACTCCCAGATGTATACAAGGACTTTCGCTATTGGTTGAGGCCAGAGCTCCACCAAAGCAGTTGGCTCTAGCAGTTTCCCAACAAAAGCATTTGTGCTCCCGACTCTCCCTTTGTGTCCTTATCGTCCTTCCAAAAAAGTGACACATTCTGCATGGGTAAGTAGGGCCAGCCTTGGAGCCCTTTCACTCCCCATTTCACGCTGTAATAAAACACAGCAGTTGTTGCACTGTGGAGCCCTGAAAGGCTTTCTGTGGGGCCGATGTGAGAGTCAGAGACTGAATGGCTGCCAATGCGACAGCACCGTCCTCACTTTGTCACGGCGAAGGGGGAGAGGGGGGAGAGACAACTCGGCTATGTGTGTGTGTGTGTGTGTGTACGCGTGCTTGTACGCGTGCTTGTGCACATGCGTGAGTGCATCTTAGAACTTCCACTTCCCCAGGCGGCTGGGGTAGGGGCGCGCTGGTTCTCGGTCCATCGTAAAAAAGACTCACTTCCCAATGGGGACAGCTGAAAAAACAAACTCTGACAAAATGTATTGTATAAAATGTCACAGAAAGTGTTTTGCTTCAGTTAATGAAGTGTGAACCGCTACCAGTCGAGATTGCCTCGGGCTTCACAATATGCACTGCAGACATAACAAAAGGCATGAACATCATTCATACTAATGTATTACRTATAGGAGACATTTTCCCATACCGCCTGAGCATATTTGTACAATCATAGGGCGGGTTTAGGAGAGATGAGTGGTTTTCCGACGACAAGCTATGATTGATTCCTTCATTTCGTTACCATACTGCGATCCATCAAATAATTTGCTATTTTATTAGGATCCCCATTAGTTGTTGTGAAAGCCGCAGCTACTTTTCCTGGGGTCCACACAGAACATGAAATATGACAGAACATTAATAGACAAGAACAGCTCAAGGACAGATCTACAGTGCATTCTGAAAGTATTCAGACACCTTGACTTTTTCCACATTGTTATGTTACAGCCTAATTCTAAAATTGATTAAATCGTTTTTTTCCAATCAATCTACACACAATACCCCATAATGACAAAAAAATGGTTTCTAGAATTCTAGAAAATATATTAAAATGATGCTACAAGCTTGGCATACACGTATTCTCCCATTGTTCTCTGCAGATCCTYTCAAGCTCTGTCAGGTTGGATGGGAAATGTCGCTGCACAGCTATKTTCAGGTCTCTCCAGAGATGTTCGATCGGGTTCAAGTCCGGGCTCTGCCTGGGCCACTCAAGGACATTCAGATACTTGTCCCAAAGCCACTCCTGTGTTGTCTTGGCTGTGTGCTTAGGGTCGTTGTCCTGTTGGAAGGTCTTTGCCGCAGTCTGAGTTCCTGAGCRCTCTGGAGCAGGTTTCATCAAGGATCTCTCTGTACTTTGCTCTGTTCATCTTTCCCTCAATCCTGACTAGTCTCCCAGTCTCTGCCGCTGAAAACATCCCCACAGCATGATGTTGCCATAACCATGCTTCACAGTAGGGATGGTGCCAGGGTTCCTCCAGAAGTGACGCTTGGCATTCAGGCCAAAGAGTTCAATCTTGGTTTCATCAGACCAGAGCATCTTGTTTCTAAWGGTCAGAGTCCTTTAGTTGCCTTTTGGCAAACTTCAAGCGGGCTGTCATATGCCGTTTACTGAGGAGTGGCTTCAGATTGGGCCTCCTTTTATAAAGGCCTGATTGGTGGAGTGCTGCAGAGATGGGAGAACCTTCCAGAAGGACAACCATCTCCACAGAGGAACTCTGGAGCTCTGTCAGAGTGACCGTCGGGTTCTTGGTCACCTCCCCCGCTCTAGGAAGAGTCTTGGTGGTTCAAAACGTCTTCCATTTAAGAATGAAGGCCACTGTGTTCTTGGGGACTTTCAATGCTGCAGAAATGTTTTGGTACCCTTCCCCAGATCTAAGCCTCGACACAATCCCGTCTCGGAGCTCTATGGACAATTCCTTTGACCTCATGGCTTGGTTTTTGCTCTGACATGCACTGTCAACAATCAATAGAATTTACCACAGGTGGACTCCAATCAAGTTGTACAAACATCTCAAGGATGATCAATGGAAACAGGATTCGCCTGAGCTCAATTTCAAGTCTCATAGCAAAGGGTCTGAATACCTTATTTACATAAGTATTTCTTTTTTTGTTTTGCAAAAATGTGTAAACCTGTTTTTGCTTTGTCATTATGGGCTATTGTGTATAGATTGATGAGGGAAAAAAGTATTTTATCCATTTTAGAATAAGGCTGTAACATACCAAAACGTGGAAAAAGTCAAGGGTCTGACTACTTTCTGAATACACTGTATATACACACACACACACACACATTTAAAAGCAGCACACATAGCCTACATATCACACAAAATATCTAGGTCAGATACGGGAGTGGCGCTGTGCAGTGAGGTGTTGCTTTATCTGGGTTTTCTTTTTACCAGGTTTGCTGTTCATTTGAGCAATATGAGATGGAAGGGAGTTCCATGCAATAATGGCTCTATATAACATGGTACACTTTCTTGAATTTGTTCTGGATTTGGGAAATATGAAAAGACTCCTGGTGGCATGTCTGGTGGGGTAAGTGTGTGTGTCAGAGCTGTGCGTAAGTTGACTATGCAAACAATTTGGAATTTTCAACATAGTTTCTTATAAAAAGAAGTGATGCAGTCAGTCTCTCATCAACTCCTAGGCAAGAGAGACGGGCATGCCTGGTATTTAAATTATATCAGCCCTCTGATTACAATGAATAGCAAGATGTGCCACTCTGTTCTAGACCAGCTGCAGCTTAACTAGGTMTTTCTTAGCAGCACTTGACCACATGGCTGGACAATAATCAAGGTAAGACAAAACTAGAGCTTGCAAAATATGCTTTGTGGAGTGTGGTGTCAAAAAGCTCTATTATGGACAGACCTCTCCCCATCTTTAAAACCACTGAATCTACATGTTTTGACCATGACAGTTTACAGTCTACGGTAATGCCAAGTAATTTAGTCTCCTCACACAATATTGACACTTTGGGCCCAATTTGGACATTTTCACTTAGGGGTGTACTCACTTTTGTTGCCAGCGGTTTAGACATTAATGGCTGTGTGTTGAGTTATTTTGGGCCCAATTTGGACATTTTCACTTAGGGGTGTACTCACTTTTGTTGCCAGCGGTTTAGACATTAATGGCTGTGTGTTGAGTTATTTTGGAGGGGACAGCAAATTTACACTGTTATACAAGCTGTACACTCACTACTTTACATTGTAGCAAAGTGTCATTTCTTCAGTGTTGTCACATGAAAAGATATACTCAAATATTTACAAAAATGTGAGGGGTGTACTCACTTTTGTGATATACTGTATATGGTTGAATCATCAGCATACATGGACACACAGGCTTTGTTTAATGCCAGTGGCATGTCATTGGTAAAAATAGAAAAGAAAAAAAGAGGGCCTAGAGAACTTCTCTGCGGTACACCACACCCTACATGTTTGACAGAGATGCTTCCATTAAAGAAAGCTCTGAATCCACGATATAGCAGAAGTTGAAAAGCCATAACACAAGTTCTCAACAACAGGTTATGGTCAATAATATCAAAGGCTACACTGAAAACAGTACAGCTCCCACAATCTTCTTATCACTTTCAACCAATCATCAGTCGTTTGTGTAGTATATGTTGAGTGTCCTTCTCTATAAGCATGCTGAAAGTCTGTTGTCAATTTGTTTACAGAGAAATAGCATTGTATTTGGTCAAACACCATTTTTTCCCCAACAGTTTGCTAAGAGCTGGCAGCAAGCTGATTGGTCTGCGGTTAGAACCAGCGAAGTCCGCTTTACCACTCTTGGGTAGCRGAATGACTTTGGCTTCCCTCCTGGCCTGAGGACAAAAACCTTCCTCTAGACTCAGATGAAAAGATATGACAGATAGATGGAAGTCTACTGTGGATGGCCACTCCTAAGTTGTCAATGCCAGGAGGTTTGTCATTTGYAATCGATAACAATAATCTTTCCACCTGTCCCACACTAACTTTGCAAAATTCTAACTTACAATGCTTTTCTTTCATTATTAGTTTTTTTATGCATGAATACGATGGCTCACTGTTCGTTGTTGGCATTTCCCGCTCAAGTTTGCCAAATAATTGGCAACATCAAATGGTTTTGTGATGAGTAAGCTATCTGATTCATTGAAAGATGAAGTTGAATGTCTTTTTGCCCATAATATCATTTAAAATTTGCTAAAGTTTTTTGATCATTGTTCTTGGCTTCATAAGTTTCTTATTATTATTGCTGAGTTTAGTCGCATCATTTCTCAATTTGCAGTAAGTCAGGTGTGCATTCAGACTTATTAGCCAYTCCTTTTGCCCCATCTCTTTCAACCATACAGTTTTTCAATTCCTCATCAATCCACGGAGCCATAACAGTAYTAACAGTCAGTTTCTTAACATATGCATATTTATCAATAATTGAAAGCAGCAATTTCAATAATTCATCAAGTGCAGCGTCTGGATGCTCCTTATTAATCACATCAGACCAACAAATATGTTTTACACCATCCACATAAGAGTCACAGAAAAAAAACTTTTGATGATCTCTTATGCCCAGCTTTTGGAACCTTGGTTCTCCTAGATATAGCCACTATATTGTGATCACTGCATCCAATGGGTACAGATACAACATAATATTTCTACACATGAATAACCAAATGTGAGAGCTTGCCATACATCCCTTCAAATATGAAGTTGACTATAAAGTCACGTAGCCACTATGCATACATAACAGGCCTCCCAATCCATTGTATAAGTTTTCCCCCCATCTATCCCATAAAGGAAAGATGGCTGGGGCCAGTAGAAACTGTCGATCGTGGTCCTGAAGTTTAGTGTCAGCTTGGCGAGGCGGTGGGGATATTTACAAGGCATGTCTGGAGTCCCTGTGAGTGTGCAGAGCTGCAGCAGGAGTGACCAGACTCCTCTGGGATAGAGTGATAGGGAGGGGCTCTCTGTTGATCACACACTGTAAATATCACCTTCTATCTATTCTGCTGCCCTTGCGCTTTTCATGCACACCACCAGACTCAATTACTCCAGCGGCGCTTGTTAGACGCCCCGCTCATATTTATCGACCCACACAGAAGCTACCACTGGTCACCAGGACCTACTCTGGTGTTGTGGTTAAARTGCTCTCTTTTTAATCTCTCTCKCTCTCTGTATATCTTTCTCCCCCATGGTCTCTTTCTCTCTCCCTCCATCACTCCCTTGCTATGAGCACCATTACTCTTAATGGTTCCCTACATCCCTCCTCATTCTTATTCATGGCAGAAGGCCCACTTCAAACTGCATTAGATAATTCAAAGTCAGCTTGATTTACACTGAACAAAAAAATTAAAGCAACATGTAAAGTGTTGGTCCCATGTTTCATGAGCTGAAATTTAAAAAAAAAACTGATATTTTCCATACACACAAAAAGCTATTTTCTCTAAATGTTTGTGCACAAATATGTTTACATCCCTGTTAGTGAGCATTTCTCCTTTGCCAAGATAATCTATCCATGCCACAGATGTCTTAAATTTTGAGGGATCATGCAATTGGCATGCTGACTGCAGGATAGTCCAACTGAGCTGTTCCAGAGAATTGAATGTTCATTTCTCTACTATAAGTTGCCTCCAATATCTTTTTAGACAATTTGGCAGTACGTCCAACCGGCCTCACAACCGCAGACCACGTGTAACCACGCCAGCCCATGCCCTCCACATCCGGCTTCTTCACCTGCAGGATCTTCTGAGGGGGGCTGGGGGGAGTGCTGAGGAGTTTCCCTGTCTGTAATAAAGCCCTTTTGTGGGGAATAACAAATTTAGCTTGACTGGGCCTGGCTCCCCAGTGGGTGGGCCCTATGCCCTCCCAGGCCAATCCCCTGCCCAGTCATGTGAAATCCATAGATTAGGGCCCACATCAATATTCAAGTCAAGTGTTTGTTTTCTACCATGTCCAAGAAAACATTCAAAAAGTGAATTCCGTGACATATTTGAAATTAATGAATTAAAGATGTACATCTGGTGAAGAGTTGCCTGTCGGCTGATGCACACTGGGAGTATCAAAACAAGCTGAGGTCAACAAATCAGAACAGTTTAAACATATTTCATTGAATGTTGGGTTGTGATGTGAATAAGTAGAACATTTTATTTCTAAAGGCTTTCCAATATGTCATTGACTTGTCATTAACTTTCGTACTATTGTATAAATGTGGAGAATAAATCGTGTGGAGTGATTGTACAGTGATTAATAAACAATAAAGTTCAGTGTACCTTCAACATTGTTCTTTCAGTGGACTGTGAGTAAGATGAGGTGTGGTCGTGCATAGGACTCTCCGGTTGTCTCTCTCTCTCTGTGCTTACAGTAAACCAACACAGGTGCTGGTTTGGAAAAGCAGTTGAGGCATGSTGCCACACTAGAGTGTGTGAGTGGATTAGATATTTCAAGGTTAGAGAAGGAGACAGATGAACTGCTCAAACTTGAAACATAGTTTCATACATTCATACATCCCTCTCCCCAGCACACACACAMACACACCTTTCATCTCAATTMATGTCCTGGTTGGACTCAAGAAAACTCAGACTTCAAAGGCCATCCCATGGGTTTGTGTTGGTTATGATGTTTACCATGGATGACATGACTCATGTCACCATACGCCCTCTCATTAGTTCACAGCACAGAGCAAGGATAACAGACATGCCTCTTCTCAATGTCTGTCATATAACAGACTAGGAGAGGAAAAAACGTCTGGTTTCCATCTCTCTCTTCCTATGGAGATCGTCAACTCCTTTCATAAGGCCCTTGGTCTTTCTCAAATCTTTTCCAAAACTCATTTATCAATCACTTGCTATCTGGGGAATTACATTTGAATTCAAATCACTTTTTGACAGCATCCCTTTTTATTTAAACAAAACTTTCCAARCATTGTTTGCCCATGGAAGAAGTGGTCAGAAAGTGACTTTTTGGACCTGAATGMSAAAACATTCAGGAGATAAAGGTGCTCAAAGTTGAGCCATTTAGCATACCATGAGACAGCCATGTCTTCTTCACTGGAAAATATAAAAATGGTTGGGATTGATTTCATTTAAAAACTTAGACAGGGTTGTCCAATTMTTTTATTATTTCTTGAAAAAAAWAATWATGTCAATTATCTAAAAACMCAAACTCGGATTTCATATTCGCATATGGCGTATCTTAAACTCTACTTCACATCATCTGAGGTTGTGTCCGCCAACGATTGAGACACCATRCTTTTGAAGAGGGTGGGTGTCATTTCAATCATATTAATATAATTCATAGAACGGACCTATCCCTTCAGACCACTGCAATTTAGCTGGTACAYCGTTGAAATGTAAATGTAAARCTTCTAGTTAGTACCACAAAAATTKTACAGATATTTCYATTCAAGTAAACATTATCTGATGTGTGGACTTCCAACCGTCTTTGTTGTACCATTTGAAAGTTGACATTTAAAAATTGTATTCACATTTTAGTACAYTTAWCAGCCAAAAYATGAYACCCACCTTGTATTCAAGAGCATGTTGTGTCTCAACCAATAGCGTACACAACACAAAAACCTTAGATGATATAAAATAGGGTCTAAGCTACAACATATGTTAATATCTAGGTCAGATAGGGGATTTACATTAAAAAAAGGTCAAATAAATAACAATTATTTGTAAAATATTTTTTTCCCCACCAGAAATTATAAAATAGTTTGACAACCCTGTCTGTAAGCTTTTAAATGATATMAATCCCAACCATTTATATTTTCCAGTGAAGAAGACATGGCTGTCTAATGCTATGGTGGGGTATGCAAAATGGATAAACTTTGAGCACCTTTATCTCTTGAAGGTTTTGGCATTCAGGTTTAAAAAGTCACTTTCTGGTCATTTCTACAATAAGCAAATATGTAATGGAAGATTTCAGTCAAATCAAAAGGTGAGCTGTCAAAAAGTGATTGAATTAAAATAGATGTACTCATTTACCATTTGTTGGGAGTCATAAGCTGTCAAGGCATAAAGCAATGAAATATTACCTGGAATATTTTTTATAGCTCATGCACCAATCGCAATTAACAGGGTAATAACAATGAAGACCTGCAGGTATGCATGCCAAGTAAGTCAACATTCCTTTAATGTTCTTTGACACAATTAGTGATTCATTACATGTCAACTCTAAATAGCATACGGCCTTGAAAGAGTAGTTTAAAACGTTGTGAATATCATTATTTATCCAATGTTTTCAAACCAACAAAAATAGCGCTGTGCTGCCACTAATGGGCTGAAATCTATATGGTTGAAGACCTGCTATTATGTTCTTCAATAGAGAGCGGGAAACGATGAGCAACCTAGCAGGTGGTATCACAGACATTCTTTGAGTTTCACTTTAATTATTCATTGAAATGCAGTTGAAGGGAACAGAGCCTTGGATGAATATGTTGCCAGAAAGGGAGAAAAACAAGAGGAGGAGGAGTTCATGCATTATAAATGTACCCCACAATCAAAGTTGCCTGCGTTATTTATGAGCTAAAATAAACACCCAGCCCAGCTAGGATCGGGGTTTTGTCTTTCTGCTGTGGAATGCAATAGCAGTTCACACTAATTACTTCATGACTGAMGTTTCACCCATAACAGCCATTCAACCAACCACTGACATCCCACTCACTACTATATTTCTGAAACATGCCTACCAACACAACAACCAAAGCGGCAACGAAGCTGACGTGACTCATTAAGTTCTGGTCCTTTGGAACGGTTGTTACATTACGCCACCAGCCAGACAAGAGATGGATATTACAGTGGCCGGTAACGTGAGCCTCACTTATCACCCTTCTCAGGGCTCGGTTGACACGTCATGACAAATAGACTCAACAGGATGTCTCAATCAGACGGGGTCAGATGGGTTAAAAACATGTTTAGTTGTCCTTTTACTGTGCTGCGGTGGCCTGGGAAAGAGTTGGGCCCTCTGTGACTCTGTGTGCCCTGCGGCTGTCCCACACCACTCTGCTTAACGTCCCTTCTGATTTACTGTACTCTAGTCGCTCCCCCATACCAATGATGATGGGAACCACCACATCATCCTGCCTGATGGACGGATGAAAGCGTAGCGTAGAATGGGAGTACGAGCTAATGCACTTTCCCAGCATCACTGAGTCATTTGTTTAGGTTTTGTTCRCAATGCAAGATTTCAAGTTGTGATTATCAGATCATATTTTCCACAGAGTAGAAGTGAGAGAAAATACAATTTCTGTTATGGGCAGTGTAGTCAGTGGTGAATTGGGGAGATAGTGGGCGATTAAATGAATTTAGGCTTCGTTAAAACATGCTCCTGCTGGGCCCATACACGCTATGCGGTGGAATTGTGTCTGGACTGGGACTCGAGGAATTAGAAATGAAATGTGAAGGATTTGGAGTCAGGAGACTTCAGACCACTCTCCCTATCTAGGTCAGAAATATCTGCAACATGAAAAGTCTTCAGAGGGAGTGAGACTGACCTGATAACATTCCACTGCCATCTCCTGTTGTTTGAGGTTAAAGAAACACTTCAAATCCACTAATCCCACTCAACCAGCCCYCACTAACATTCACAAATGGTAGTAGTCTTCCTCAAAAATAAAATGTGATCTGTATCATCTCTACCAATGAGAATATATTGAGGAACACAAACGCCAGAATATCAATATTCAGAGAATGGGAGGCTTTACCCAGAGGGCCACAGGGCCAGGTCGAAGGTCACTGGATTTACACTGCTGCGTGTTTGTAGGGATCAAGTGAGAGCTTAGAACAGAATGGTCGATTTCTCGATTAGAGAGACATTTGGAGCCTTTGGAAATCCTAGCTGTGTAAATTACTCCTCTGCTGACATACTGACCACACTAACGCCCACATTATCAGAGCATTACTATGGACGTCATCATACCAGTGATGCCCAAATGAATGTCACAGAAGATCTGTGCAGTTTGATTTCAGGATTTGGCCATCTCGAACATGACGTGATTGACTCAAAGAAATATCCATAGTCAAAAACACCCTCCTGGTGATGACTGTGTAACAAACTAACAATCCAACCTTTCCTTCAGAGATCATTATAATCTAAGATCTCTCAAAGTAGAGATGGCAACATCAGGAGAGGAGAGTACTAAGCTATGGGCTGAGCTTGTGGGTGCTGATAAGCCAGGCGGCCAATAGAAAACAGCACAGAGCTCCTCGTCCGCAGAATGGGAATAAACAACTTGGATTAGAGCAGATTGTCTCGGCTTGACAGGTCATTATTGCTTGAAAAGGATTTGACAAGCAGTTGGGATTACAATGATCCTTCTAGAAAAGCAAGAACATGAAGGAAAAAAGCCTGACATTTGACAAGGAGATGTGTCGTTGTAGCTGTATAAGCTTATTTCTGTTTAACAGTTTTAGGGCATTTGAAGATGCTTTCTGCACATTAAAAACATGAATTGATGCATGGTTGAACAGGAAGTGATCCAAATAGCTTCTTGAAATGAAAAAACAAATACCTGTTTATATTAGTGACTCGCATTTCCAAGCGATGCCTTAGAGGAGACAYCCATGGTAATGCAACTTTTTCCTTCAGCTATTCACCATTGAGTCCTCACCTCCTCAGAATCATTGGAATGTTCAGAAGGGAACTATCACCACTAGAGAACGTCTAGGGGCTGTAACCTCAGTGAGGAGAGAATGCGCGTCTCCAGCGTCGATGGTCTGGTGTTTCTGTGGTGGGGGGGGGGGGTTCTCTCCCTGCCACCCACATTGTGAATAATGAGCTCCACAGATAGCAGGCAATGGAGCAACCCCCCTCAGTCAATGAAACTTAACAGCCATGTCCAGATCCTTCCTGCTAGAACTGACCAGCCTTGCTTCACACTCCACCTCACACACAGGCCTCAGACTCAAACACCCTTCAATTATAAAAGTGCAGGCAGAGAGTGGAATGATTAAAAACAGTAAGAGATGTACACAGAGATTAACCTAAATAAAAATTGTCCTCAAACAACTACCACCACTGTCCAATGAGAAAAATAAGCGGTGTGAAGGAATACCAGGGATAATAATTGTGCATTSGGAAAGTACTGAGACACCTTGACTTTTTCCACATTTTGTTACGTTACAGCCTTATTCTAAAAATTAATTAAATAYCACACAATACCCCATAATGACAAAGCAAAAACAGGTTTAGTCTATTTTACACATTTATAAAAATATAAAAAGTGGAATATCACATTTACATAAGTATTCAGACCCTTCGCCAAAGGTGCTTCAACAAAGTATTGAGTAGAGATTACAGCCTCGAGTCTTCTTGGGTATGACGCTACAAACTTGGCACACCTGTATTTGGGGAGTTTCTTTCATTCTTCTCTCCAGATCCTCTCAAGCTCTGTCAGGTTGGATGKGGAGCGTCACTGCACAGCTATTTTCAGGTCTGTCCAGAGATGTTCGATCGGGTTCAAGTCCAGGCTCTGGCTGGGCCACTCAAGGACATTCAGAGACTTGTCCCAAGGTTGTGTGCTTAGGGTTGTTCTCTTGTTGGAAGGTGAACCTTCGCCCCAGTCCGAGGTCCTGAGCACTCTGGGGCAGGTTATCATCAAGGATCTCTTTGTACTTTGCTCCATTCATATTTCCCCTCGATCCTGACTAGTCTCCCAGTCTCTGCCGCTGAAAAACATCCCCACAACATGATGCTGCCACAACCACGCGTCACCGTAGGGATGGTTCCAGGTTCTCCGGACGTGAAGCTTGGCATTCAGGCCAAAGAGTTCAATCTTGGTGTCATCAGACCAGAGAATCTTGTTTCTCATGGTCAGAGTCCTTTAGGTGCCTTTTAGCAAACTCCAAGCGGACTGTGAAGGGCCTTTTACTGAGGWGTGGCTTCCGTCTGGCAACTTTACCATAAAGGCCYGATTGGTGGAGTGCTGCAGAGATGGTTGTCCTTCTGGTAGGTTTTCCTATCTGCACAGAGGAACTCTGTAGCTCTGTCAGAGTGCCCATCGGGTTCTTGGTMAYCTCCCTGACCAAGGCCCTTCTCCCCCGATTGCTGAGTTTGGCCAGGCAGCCAGCTCTAGGGAGAGTCTTGGTAGTTCCAAACTTCTTCCATTTAAGAATGATGGAGGCCACTGTTTTCTTGGGGACCTTGAAGGCTGCAGAAATGTTTTGGTACCCTCGCCAAGATCTGTGCCCTGACAAAATCCTGTCTCGGAGCTCTACGGACAATTCCTTCGGCCTCATGGCTTGATTTTTGCTCTGACGTGCACTGTCAACTGAGGGACCTTATATAGACAGGGGTATGCACCTTTTCAAATCATGTCCATTCAATTGAATTTACCACAGGTGGACTCCAATCAAGTTGTAGAAACATCTCAAGGATGATCAATGGAAACAGGATGCAACATAACTAACTCCTCTTTCGAGTCTCATAGCAAAGGGTCTGAATACTTATTTACATAAGGTATCTGTTCATTTGTAATAAATGAGTTTACTTTGTCATTATGGGGTATTGTGTGTAGATTGATGAGRAAAAAWAATWATTTMATCATTTTTATAATAAGGCTATAACGTAACAAAATGTGGAAAAAGTCAAGGGGTCTGAATACTTTCCAAATACACTGKTCATCTCAATATTTGGTCTGTTTTAGTCTTCAGTCAGACTAGACATGACAGCACACCTGGAGGCTCCTCAGAGGAGGAAGGGGAGAACAATCCTCCTTATTGAATTTCAGAAAAAATKTAATAGTGAAACAAAGACAAAACTACCCTATATATATATTTACATGTCACTAATAATTGATTAAAACACTTTGTTTTTTGCAATGAAGGTCTACAGTAGCCTCAACAGCACTCTATAGGGTAGCACCATRGTGTAGCCGGAGGACAGCTAGTTTATCCTCTTCTGGGTACTTTGACTTCAATACAAAACCTAGGAGGCTCATGGTTCTCACCCCCTTCCATAGACTTATACAGTAATTATGTCAACTTCTGGAGGACGTYCKCCAACCTATCAGAGCTTTTACAGCATGAACTGACAGTTTATCAACTCAACTGAAAGGATCAGAGAATGAATCAAGTACTGAAAGCATAAGCTATAGCGAGCTAGCAGTGTAGTGCATAAAATGTGATGAGTAGTTGATTCAAAGAGAGAGAAAGACATGTTGAACAGTTGATCACATTAATTTATTTAAAAAAAAATGGAGAAGCAAGAGCGAGAGAGCGACCTAGTTATATTTTGTTGTATTTTCACTCTTCCACTAACTTAGTGAATCTATCTAGTTTAGCCTACTCAAACACCCGGCTCAAACAGAGAGGGATGCTATGTTAGCTAGCCCGGCTATGGCTATCCAACACTGGAACTCGTCCAAGTCAAGGTAAGCTTGTGGATTTATTAATTGATTTCCACYGGGGCCTGCCTGTGTAACTACTAAACTGCTTGCTGACWGTACTGCATGATTGTAGCKGGTTTACAAACGTGTTAGTTCTAGTAGCTATGTTAACTACGACGTTAGCTAATATGGTGACAACGATGTAGCCTGTGTGTAGCAGTTATGATATGAAGGTTTGGCTTGGGAAAAAAATGTCAGACTGGTCACAGACAGCTGATGTGTTGTGCACTGAAGTCCACAAGTGAAGGGAAATAGTGAAAGGAGGAGAGCGCATAGATCCGAGAAGGAATGAGCAGATCATGCTGTTTGTATGTAGCTGCTATGAATGTGAACTGTGTTTGCGTGTGATCAGGGGTGTATTCAATCCACCAATTCTGTTGAAAAACCCTTACTTAAACAGAAGCAAACGGAATGAAAATGGGGATAAACATACCCACATTTGTCCAATAGAAACTCTCGTTTGCAACTTTTGGATGAATGATTACACCCTAGATCAGCTAGATGCAAGCAAGAGTGTGCAAGGCTGTAGAGAATGTGTCACTGTCTGTCACCTTGATTACTCACATTTTTCTCTCGACGTTGTAAACTTTTCATAGGCTAGGTTGTAGCAACCTCATGATAGCTATAGGGAACATTTTAGTATCATGTAGTAGCCTAAAACTATCGATGTTAAATTGAGCTGTATGAATGGAATAGGAATGACAATATGCTGTAATAGAAATATGGCCATGCTGATTAAAAAAAAAAAATCGTCCTCCCTCATCTTAAAACGACACCGACCGCCACTGCAGCACACACTTGACAGTAATTGTCACCAAAAGGTGCTTTGAAGTGCATCCAATCAGAAAAAAGTCCCAGCCATGCCACGACCATAAACCATCCACACAAAATCAGATCTTTTCACTGCSCCTCCAAAATATACTGCCTGCCGCCAAATGACCTTAGTAAATTGCCATGACACACTTCAAGTTTGTAGCCAATGAGGAATGCTATATTTTCCCAGAACGCATGCCATTATTTTCTTTTTTAATGACGATTAATGCAGATTGAGGACCGAGCCAACACTACCAATAGACTGATTGACCTAGAAAAACACTACTGTTRGGGAAGTCAGATAAAAAAAATTGCCGTGAGAAAACTAGTGGGTAAGAAAGGGGGGTGACGGGTTTTGAAAGACACTTTTGAATGAGAGACATGCATAGCTCTCTAGTTCTTGCTATTCAGACAAACTGCACTGAAGCATTCTTCACAAAATGTAAAGGTTCGGTTGAGACATGTGTTATCCAATAGAATAAACAGATGTTTGTTCTTAATGCAGGGATGTCTAGCTCATTGGGTATGATGGGTAAGCAGAGTCAAAAGAGACACCTGGAGCATTACAGTTCCATGAAGGACATGCATTGACATTAAAAAGCTGTCCATACAATGTTGMTTCACAAAGCTTCTCTCTTGGCAAGCTCTGAAAACCTTGGTGGGTTGGTGATGTGGTGGGCCGGGAAAACAGAGAGGAGAAGTCGTCAGTTCACTGCTAAGGGATGTTAGACTAAAGATTAATGGATTACTTTTGTTCATCTTAGTGATGGGCTGAGCATTCTAGTTCACAGAGAAATCCATCTCCCTGGTCAACAAGTGCACATGGCAATACATCTTCATTTCAAAGCATGATTTTCTTCTTMAATCAAAAATACACTTTGGTCATACACCAAATAAAAAAAACTGGATATTGGAGAAACGGGTTGAAAACTGGTTATATTCCAACATCGCTCCAGACAAGTGTAACCAAGCGTAGCACACGTGTGGGTAATGAAGTGCATTGCTTATTTGCAAACTGGCATTTAACGGTCTCAAGTCAATCCTAGCATTTGATTTGGAGCATGGATCACACCCTTTGGGAAATCAGCCCCGTTAATGTCAGTCATACTCTGCATGTGGAAAGCTTTTTGGCTGACACACACATTCTTAGCACAAGGAGCAGGAAAAGAGAGAACGCCCTGTAGTTTGAAAACTTTCGATGAGTACCTTATCCAAATCTCTCAAGTGGGAAGCTATCAAAGCAGAGTAGACCAAATGACAATAGCTCATACAAATGCTGCCTGCGCTCCGCTCTATCCTCCTGGTGTCCCCCAACTGAATAGGGGCTAGCCTGGTGTTACGGCATGCTAATGACTCCGCCACCTCTCCCTGCCCCGGCAAGCGGGAAGGCGGGTTAATCACCATGACAAAGGGGGCTGCTGGGAGTTGGGAGGCAATGGGAGTGACTCCGGACGTTCCCCCGTCTAAGATGTAAACTGGGAGGCTTTGATTTCCTAAACCGCTGACAGATGGAGAGTCATAGCATCTTTGTCTAAATAATTAACCAGTCTTTACCACACATTGTCCACAAAGGAACCCCCACTATGGACTTGGATGGATAGAACACCGGTCCAGGGAGGGGGAGGACTTTTTATCCACTGCTTTTGTCCGTCTGTTTGACTGAGCTGTTCATGAAGTGAGGAGAAGCTAATCAGAGTCCGTAGAGCCATCCAAACAGAGGCACTGTACAAAATGGGCCATTTGTAGTRATTGTTTGAGCTGACACAATGGCCCCTGTGCTTTGAGAGGCTCAGAGAGAGACTCTGTAAACACTCCACTCAATTATGTCGATATGAAGTGTGTGTGCATGTATGCTCATCAAACAAGACAGAGATGTARGGTTCTAGTCCTTGTTTGAATACCTGAACTCTTATTTGCTCAGTTCTAAAATAAACCAGAGGGATACAGGTCTCTCATCAACAAATTGGAGTTCAGTATTATGATGGTGAACTTTGAATATTACTTTGTAAGATGCTACATCATGTTCACACTCCAATAAATCATGTCTGAAGGTACAGGCTAAACAAGTGCAAACTGATATGTAACACCACGCGCACACACACAAAGAGAGGGTAAATGAGTGCAAAGTCACATGCTTGTCAAGAGAACAAGATGTCCATTAAAGAATCTCTGGCATTTTCAGAGATTCAGCCATGTAGCCGGTTGATTATGAAAACAGTATGCTGTGCATGGACTTGCAGCCAGCAAAAGCCTTTTCAAACATAAAACTCATGATGAATGACAAGGGAATGGCTGGTGCCAAGAACCGATGTTGGCCATCACTATGGAAAGGAAAGAAACAAGTTGAGCTGCATTATAGTGAAAACAATGGAGGCTCTACTTTAAAAAAGGCATATCCTTTAAAACACCCCGACGAGGTCATTACAAATTACCTCAAAACGTAATCTTCTGGAGCACAGAAATATTAACTTTGAATTTACATTTTAGTCATTTAGCAGATCCTACTTATAAGCACGTATACATGTCGTACTGTACAGTATAATGTACTGATACTATGCATATGATCACATAGATTGGTATCCACACACACTGTACCAGTCAAAAGTWTGGACATACCTACTCATTCAAGGGTTTYTYTWTWTKTRYMMYWTTYTSYRYWKTRKARWAWWAKWGAAGACATCAAAACTATGAAATAACACATATGGAATCATGTAGTAACCAAAAAAGTGCTAAAATATATTGTATATTTGAGATTCTTCAATGTAGTCACCCTTTGCCTTGACAGCTTTGCATGCTCTTGGCATTCTCTCAACCAGCGTCATGAGGTAGTCACCTGGAATGCATTTCAATGTGTGCCTTGTAACAGTKAATTTGTGGAATTTCTTTCCTTCTTAATGTGTTTGAGCCAATCAGTTGTGTTGTGACAAGGTAGGGGTGGTATACGGAAAATAGCCATATTTGGTAAAAGACCAAGTTCATATTTTGGCAAGAACAGCTCAAATAAGCAAAGAGAAATGACAGTCCATCATTACTTTAAGACATGAAGGTCAGTCAATAAGGAAAATGTCAAGAACTTTGAAAGTTTCTTCAAGTGCAGTCGCAAAAACCATCAAGTGCTATGATGAAACTGGCTCTAATGAAGACCGCCTCAGGAAAGGAATACCTAGAGATTTACCTATGCTGCAGAGGATAAGTTCATTAGAGTTACCTGCACCTCAGATTGCAGCCCAAATAAATGCTTCACATAGTTCCAGTAACAGACATATCTCATCATCAACTGTTCAGAGGAGACTGTGTGAATCAGGCTTCATGGTCGAATTGCTGCAAAGATACCACTACTAAAGGACACCAATAAGAAGAAGAGAATTTGCTTGGGCCAAGAAACACGAGCAATGGACATTAGACCGGTGGAAATCTTCCTTTGTCTGAGTCCAAATTTGCGATTTTTGGTCTGCTGAGTCCAAATTTGCGATTTTTGTTCCAACCGCATGTCTTTGCGAGACGCAGAGTAGGTGAACGGATGATCTCCGCATGTTGGTTCCCACTGTGAAGCATGGAGGTGGTGGTGCGGTGGTGCTTTGCTGGTGACACTAGGGTGATTTACTTAGAATTCAGGCACACTTAACCAGCATGGCACCACAGCGTTCAGCAGCGATACGCCATCCCATCTGGTTTATGCTTAGTGGGACTATCATTTGTTTTTCAACAGGACAATGACCCAATACACCTCCAGGCTGTGTAAGGGCTATTTGACCAAGGAGAGTGATGGAGTGCTGCATCAGATGACCTGGCCACAATACCCGACCTCAACCCAATTAAGATGGTTTAGGATGAGTTGGACCGCAGAGTGAAGGAAAAGCTTCTAACGTGCTCAGCATGTGGGAACTCCTTCAACACGGTTGAAAAGCATTCCTCATGAAGCTGGTTGAGAGAACGAGTGTGCAAAGCTGTCAAGTCAAAGGGTGGCTACTTATAAATATATTTGATTTGTTTAAACACTTTTTTTGGTTACTACATGATTCCATATGTGTTATTTCATAGTTTTGATGTCTTCACTATTATTCTACAATGTAGAAAATATAAAAAATAAAGAAAAACCCTGGAATGAGTAGGTGTGTTCAAAATTCTGACTGGTCTAGTATTTTATACACTGCCGATTTTGCAGGTTTTCCTACTTACAAAGCATGTAGAGGTCTGTAATTTTTATCATAGGTACACTTCAACTGTGAGAGACAGAATCTAAAACAAAAATCCAGAAAATCACATTGTATGATTTTTAAGTAATTAATTAGCATTTTATTGCATACCTAACCTATTTCAACTTGACTGCTGGCGCACAGTAATGAGCCAAGTCAAGAAGCGCACAGCACGGCAGTGCATGGATGACAATCTGAATAAACTGCCTATATTCCCATTTGCTATAGACTATTACAATAAATGTGTTATATTTACAGAATGCAAGAGAACAATGTAGACAGAGCTTAGAGTTTTACCAAAGCAGCACAGAATGTCCGGTCAGAAAATGTGTTTTCGTTTTTTCTCTCGAATGATCTGGGTCAAAAGCCGAAGTTCATTTTTTACAGCAGACGCTCTGGTGTCTTATTGTTATAGAAACCAAATGTTCTGTTTTCTCTCAATTTGATATCAATATGACTTTTAAGACACTTTTTCAGTTTAACGCATACTGGATTTCTCCCGCCACACTATTTCATGATCAAACAATGAATGAATCTAATGGAGTTCTAGGCTATTTAAGGAAGTTTAAGTTGTTTTTGAATAACCTAAAACCATGGTAGTCCTAAACGAAGGTAATATTGAGGGAGATGGAACAACCAATAGCAATGAGCAAGATAGAAAAAAACAAATTATATATTTGAACAAACCTTACAGTATAAGACAGAAATGCATGCGAGGCCAGACAAAATCCCTCCTTGCCGTTGCAAACCAAACAGCCAAATGCCTTATCCTACTAATGGAAATATCATAAAAGCATTTAGACAAATTAAAATTATGAAGAGTATTTCCTAAACATTCCAATAAAGTGTTTAATGTCCTAAAGTTGCAGCTTTTAAATGGGAACAATTATGAAAGTCAGTCTATGCTATTCTCAATCACAGCTTTATTTTGAAAGACAAATATTTCAGGCCACAAGAAGTCAAATTGAGCAAACAATGTCAAGATGGAAAAATCTAATGAGAAGTCAAAAGAGCTGTGACCTAAGTTCTGAAAGAAACGATACGTATCCTGTAGGCATATTATTCTAGCAATATGCTACCTACAACACATAGTACCCTAGGCCTAATAAGATATGAAACTGGTATTATCATTATCCAGTTCTGGGGACAGCAGAGTTGCTTGCTCTGCACCCTATGATGATTGACAGCGTGTCACTCGCTCCGCGCTTTGGCACACACAGACAGGCCTAGGCTACCCATATATTTTTTTATTTTTTGGGGATCTAATGATGATATAGCCCAACCCTAGACACATCATCATTAATAAATCATTGAACACTGATTGGGCCCAAATGWTCAGTATACAGGCTCTAACAAATAAACTGGGTGTCCTTGGACATTTCCAAATATATGATTTATAATAAAACCTCAATAAAACAGTGTAAGAAACGTAAACAATGACTCAGGAGAGTAATTGTTTTYTCTACCTGTGCTGCATGAACAAGCCATACGAGTAAGTAGTCAGTACAGACAAGGATGAGATCCAATTTGTCATCGCCTCCGCAATAGCACACTTCCCATAAGCTATTAAGACAACGTTTTATAATGCAAAGGAAAACACGGGAGAGATGAAAAACAAACAGAGACACGCTCTCGCGAAAGAGAAAACTGTAGGCATCCGTAGAAGTGTGAATGACAACACTCGGCTAGACTATTTACATCCTGGGTGGAATTTAGTCCTCAGACTATGACATCAGGACCAACGTGTAGGCTGGTTGCTGCTGTCCTGGTTGATGTGAACAGAAGAGTCTGACAGAGATAGGGTATAAGTTACTGTCCCAAATAGCACCATAATTGCAGTACCCTAATCTTGGCCAGAGTCACATAGGGACAAGCTGAAAGGTAGTCCACTATTTAGTGAATAGGGTTCAAAGTTGCCCCATGTCTTTGATCCCCACTGTTGTGTCATCATCATCATCCTCCCTCCTGGTTGTCCTCCCAGAATGTCCTGGGCTGAGCCTGTCCTCAGTATACTGTCTGCTCAGTGGGCTCAGCACCACAGTGAGGGGCTTGTCAACAGCTCCCAGAGAAGCTGAGAGGACGTGTCAGCACCATCCTTTTAGAGACCTGTCAACACCATCTTTGTGCCAACTGTCTTTGGGACAGGGCACAAAGATGTTTGGTTGACAACCAAACAAGACCTTCAGGAAACACTGGATAAAATGGACTACTGTAATTCTAATGAACAGGGGTTTAGTGGTGTCASAGACGGGTGGTGGAATCTCAATAACCCTATAACAACTTGACTGATGAAAAGGTGAAGTGTGTTCACATAACGGCTATCATGGTTTCAAATTGTTCACCTAAAACTTCTATAAAAGTTTGGGTATAGACAGGTATCTCAAACTTGCTTTGTAAGTTTGTTATTTCATTTAAAGCACATGTAGTCAATACTTGTTACATACCTTTGAGCACTGTTTGTGATTCTGACACCAAACCAAGGATCCATTATTCTGTAATGAAAATAGAGAGCAGATGAGTTACAATTTTCAATTAAAGAATGATCAATGAAATGCTAAACACATCAGAATTCAGTCCAGTACAGTAGCTATTCACACAATAATTCATAAGAACATCTGAAAAACAGAAAGAATGCGCTGAATCAGTTTCACCACAAAACTTTCTAATTTCTTTATTTAGAAGCCAATTACCATGGGAAATGTATCAAAACTCAGTTGAGAGTCTTTGAATGGAGCAATACACCCCTACGTGTACCCTAAGGAAGCAAGGTCAGAGAGGGGTGGGGGCAGATCTCTGGTCAGTTTCAGTGTCGTTCAGCAGAGCACTGTGACCTCAACTCTTATCAGCCTGCGTTTGATCTCACAACAGACATCCCAGAGGTCACTCACACAGGAACTGATGTCAGCACTCTTGTGTAGACTGCAGACACCTCCAATTCCCCCTAATTGCTGTGGAAGTGCCACCTTCTGGGTTCCATGAAGCCAAACATTTGGTCCTAATTGTGTCGGGTAAAGACAGAGTGTCTCCCTGTCATCTTGAGAAGTTCCAATGGGCTAAATGCCTGGCTCAAGTGTCCATTTCCTGAGCTCCAAAAAAACACAAGGCTATTATCTTCAATTATGGTTTCACTTGGACATTAAATGTAAGATAAATGATCGCCCAGACAAATTGCCCATTTGATTAATTCGCTGGTGGGGGTAATTCCATGGTAACAGAATGATGCTGATTCTCAGATTTTTCACTTTAAAATGTATGCWAAAAAAAAAAAGATTTTGTTTGACATACATTTTAAAGTGAAAAATCTGAGTCTCAGCATCATTCTGTTACCATGGACTAAAATTGTGCTATGGTTCTAGGTATGAAGGCTTGGGTGCAAGTGTTTCATTGATTCGCTCAAATCC
Source organism: Salvelinus sp. IW2-2015 (assembly GCF_002910315.2). Taxonomy (NCBI): domain Eukaryota; kingdom Metazoa; phylum Chordata; class Actinopteri; order Salmoniformes; family Salmonidae; genus Salvelinus; species Salvelinus sp. IW2-2015. The sequence goes on from NC_036875.1 coordinate 24,099,276, forward strand.
CCATTGAAGTTTGTCTGCCATTATGAATAGTTGGGAAATTCCAAATGTAGAGAAAGGAAACCTTCTCAATAAAGGCAATGAGTCTGAATTTCCATTACCAGACATATGTTAAAAATGAAAGGTCACCGATAAACATGAATCAGTGCTTTGTTCCTTACAATAAGACACTGCACCAGGAATGACTGACTAGCCAAACCTTAAGGGTCTGTGAACCAGAAAGTCTGCATAAGTTCAATGTCAAGTTCAAAGTATTCTCAAACAATGTAATCCAGTGGAAATTCCCAGTGAGACCTCGGGAAAGAACTTCTCATTAAAGGATTTAATTTGCCATCCAGTACCAGTGAGTGTTGTGTGTTAGGTGTCAAGGATAATGGTCAGCCAGTTTAAAAACATCCATGGTGCACCGGGAAGWCTAGAGCAGAGACTTAACAGCAATTCCACGGTAACAGAGTGACAGTGAGACGCTGACTTTTCACTTTAAAATGTATATGTCAAATAAAAAGCAATGATTGCAAAGTTAGGCAAAACAATTTCCACTGATTTCCATTTGACAGAAATATATTTACTTGAAGAACAATGCAGATAGAAAGTTTGGTAACAAAGTAAAACTGAAGGAGATTTGCCCTACTGCTAATTGTAATAACATCAGAAAGAAATCCATGTTACTAATGAATAGGATGCAAGCTTACATTTCATARTCAGCCCTAGTTTGGAACAGGAAAACTTGAAGAATTCACCTTAAAAGGCAGGCTGCAGCAGGGAATGAAACGTTTTCTTCTGTAGTACTCTCAGTACTGTATTTTGATTGAAATGTTGTGCTCTATAACATGATGAATGTACATGTGTAATAACATGATGTACATCTAAAACATGTACATTTTTTACATGTGTAATACAAATCTAATGGCACTAAATATACCCAAACAGATCAATCAAACATGTCAAAATAATATATCRGTGCCACAGTGCCACTGATATATCAGTGCCAGGTAAATAAAACCCTGGCAATCACTCAAGATAATTTATACACATTGGCATGACTCCAGCCTGCTCCTAAATCACAGGCCCGTTTTTTTTTATTATTTTTTTTACACCTTTTCTTGCCCATCCGTCAGTGGCAACAGAAAGAGATCTGTGGAGGGGCTAATTTTGCTCAGTGACAGCATCTCTGCAGCCCCGGCGGGGCTCTGTGGGATGTTGCCCCAGCTGTCCAGGCCTGACCTCAGCATGTCATGGACCAATGGGGAATAATTATAGGTCAGGACTTCATCCCAACAACTCAGTGGCATTCCTCAGCAGTTTCAATATTATGCAGTGCTGCCGAGAAACTGTTAAAGACTCCGGTCGATGAATGCTTTCCAGATCCGGATATTCACTAAAACGACTTGGAGAAARAAAATAAGCCAAATAGTTGCTCTGTGTGTCTGAACGCAGAGGTGAACTCACAGCTTTCTCTGTGTCACTGGTAGTCATGTAAACAGATTCACCTCAGAGATGTATTCTGGCTTGTGCCAGCTGAGAAGGCAGAGCAGGTGACCAGGGCCATGTTGTATTTCTAGACATCTGAGGAACATAGACAAAAATCCTGCTCTGCTTTTGAGTACAGCATTCCTTCTTTTGAAAACAGCTATACATTTTGTTTCCCATTCATCTCTGATTTGTGGTGCCATCTCTGTTCAGTGTTCACTTTCTGAAACCATTTTATTCTTTATCAACTATGGTGTCGCTGTAGGCCTACATTACATCACGCAGTGCTGATGAGCAATGAATGTCCTGCTTATTTAAGTTTTCAGCTCTTCTGCAAAGAAATTACAATAGGTCTCTTATACATCACTGACATTGGTAAATCCCTGACAAAAATCTATTTGGATCAAAACATYGTCAACCAATAAAACATGTGTAGCACATATGGATGTGTAGACCATGTTTTTTTATATTATGGATTTTAAAAAATGGCCAAGCACCCCATGCAAAGTAAAGTGTTTGATGTCATAGGCAATTGGAACCCCAGGTAGAGACAGTTCAAAGAGCTGGCAACCTCCTTATATGTCTATCAACAACCCAGAAGTCTCCCCGGACCAAAATAACTAAGCAACCCTTCAGGTTCCCCTATTGACTGTTCAAATAGCTGTGGGCTCRAAGCAAATCAAATCAGGGAATTGACATCCATGGATTGCGACAGCGAGGTTCCTCAGTCATATTCTTCAGYATCAAGGTTAATGTGAAAGTGAAAGTTGTATCAAATTGAAATGGTGAAGATGTTGAGCCTGTATCCCGTTAGGAATGTGTAATGTTTGTCTGAGGAGGCACTAGAGGGTGTAGCAGGCAGTAGCACTCACTGGGAGCTGAGATTTACAGACACGACTGTCGTGGTTTAAAAGCTTTTACAGAGAGGTGAGGCCAAGCTACACAGAGCCCTATTCATCCCCTGTCTTCACTAATGAAAAAGTCCACACATGAGACGAGCAGTGGCTGTGGTTTGATTCCACCCCAACTTATTTAATATCAAAAGACAAAAACAAGGGGATACGGAAAAACTACTTTCCCATGTTTTTCTTTCCTTCGCTATGAACACAGGTCTCACAAGTGCAATACTTTAACTTTCAGCACCCCCGCTCACTGGGTATGAACGACCGAATTTAAAATGTTATATTTTTATGACTTAAAATGTAATAACAAGACCACACCTTGTTTTTTGGCTTCATCGGTAGTCATAAATAATCCACTACAAGACTGATGATTTCAGAATGCATTAGTGAACAGAGGCCCCAGTTCACTCCTAATATTTTAAATGTCCAGTGACCATATTTATAACTGGGTTTTCCCCTTTCTCTGTCTATTGTACCATGGTGACAAGTCCCCCAAATATGAAGTAAAATGTCAATAAATACATCTGTATTTTGGAAGTTCTTCTACATTTATAAATCCTAAATTGCCATAAATCCAAAGACCAAAAGGTCATGCCTTTTTCCAACTCTGTATCTGTTCCTGCTGAGCTCAGTAACTCATCACTGACAATTATTCCTTGGATCCTGATTCAGGCCAAGTTCAAAGGAGGACTTGTGTGGGAGTTTACAGCTTCAACTGCTAAAATGTTTTATTTCAATATGCAAAAAATGTATGTATAACTTCTACAAAAGACAATATAAAAAACATACACCCCCTTGAACTTTTTTCACATTAAGCTTCCTTAATTTTTTCTAAAAAGGGATTCAATTCGATTTTTTCATACAGATCTACATAACCTAACCCTGAGATAGGGTTCTATTTGTTCTGGGGGAACCAATCTAAAACCAATCTATTCATCTCAGCCTTCTCCATAAGATCCTAGACCTAGGGAAACGTTATGGGGAGGAAAATAGCTTGATGAAAAGAGTCACTTCTATTAATAATTTTTCTGTTGATGTTGTGCAGAATTATAACCACCCATTAAACACATTTTTATGCAAAATATACCAGAGTTGCTTTCCAAGAGGTGTTGAATGTTCCTGACCGGTCAAGTCTCAGACTTAAATCTGCTTTAAAAAAATWAAATTAAATWAAATTAAAAGAATCAAACACACAGTTTAAATATCACTGTCCATCGATGATCGCCATACAAATTTACTGCGTCTGAGCAATTGTGACAAAAAAGATGGATATATGATGCCCTAAGAGTTGTGCAAAGTTGGTAAAATATTTATAAAAATTATTCACAGCTGTAATGGCTACCAAAGGTGCTTCCACCAAGTATTAACTCAGGGGGGTGGAGACTTATCCAATTATGATATTTCAGGGGAGGTGTTTCTTAATTTGTAAMATTTTCAAAAAACTTTCTTTCACTTTGAAAATTTGTTGTAAGTTGTGTAGATTTTTAAAAATAATTAAGTCAGTAAACTTTAAAAAAGAAAGTTTCTATAGGCGTATTGCTGAAAGGGTCTATTTCCATGAAACTGGAAACGTTGTGTGTCTTGGAGTTTAAATTAAATTAATCCTAAGCATGAATGCTTTCTGAGTTGAATTAAGAGGTCTGCAGTCTCAATCATGTTAGAGGTTGGAGGCAAGCCCCCGCCCAGCTGGGCCTTCTCTGTAATAAGATCTGTCAGAGGAAGCAGATCCACCTGTAGGTCGCAGCACGTTGAGCGCTGACTGGGCAGGCTCCAGTGTAATGGCAACAGTACATTAGAGCTTATCACATTTAGCCAAAGTGGGCCTCTGCGTTTAGCAGGAAGGTGACCTCACTGGGGATAGCATCAGTGGGCCAGTGTCCCCGCTATGATATGAGGTGTGATGCTGGCATTTGGTGGCAAGGGTTAGGGCCATGGGCTAGAGCAGGGGGAAGCATGTTTTTCCAGCTGACCAGACCTCCCATTGCCACATGAAAGAGCCTGCTGAGAACACAATGCATTTAACAGTACTCAGCGTATCAACAACAATTGGCTTCTATTCTTGGAGCTCCAAGCATGCTCAACCAGTCCCTTATCACTGAGCAAAAATGCATCTCTCTTTTATAAACACATCCTCCTCATTTCCTGCCTTCTGAACACAACAGAGGTTGAATGCAACTTCTGGGGCTCAGCAGTCAATTATCAGACAATTAACCCATTATAATTGCAGGGGAGTTAATACATTTAATCTCAATCTCTAAGACTTTTCAGTCAAATAGTTATTGATTTATAGGCCTTCGTATTAAGAACATGGGCAGTGCCGAGAAGTTGTTGAAATTATCTTCAAATTAATTTCGGTGAACTTTACTAGATTAAATGGTCTAATAAAGAATCTGAAATAAAATATATCAATGCTTCCTAACATAAAACCAACTAATATAAAAAGAGAAGACAGGAGAGGGAGACAAAGCACTCAATGAGAGTTAATAACAGTTGGCGAGCTCTCCCAACATTGATTGCAAAACACACAGCAATCAGTAATTAAATAGAATAGAGAGTATAAGCCCAGACTTCATCCTGCAAATGTTCTTAAGTAAAAACTAAAAACTGAGTACAGATAGGTGGTGAAAGACAGTTGGGGGAAGAGAAGGATCTTTTTACTGTGTCCTGGGAGAGAACAATGTGTCTAGTGGAGGATGAAAAACAACTTCTGCCACCACATACCAAATCACCCAATTAAAAGGCTAATTCCACAGCAAATCACTTCTTCCAACTCAAATTCTAGAAGATCATCGAAACATGCTTGGTGGTCATCTTCGGTATGTATAATCATATTGTGATCTATTTTCTGGGTTATTGTGGGTGCTAATTGTGAGGTAATTGAATATATGGGGTGAAAAATAAAACTGGCCCATTTTGATAGAGGGCTATAAACAAATCAGATCAAACATCTAACCACAACATTCTTAAAAAGCCTCAAAATCAAGAGCAGCCCTCACATTTCTTACTATGGAGAATTAATGAACCAGTTTGACAAAAAAGGGCATCACATGCACAAAATAGCAAGGCTATAATTTCCTTCCACTATAATAATAATAATAATAAGTGTCCACAATACAGTATGTACACAATATGCATCAAATTTGCAGCTGTGGAAAGCAAAACTAATAGACTCCTAGTCCTATAGGGTCATCAGCTGCCACTGTTTTAGTCACTCTGTGTGACAAGTTAAGTCCAACAAAACTATCAGTAGACTATTCTGTCAGAGAAGAGGCCAAATTGTTTACATTGACATTTCAGAACCACTTCATTTATGCCTTGTCTCATTTGTAATGTGACAGACTCATTCATGTCCAATAGCCTCACTCAACTCACCCATATGGGGGGGACCCACACACACACAACACACAACACACACACACACACACACACACCACACACACACACACACACACACACACACACACACACACACACACACACACACACACACACACACACACACACACACACACACTTTATTTTGGGGGACACATGAAGCGTAAAAGTGGACAGACTGTGTGCAACACGCTCCTACCTGGGAGTGCTTGAAAAAAGCAGAGATGCGAGTGATATGCAGGCTGAGACATCTCGAGGCGCATCTTGCTCGGTAAATGCTAGCAGTGAAGAACGAGTCATCCTGCCTGGTCCTCGCAGCGAAGGTTCCATGGGTCGACAACACTGTAATCCATAGACACAGGGTCACACATACAGTTACGCTCCTGRGCAACATTGTCCGACAACGGGTGCTGCTTTTTATCCGTTCACTGATCGGGCTACACTGCGTGTTGACTCCGCTGTAGAAACTAAAGAAACTTCAATTATACACTGGGGAGGAGTCAGAACCGCGTGCGCTTTGTGATTGGCGGATACCGTGGTGATTGGCAAATACAGCGAGTGCCTTGTAGCAGGTAGAGGTTATGGACTCGATATCAAGGATTTAGAAATTATGAATTCTATTTGAGTAGATGGTTTGAATGATTTTGTGCYGAAAATCAATTAGGACAATTGCTATGAATAACATTTTTATTCAATGTCACCTCAAATGTATTGAAATATATAGGTTCTATTTTGCTGCATGTACCAGTGGGTAACCTGTCAGGTGTGAAATGGGAAATGTGTTCCCCCTGAAACACTCTCAGAGAGTGGCCTCACAGTCAGGTACTCTATAAGAATGATTGACAGTGACCCTGGAGCAATTAGGGTTAAGTGCCTTGTTCAAGGGCAGATCAACAGATTTTTCATCTTGTCAGCTCAGGGATTCAAGCTAGCAACCTTTTGGTGACTGGGCCAACGCTCTAACCACTAGGCTACCTGCCACCTCATGACATTGTAATACTGCATGATAAACAGGGTAGCCTAGTTTATCAGGTCCACTTGGAAAACCTCTATCCTAGTGTGTGCAATGAGACGTTCAGCAGATCTTAATTATAGACAATCTCTCCAAAACATAAATGGCTCATACATAAGCAACACCATTTATAGGAAGCTCCACATTTCATGTGTGCAGCGGATTGCAGGAAGTATTCGACCTACTGCCACCTACTGATGACACAATACATCAGAAATGCAGAATAGACATGTTGTCTAAACCAAGCCCCCCACATATGGCCCCTGGAAAGCCTGCCAACATATCAGGGAAACCCTTTCCACCAGTCTGTGCCTCACCGTTAAACAGTAGCTTGGAAAAACTCTTCTACCTGGAAAAAATGTAAACCTCCCTAAAACAAATTCCTCAACACRGTCTCCCAAAATTTGGCATTGTTTCATAGCCCAGGGAATGGAGMAAATATGACATGTAGGAAAAGGTTGAAATCTTTGAAGAAGAAGAAAAACAACTTCCATCTTTAAGAAGAAAGTTCCCTAAGGGGTCTACTAGACATTCTTTCTCTGCTGTTCTCAGCTTATGGAGTACTTTCCTGTACACCATTACAGARGTACTGTAATGAGCTTTTATAAGTGTTGCTCTTAAACAGTCTGCAGAATGGGATCCAAACGGAGACTTACACAATCATTAGATTTTGGCTCAGGTAGCCATGCAKCTCGCCCTAGGCCAGCGATGCTCTGTGCCAAGTACTTCAGCCCTTACCTCGCTCTCTCTAATGAAATGGGTCTGTTAATACGGCCATACAAATACATCCTGGAAAGCATGAGGCTGCCAGTGCCAAGGATGGGGATCACCCCCAAAATACTAGTTTCTGTTTCCAATAACAATGCAGTTTTTATCATTTAAATATTCTATAGCCTCCTGTAGGTTATTAACCCTCTAGACATGTATGCTAGTGTATGATTTGTGATTATAGAAGAGATAAGGCTACCACTTTTCTGATACTGCTGCATGGTGTGTAAACACATCCCCGTGGCTGCAGAACCCCTATCTGAATGGGTGTTCATTTCCCTGGTGGTCCCAGAGCACAATGTAACTTGTGGTGAGAGATCCCTTGCCACTCTTAAAATATTTAAACACGGATGTCTGTGTACCTTAAAAATGGTGTAATGGCTTAATTTTCTGGCTTATTACAGCCATGTGTGGTAGGGGTTTTATGGTGTGTGGTGAAGGAAACACAGTGCCTGTGTGCGGTCCTAATGTCTCCTACAGCCTAGGACACGCATGCATCCCTCCTCCAACCGATTCCAGTGTTTCATTGACTGGGAAAAATCTGCCAATACTGAACTCAGGTCATAAAGCCAGAGTAGGAGCGGAGGTGTTTGTCTGGGCAGAGGTGGAACCTGATTTTTCAGCTACCCACGTCACTGTGTTAATTCRCTCCATTAATTACTGTGGGGGTCTCTACTGGCAACTGATGTTTACASACATAAATAAACCAGTGTGTACTTGGCTCAGAAGTCTGAATTCTCTATAATGAGCCATCTATAAGGTAACTACCTAGAAAGTATAAAGACACTGTTTTGTATTGTTGGATATAGAATTTGTATGATTGCCCTGTTGGCATTYTTCTCTAAAAGGAGATGGGTGAGAGCATAATGCTATCATTGCAATCATTGTTTAGAATCTTTGTGTGTTGATATATTCCAGGACAATGTCAACTGAAGCCCATTAACCAGAACTTCCTTTCTAAAATCCTCTAATCCCTGCATCACCTCTGAATGGCCTGACCCTAACCACCACACCCCATGACCTCTGTTCTGACCTCAACCTTTGACCTCAAGCTGTAGACCCATACAMAAAATGGTGCCTTAACACAAACAAAATATCAAYGGTAAACCAAACACTGAGAATTGATGTGAAGTACCCTAATTTTCTAGTATCTTGGAGATGATTGAGTGTGACATGCCAGGTTGTTATGGGTACACTTCCTTGCCTGCAAAATATGTGGAAATAGTGGTGTTTCATCCAGTTGAGGGCTTCTATATAGGAAACCCTCTGTCAAACTGTCAATCTCACTGAGCATGACTTCTAAGCTGCCGTAGTCTGGTATATTCCACTGGTTGCATTGTCTGCTTTTTTCCCCAGGTTACACAAATATGGGCTTTGACACATGATATGGAAAAAAAAACGTTTTTGAATTGATAACAAACCAGCATCCGTTTTCACCCAGTATTGATGTTGTTGAGCGAAGAAGTGCTCAGCACCTATCTTTGATCCCAAAGGCTGCAGGTGTAGTCATTGTTACACACACCTGTGACTGCAGTGGTATGAAGATCAGAAGGGACAAGCAKGTACAGGATACTGACTGATGATCAAGAACAAGATAGCTTGTGTTATTTTAGTGAGGTATGGGCAGACTAAGTACATAAGCTGTAAAATACTCTAGTGTTCAAGCAGTAGCCTATACAATGCATGAAACAAAAGCACACAGATTGAAAGTTGCCTRCCTCTATCTATCAAATTAAATGAGGTCATTTCGTTTGTATAGGTTCTGATAGTGATTGTGATCATGTTGATCGTTGCTCTTGTTACTTATCCTGTAAAGTTCACATTTGATTATTTTATAACTAGCRTCTTTGGTTATGATTAACTGAAATACATCAAGGTATTAACAGTCCTATGGACCTCCTCACTTTGCCATCTGCCAGTATTCTTCATTGAAGCCCATGTTCAGGTCATACAGACACTGTCAGTCAGTAGCCTAGTCAACACCAACAGTGGTATTATAGATGAGTATCTCTGAACCATAATGGCCTCTGCTACAACCATCACAAACACAATATATAGAGGTCGATGTGGAATGAGTCACACATATCTTATAAACCCAGTGCAATCAAAATTCAAAATGTATGTCCTATGGTACAACAGCTTATAAAACTAACACTGTAAAAGTGTTAAAAACTGTGATCAGTGTTATTTCCTTATAGTTGCTGGGTGATAATACAATCTACACGGGATCTTCTAATCAGTAGGTTTGCATGGGCGGGAATTTCGGCTTTCCATGGTGACATCACCTTGCGGTAAATTGGTTAATAGACTCCCCACTCAGACCAATTCCAGACATTCTTATTAAAATACTTGCTTGAGAAATAGTTTTTTGCTAGAAAGCTATTTTTGCCCATTTTAATGGAAATCTATTACAGTAAGGTACTTAATTGTTACCCAGAAACTGTTTGATATTGATATAAAAACAGCTGTATTGGGCCTTTAACCWTAACCCCTCCAATAAATCCAACACTTTCTGTTGTGGAATGAATACAGACCACCTTTACATAGCTGGCTCACCTTTCATTTTCCCTTCTTCCCCCCCAACACTTTCTATATGGTCTCAGAGCAGACAATACTATCTATAGCCATTGCATGATATTCTTCAGCCTACTGCACAGAAAACAGACCATTGGCAAAAGAAAGGGACCATTCCCATACCTCCCATACAAACTATAGGTCTTTCATCGCTACAGATGATCCCTTATTCATCTAAAAGCACGAGATGATTGCACATTGCTGAGGTCTCTGGGATGATATTGAGATACTGTATAAGCTGCTCAAAAGCCAAAAATAACAACAAACATGATGACGTCTCATGGCATCATGAGTGCTAACACCTGGGATGACATCATTACAACAGATGCACGTATATCTTCCAAGTGGAGGCAAGTAGGGCTGAAATGGTGCCATTGAAAACACAAACACTACAGTATCTTAAATTATATAACGGTTAGATCTAGACTCTAGATTCTAGTCTAGTCACGAAATGTATTTAATTCTTGACATGGCGGTTTTATTTCCTACAACCAGGGGGAATCATTTGAGAGAATGTATTTTGGCTTCTTTTGGACCATTTCAATATGCATTGATGACTGTTATCAAGTCTTTGCCAATACTACAGACTTTAATCTTGGTTTATTTTACAGATTTAAAACCCATTACTTAAATTAGTGTCTTTTTTTCCATTGGCCAGATATTCAACTGTGAGAGCTGGCTTCATTTCACGGGGTTCTAATAAATAAACTGAGTATGTCACAATTCCAGTCTTAGGAAATGATTACACTCTCCTCAGACTTACAATGGCCCCTCTCAATTTGGTACAGTAGTCTTTGTTTGTAACTCTAGAGTCTAAACTGGACTTAATAGGCAGTATCTATTCACAAGACTTTCCCATATTCCCTGTGACAATATTTATCCTCTATATGAGGTCGGAAAAACTGTTCAGTGTGAAAGAGTTCTAAACATAGACGCCCTTGGAACATTGTTCTGACAATCACCAGCAGCTCCCTAAACAACACTGCRTTGTGCAGCACTGTAGGCACTCAGATCAGCGTGCTGCTATTCTCATCTCGACCAAAGTGGACAGCTTCCCAAAGTGCTTCCAAAGTGCACAGCTTCATTTAGTTATATCCAATAACTGTAGAATTTAAATATATACTTTAATGTGCTCAATGTATTTTGATTGATGTGTGAGTGTCCCTCAGCGGCAGTCAGCCGGGTAGACAGAGAAACTCAATGTTTATTATTTTGCTGGGTGGGCTAACCTTGACTTGTCCACTCTAGCGTTAGCGCATTTAGTGTCCACTAGATGGCAATGCTGCCACACACAACTTTTGGATGCTGAGACCTCTACTTTGTTTCGTACTTTTTATTTGGAAATAATTATTTCCAGGAGAATATTCAGCATTAATAGTAAACAATGGATAATTACTTTTGTTTTTCTTGTCTGAGGATCATAATGACCAAAATAAGATATATAATTCTAAATGTGTTTTGTTTTCTCTCTCCTTCTCTCTTACACACACACACACACACACACACACATTTGTATAATGATTTTATGACCTATTTTGCTAGATGATATAATGATAGAACAATGCCAATCACTCTCGTCTCACCTGGTAAAAGATCATCAGGAAGGGCTTGTCAACCTCATATGAATGACCTTTATCATGACGAGATAAATACTGCTTGTCTTTTACTCCAGTCCACCTTACACAACACCTTTCCTCTGCCACATGCAAAATCCCTGGCCCATACCGCATACACCCAGTGTCATTGATATGTATCTTTGTAGGGACTAGGGSATGCAACTCAGTAATTAAGTAGACCCAATGCATACAAACAATCCTGTAAGTAAAGCCAGGTGATAGTGTGGGGTGACAGCTCACTTAGCTGCATTACAACTGTCATTGGCTGCCTGGACTGAGTGGATGGCCCCATTACACTCAATATGCTGACATGACAAATGTCATGAATCCACTGACTACACAGCAGTAACTAGCTATAGCATACATCCCCATCCCCAAGCAAACAATACATTGTCAGTATCAGATCTCCAGTGAGATTTACATTTACTAATTTCTCTCTGTATAAATCATAAATTGTTTAAGAATTATCCAGGCTGTTAGGTGAAAATCATTAACCATATCCGAAGCATTTAGTTGCCCATAGGGGGCATTGTGGAAGGTAAAAACCAGACACTATTGGTTGAAATATGTCATGTTAGTACTGTTTGAGGCTTGCTTTTCTCTTTTATGAAATTGAATCCTGTTTTATGATGTATAAATATCATCAAGGTCTAATAGCATACTAAAACAGGTTTCGTCCTTCACAATGTTGTTATTGGATAGCATTGCGGTGGTGGTACACATTGGTTTGAATTAAAGTTAGGGCAAACTATGGTTTTGAGTGAGCTGTGTCACCTCCGTGGACAGTGAATAAGAACAGAACATTTACATTTCTATTTAGCTACTGAGTGTGAAGGGTGTATCTCCATGGAAACCTGGAATTGCTGACATTTCAACTAGCAGTACCATTAAAGTAATCTGCATTGCACATGCTGGGGCACACTTCATGCTATAGCAAACACATACATACCCTATGACGCCAGTGCTCTTTTCAGACATATTCTATTTTGGCTGTTGAAATCAGAGACAACGTCACCAAATATCATGTCTGGCTGTGGAAAAGGACCTTTAATATTAATTTAGCCTATATTACAATCTAAAAGCGTTTTTATGTTTACTTTCCAACAAGACTATGTATACAATTAATGTCGATATCATTGCAAATATTGGGCTTCATTTAGCSTTTCTGACATTTTCTTGACCCAAGACATCTTGAGCAGTATTAGATTAGTATTATGCACAGATTATGAGTAAACAGACTGCAGTTTGGATACTGATTGTTGTTGTAATAGAGCCAAATAAAGATAGATTTTCTATAAGAGACAACTTCTCAATCATGAAGGGAATCAAGTTGCTTCTCATCCACAGCTATTACCTGTTTTCCACATTCTTTTCTACAATCACAGTACATTAGAATAAATAACCTCCTAGAGACACAAACTGTAATGCCCTTCTGTAGCACTTACTGCTTGAGTGCCTGGTGAGGGAGGGGAAGGAGGAGGGAGGAGATGGAGGGAGGAGAGGAGGGGAAGCAGCAGGATCCAYAGGTCATCAACCCTTGACCCCTGACCTCAGCCCTTCAATCTCTGACATCTGTCTGCTTTTCCCGCCTTTTCTCTCCCTCTCTCCTTCCCTTTGGTCTGTAAGGAATTTGACTATAGCCAGAAAGAATGCACTGGAGTAACCCTTTGCATTCCTCAGTGTGTGAACATATGTACAGTACCAGTCAAACGTTTGGATAATCATTCAAGGGTTTTTCTTTATTTTTACTATTTTCTACAATGTAGAATAATAGTGAAGACATCAAAACTATGAAATAACACATATGGAATCATATAGTAACCAAAACATTTTGATTATATTTGATATTATTCAAAGTAGCCACACTTTGCCTTGATGACAGCTTTGCACACTCTTGGCATTCTCTCAACCAGCTTCATGAGGAATGCTTTTCCAACAGTCTTGAAGKAGTTCCCACATATGCTGAGCACTTGGTAGCTGCTTTTACTTCACTCTGTGGTCCATCTAATCCCTAACCATCTCAATTGGGTTGAGGTTGGGGGATTGTAGTGGCCAGGTCATCTGATGCAGCACTCCATCCCTCTCCTTCTTGGTCAAGTAGCCCTTACACAGCCTGGAGGTGTGTTGGGTAATTGTCCTGATTAAAAACAAATGATAATCCCACTAAGCCCAAACCAGATGGGATGGTGTATAACTGCAGAATGCTGTGGTAGCCATGCTGGTTAAGTGTGCCTTGAATTCTAAATAAATAACCGACAGTGTCACCAGCAAAGCACCATCACACCTCCTCAATGTTTCAAGGTGGGAACCACACATACGAAGATCCGTTCACCTACATGTCTCACAAAGACACGGCGGTTGGAACCAAAAATCTCAAATTTGGACTCATCAGAGCAAAGGACGTTGATGTTGAGATGTGAAATATATTTTGATTTGTTTAACAATTTTTTGGTTACTACATGATTCCATATGTGATATTTCATAGTTTTGATGTATTTACTATTATTCTACAATGTAGAAAATAGTCAAAATAAAGATAAATCCTTGAATGACTAGGTGTGTCCAAACTTTTGACTGGTACTGTATATTTTTATTTTTATTTATCCGTTATTTTACCAGGTAAGTTGATTGAGAACACGTTCTCATTTACAGCAACRACCTGGGGAATAGTTACAGGGGAGAGGAGGGGGATGAMTGAGCCAATTGTAAACTGGGGTTTCTTAGCTGACCGTGATGGTTTGAGGGCCAGATTGGGAATTTAGCCAGGACACCGGGGTTAACACCCCTACTCTTACGATAAGTGCCATGGGATCTTTAATGACCTCAGAGAGTCAGGACACCCGTTTAAAGTCCCATCCGAAAGACGGCACCMTACACAGGGCAGTGTCCCCAATCACTGCCCTGGGGCATTGGGATTTTTWAAATATATTTCCTCCAGATAAACATCTTAGCAGAGAATTATTGTAGAGCGGCAGGTAGCCTAGTGGTTAAGCGTGTTGAGCCAATAACCCAAAGGTCGCTGGTTTGAATCCCTGAGCCAMCCCCATTCTCATCGACAGGGCTGTAGTGGAGCAGGTTGAGAGGTTCAAGTTCCTTGGTGTCCACATCACCAACAAACTATCATGGTCCAAACACACCAAGACAGTCGTGAAGAGGACACGCCTATTCCCCTTCAAGAGACTGGAAAGATTTGGCATCAAAAAGTTCTACAGCTGCACCATCGAGRGCATCTTGACTGGTTGCATCACCGCCTGGTATGGCAACTGCTCTGCCTCCGACCGCAAAGGGAGTGGGGGAGGGGTGGTACAGTGTTACTGAGTACACAAAGCCTTCCATCAGTGGAGTAATATCTAACAAATKACAGAACATATCCCCAATACACACAAATCTAAGTAGGAATGACTTAAGACTATATACATATGGACGAGCGATGTCMGAGCGGAACGGACTAAGATACAGTAGAATAGTACAGAAAAACAGTATATACATATGAGATGAGTAATGCAAGCTATGTATGCATTATTAAGTGAATGAGATACCATAGAATAGTTTAGAAAACAGTATATACACATGASAGGAGTAATGCCAGATATGTAAACATTAAGTGACTAAGATACCGTAGAATAGTATAGATGTCTGCTCCTGCTCCTCCCCTCCGGCGTACGACGTCGCCAGAGTACTAACCACCGGTCCTGGCACTCATCATTACGCACACCTGGCACTCATCATTAATGCGCACCTGTGATGAATCCCAGGACCGGTGGTTAGTACTCTGGCGACGTCGTACGCCGGAGGGGAGGAGCAGGAGCAGACGTGACAATAGAATACAGTATATACATATGAGATGAGTAATGCCAGATATGTAAATATTATTAAAGTGACTAGTTTTCCATTCCTTAAAGTGGCCAGGGATTCCTAGTCTATGCCTATAGGCAGCAGCCTCTAATGTGCTAGTGATGGCTGTTTAAGAGTCTGATGGCCTTGAGATAGAAGCTGTTTTTCAGTCTCTCGGTCTCAGCTTTGACGCACCTGTACTGACCTCGCCTTCTGGATGATAGTGGGGTGAACAGGCAGTGGCTCGGGTGATTGATATCCTTGATGATCTTTTTGGCCTTCCTGTGACATCGGGTGCTGTAGGTGTCCTGTACACCTGTTGTATTCAGCGCATGTGACAAATAAAATGTGATTTTGAGTAGGTGAGACATATCCTGTAAGTCGCTCCGGATAAGGGCATTTGCTAAATGACTAAAATAAATGTAATATGTAAGTATRGATCTATGTAAGAAGAAGGTTGTATACATTTGCAGGGAATTGTGTAGTCATATAAAAAGTATATTCCCTCTGTGAAGTCAAATTTCACATGAAGGTAAACATACTCAAATTCTGTGGCTGAAAATAGCTTTGTTTTTCTTGTACGATGTGTTGCTGTGACTGGAAAATGGGTCTGTATGACATAACAGCACCAAAGAAACCCTAATGCGTCTCCCGCCTGTGTGGCTGCTT
Source organism: Salvelinus sp. IW2-2015 (assembly GCF_002910315.2). Taxonomy (NCBI): domain Eukaryota; kingdom Metazoa; phylum Chordata; class Actinopteri; order Salmoniformes; family Salmonidae; genus Salvelinus; species Salvelinus sp. IW2-2015. The sequence continues at coordinate 24,115,493 of NC_036875.1, forward strand.
GCAGTGGGGGATGGGAGGGATGGGAGTGGGGGAGGAGTGGTTCAGTGTTACTGAGTACACAAAGCCTTTCCTCACACACACACACACACAGACGCACGTGCATGCACTCACAGAGGCATACACATGTGCTGACTCGCGCACACACACTCTAACACACACACACACAGTAGGCTTTTGTGTTGGTGGGTGGATGGTCTTGGCCCTGCCAGACTGACTCACACCCTGCCTGTGCTCGTAATCTCTTTATGGTATGAATAAAGCAGGAGGGCTTGGGAGCTAAATCCAATATGTTGATGGTACTGCAGCACTGTGAGAAACAGAGACACAGCTGGATAATCCCAGCTAGAGGCTGTGCTTTGCCTGAGCTTCCCAGGCCTAATAACAGGCAAACAAGAGTGGTGTGACTATCAGCACCCTTCCCCCAAATCAACATATTACCATCCCCCGCTCTGTGCCGTCTAGAAAGGTCATGTGACCCTCATCAGTCTCCYGGGTTGGGGGAGGGGAARYAGATTGAACCTGTTCTTTGTTAGGAGGTCAGCCCCAGCTCCATGGCAGGAAGTGCTCTTTACCACACATACACTAATAGCTGTGCACACAGGCTACAAATAAAGCCCAGCTCTAAGAATTGGTGTACTTCAGGGCAGAACACTATAGCCCACTGGACATGTATCTCAGAACACAACATCACCAGAGGCCTGGAGAGTGTGGCTACACGTGCAGATATGAAAAGTCCATGTTTTTGCTAGTTTGACCCATAAATAAGGTAGGCAGGTAGCCTAGTGGTTAGAGCGTTGGGCCAGTAACCGAAAGGTCACTGGTTTGAATACCGAGCTGACAGGGTGAAAAATCTGTTGATGTGCCCTTGAGTAAGGAACTTAACACTAATTTGCTCCAAGGGCGCCATTCTACTATAGCTGACCCTGTAAAACAACACATTTCATTGCACCTATCCGGTGTATGTAAAAATAAATAAGGGGGTTATAATGTAATAAGACAATGTTTAGTTGAATATGATCAAACACTTTTTTTAATCAAATATCAACATAGGCGTACAGAGGCCCATTATCAGCAACCATCACTCCTGTGTTCCAATGGCACATTGTGTTAGCTAATCCAAGTTTATAATTTTTAAAGGCTAATTGATCATTAGAAAATCCTTTTGCAATTATGTTAGCACAGCTGAAAACTGATAATGGGCCTCTGTACGCCTATGTAGATATTCCCTAAAAAATCTGCCGTTTCCAGCTACAATAGTCATTTACAACATTAACAATGTCTAYACTGTATTTCTGAGCAATTTTATGTTATTTAAATGGACAAAAAATGTACTTTTCTTTCAAAAACAATGACATTTCTAAGTGGCTACAAACTTTTGAACGGTAGTGTATACTGAACAAAAATGTAAACGCAACATGTAAAGTGTTGGACCTATGTTCCATGAGCTGAAATAAATGATTCCAGAAATGTTCCATACACACAAAAAGCTTTTTTATCTCCAATTTTGTGCACAAATTTGTTTACATCCCTGTTAGTGAGCATTTCTCCTTCGCCAAAATAATCCATCCAGCTGACAAGTGTGCCATATCAAGAAGCTGATTAAACAACATGATCATTACACAGGTGCACCTTGTGCTGGGGACAATAAAAGGCCAATCTAAAATRTTCAGTTGTGTCCCACAACACAATGCCACAGATRTCTCAAGTTTTGAGGGAGTGTGCAATTGGCATGCTGACTGCAGGAATATCCACCTGAGCTGTTACCAGAGAATGTAATGTTGTTTTAGGGAATTTGGCAGTACGTCCAACCAGCCTCGCAACCACAGACCACGTATAACCAYGCCAGCCCATGACATTCCCTCCCGGATTCTTCACCTGCGGGATCATCTGAGACCAGCCACCCAGACAGCTGATGAAACTGAGGAGTATTTATGTCTGTAATAAAGCCCTTTTGTGGGGAAAAACTCATTCTGATTGGCTGGGCCTGGCTCCCCAGTGGGTGGGCCTATGCCTTCCCAGGTCCACCCATGGCTGTGCCCCTTCCCAGTCATGTGAAATCCATAAATTAGAGCCTAAGGAATTAATTTCAATTAATTGTTSCATGTAGCGTTTATATTTTTGTTCAGTATACATAGTCATTGAACACTGGTCATAGTAATAATGTTTGCATACTGTTTTACCCACTTCATATGTATATACTGTATTGTAGTCAAGGCCTATCCTATATAATTACTACAATGTTCTATTCAAATACTACCAATAATGTCTATACACACAATAATATACATATATATTTATATCCCGGACTCTGACATTGCCTGTTCTAATATTTCAATATTTCTTAATTCCCTTCTTTTTATTTTTGGGATTTACGCGTAATGGTTTGTATTGTCAGGTAGTACTGCACGGTTGGAGCTAGGAACATARGCATTTCGCTACACCTGCGATAACATCTGCTAAATATGTGTACGCGACCAATTACATTTTATTTTATGATTAAATTACATAATTCTGTAGTCTTTGTGCGCAAATATTCAAGCTCGTACGGTAACCAAAGGAATGTGTCACACCAATGTAGACCTGTAATGATGTCAACTTGTTATTTACTTTCCAAATCTGAATGACTGAGCAAGGCGAAAAGAGAATTAATCAACCACTATGTGACTCGGCAGGCGAAAAATACAGAACTGTGGGGGAGGGGTATTGACCGCTAAGGCCACATACAATGTCGGGTTGCACCATGAAAAGACTTCAGCTGCTGTAGCCCTTTTGTTTGACTAGATCCAACCAACCCAGGGTTTTTGGCCTTCGTGCATTTTAGTAATTTTTAACAAAACTAAGATTATAATGACTGCAATTCTTCAATCTTGGAATTCTGACTAATTTAAAATATATATTTTGKGATTACCGTTTAGCATATTCTTGATTGATGTCGATCTAAAGTAATACATAGGCCYAGTTTGAAATTATATCACAAAATACGTTTTATATTGGGTTGCAATGAAATTAATCAATAATTTATATTAGACTTTTAAAATGTTCAAATGCAATATAAAAAAGACAAGTAGGCTACCAAAGACAATACATTAATCTAGCCACAATGCTCTTTGATTGTAGTTTTGCAGTGCCCATGTTCTGAGACCACATGAAGGCCTACATTATGTACAAGGCAATATAATACAAATTACTTTTTTAAACCATAACAAATTGCACAATAAAGGTCAAACAAAGCCATTCACTAGCACTAGTTGCTCTAGCTGTAAAGGAAATTACTTGTGGTCAACATGATAATAACCACATGGTCATTTAGTTACATTTTACTGGAAGGAATTTCATGTTTTAAATAAGCAGGTTTAAGGTCAGGTGCTAGATAGATAGATAGACTGTCATGACCTACAATAAAATAAATTGTAGGTCATGACAGTCCCCCCCCCCTCCATTCAAGTCAATTCAAAGGGCATTATTGACATGGGAAACACGTGTTTACATTGTCAAAGCAAGTGGAATAGACAATAAACAAAAAGGGAAATAAACAACAAGGGAAATAATCTCTCTCTCTCCCCCCCCCTCTCTCTCTCTCTCTCTCGATGAGTGTTTGCTGCCGTCTCTTCGTTTCATTCTCAGAATCGCTGGAAACTCTATTCCACACATCCCCAGCGTTATTTAGACGTCAAGCTTCTTTAAACTTTACATCCCACACAAACATTCGCGAGGAAATATATTTTAGACCGTTTATGTTACCTTCGGAACGCAGAGATTGCACCGGTGTTCAGAACTTGAATTATGATAAGCAAAATGGGAGGAAAGTCGTTTCTTGCTCACTGAAGTTGGAGGCTATCCTAGTGGAAGAGGTGGCGGCAAGTCGGCAACACCACGAGCTCACCCTCTGAGAAAGGTAAGTTAAAACTTTCGCTCAAGTTTMATGAATTGTAACATTGTAATTTCATGAATGATACATTGTTGCATGTAATTACTTGCTGAACTTAGTAACACTGTTTATTATGAATCATTTACTGGGTCACATTAATCACTTTACATGTGTATAAATGTTTCCCGAAGGAACATTGTTCTTTATTTGTAATTTTATTAGTATTAGTAGTAACGAGCTAGGCTTATCAAAACSTTGCCCTTTTATTTTGACATAATAGTCGAAATATTGTATATTTGGGCATAAATGAACGCTTTTGTTTTGAACTACAAGACATAAAATGCATAAACTTTTGGTGGCTATTGTTTCCCAGATTTTTTATTATTAAGTTTGAGTATTTAAAGTTACTTCATCAGTTTTCTTTCTCATATACTCTGCAAACTGTAATGATATTGGCTACATTTAAAGGGTATTGCACATGCTGATAGTTCGCAATGAGTGGGGGAGGGGAAGTTGATCCAATACACCACCAGACGTTGGTTTCACTAGTAAGTAGCCTGCTGCCACGGTTACTTCTTGTTACAGTATCAGTCAAAATGGTGACATTTAGACCATGTACAAAAACAATCTTCACCCTCATGCCTATTCAAGAAATCATTTAGAATGCTAATTGGGCATTAGATTTTACAGTTGGTTTATTTCGTTATGTTTACACATGACATTACAWTAATCTTTAAAGAATGATTATACTGACTGTTGGCACTTTATTTCTGAAGGGTATTGGGGAAGCTTCAGGAACAAAGACTGGGAGGTTTGAAAGAGGCATCATCACGTCATGGGATGTAGCCTAGGCCTATATGGCACCACCTCTAACACCTGTTGATCTGGTGATTTATATGGTCGAGCTGTGATTTTTCTAGATCTAGGTCCTTACTTTAGACACAAAATATGGTGATGTAAAGACTACTTGGGCTCTATATTAACGTAAAGTCATTTCCATCCTCCCACTTAAGTTTATGGGATAATGTGCAGACATGTAAGACTTGACAACACCCACCAACATTCTTCAATGTATGGCAACAGTTCACCAGTACAGTGACACTGGAATTATCTTACTCCAACTCCAAATATGATCTTCCAGTAATAAGGAATTTGAACTAATAAAAGTGTAGAATCCCACAACAAAAATGAGCTCGTTGTGCCTGTGTCCACTRGTTTGGTTGTAGATTAAACCAAATGAGTCATAAAAAACAACTGGTTTAGTGCCATCTATTAAAAGAACAATAGGGGTGTATTATAGCGTAATTGCTTGTCCTCGACGACTCGAGGCTTTTCCATTTGTTGAATTCTACAAGCTWTTAGAGAGTGGTAATGTTGGAACCCATTAGTAAGCTATGGCTGTGTGAACCTTGGTAGAATGGCACCGTGTTGGACATGGAGAGGTAACAGTGAGTGGTAACAGCAATGCTAAATCTCCATGATATCTGAATTGGTTTATGCCTCAGTGAACATTCTGTTCTGGGAGATTGTATTGTGATTTTTCTTCTGATAGGCTGTTTCAGAAGACTCAGATAGTTTATACTTGAGTGTCTCAGCGTTCTAGGGGTATATGTCTACTGAAGGTTCAGTGAGCTTGTTTGAAATGACACTACACCTTTTGGCTTTAGTGTTTGTTGACTGTGTGTGTTCATGTTATAAATGAGCTCCAGGGCAATGATACAGTTTATGTTTCAGATGTAATCTTTGTCCTCAGTCAGGATGTAGTTTTTTTTTACAATTACATTTTTCATTTGTTCAAATAGACAAGTTTTACATGTAAAAGAAACATTCATTGACGAACAAGAGAAAGCACCGTAACACACAAAAGGTAGCCTATTACCCTCCATGGCATGGACCAATAACACAAACCCTCCAGTCTCCAATGTCCCACACTATAGGTTAATGGTCATTTAGACATTCTCCTTCAGACAGTAGTTGTTTCATTTGGGTACACATTTTTTAAAATTTCGTTACAAATGTGTTGGTTAGCCCTTTCTGCAGGAGATAGAGGTTATTTTCTGTCAAACTCCCATTTGTTCACAGCAGTGCTTCATTCCCCATACACCAGCAGTACCTGAAATTAGCCCCACATACAGAAATCCCATGTGAAAACAACCACTCTCAATCTCAGCATTTGTCCAAATGTTTATGCAGCAATWTTTATTCCTAATAGAACATGGGAGGAGAGATGGCAAGCCCTCCCTTCTAGAGGGGTTTATTAAGGTTCACGTGGGCCACCAGTGTTGGCAGGCCAATACATTACATAGAAGTAACACTCATTGAAGTACAGCCTTTTTCAAGACTACAGCTATTTATTTGGGACCAGGGGTGGCTGTGCCTTTATGACCTTACAATTGTGTTCAGGCTAGGCTATAGAGACAAGTTGGAGGTCTGTCCAGAGTGGACCGGAGGCCTGAACAGAAACCTCGATGTACATGTTGATATGGCAACTGCTCTCTTGCTCGCTGCAGCTGCAAACCAATGTCTATTCTCGGACCTAAACTGTAATGATTGTTAGAGCCCTTGTTTGAAAGCTGTAGAATCGAGATACCCCCCCCCCCCTCCATTCTGCTCCTGTTAAAGCACTAAAGTAATTTATGCATATCCAATCAGTTATGCTGTGAGTTGTGTAAGCGAGCATATAGGATATGTATGTATATACAGTACCAGTCCAAAGTTTGGACAAACCTACTCATTCTAGGGTTTTTCTTTATTTTTAGTATTTTCTACATTGTAGAATAGTGAAGACATCAAAACTGTGTAATAACACAAATGGAATCCTGTACTAACCAAAAAAGTGTTAAACCAATCAAAATATATTTGAGATTCTTCAAAGTAGCCACCCTTTGCCTTGATAACAGCTTTGCACRCTCTTGGCTTTCTCTCAACCACCTTCACGGGGTAGTCACCTGGAATGSATTTCAATTAACAGGTGTTCCTTGTTAAAAGTTMATTTGTTGAATTTCTTTCCTTCTTAATGTGTTTGAGCCAATCAGTTGTATTGTGACAAGGTAGGGGTGATATACAGAAGATAGCCCTATTTGGTAAAAGACCAAGTCCATATTATGGCAAGAACAGCTCAAACAAGCAAAGAGAATTAACAGTCCATCATTACTTTAAAGACATGAAGGTCAGTCAATCTGGAAAATGTCAAGAACTTTTAAAGTTTCTCAAGTGCAGTCGCATAAACCATCAAGTGCTATGATGAAACTGGGTCTCATGAGGACCGCCACAGGAAAGGAAGACCCAGAGTTACCTCTGCTGCAGAGGATAAGTTCATTAGAGTTACCAGCCTCAGAAATTGTAGCCCAAATAAATGCTTCACAGAGTTCAAGTAACAGACACATCTCAACATCAACTGTTCWGAGGAGACTGTGTGAATCAGGCCTACATGGCCAAGTTGCTGCAATGAAACAACTACTAAAGGACAACAATAAGAAGAAGAGACTTGCTTGGGCCAAGAAACACAAGCAATGGACATTAGAGCAGTGGAAATCTGTCCTTTGGTCTGATGAGTCCAAATATGAGATTTTTGTTTCCAACCGCCATGTCTTTGTGAGATGCAGAGTAGCTGAATGGATGATCTCCGCATTTGTGGTTCCCACCGTGAAGCATGAAGGAGGTGGTGTGGGGGTGCTTTGCTGGTGACACTATCTGTGATTTATTTAGAATTCAAGGCACACTTAACATGCATGGCTACCACAGCATTCTGCAGCAATACGCCATTCCCATCTGGTTCGCACTTAGTGGGACTATCATTTGTTTCTCAACAGGACAATGACCCAACACACCTCCAGGCTGGGTAAGGGCTATTTGACCAAGAAGGAGAGTGATGGAGTGCTGCATCAGATGATCTGATCTCCGCAATCACCCGACCTCAACCCAATTGAGATGGTTTGGGATGAGTTGGACCGCAGAGTGAAGGAAAAGCAGCCAACAAGTGCTCTGCATATGTGGGAACTCCTTCAAGACTGTTGGAAAAGCATTCCAGGTGAAGCTGGTTGAGARAATGCCAAGAATGTGCAAAGCTGTCATCAAGGCAAAGGGTGGCTACTTTGAARAATCTCAAATATATTTAGATTTTTTAAACACTTTTTTGGTTACTAGATGATTCCATGTGTTATTTAATAGTYTTGATGTCATCACTATTATTCTACAATGTAGAAAATAGTACAAATAAAGACAAATATTTGAATGAGTAGGTGTGTTCAAACTTTTGACTGGTACTGTGTGCCGTGTGTGTGTCATAAAAAAAAGAAAGCAAGAGATTTGTGTGAGGGGAAATACAGAGGAATTCATATTCACATTTAAACACACACTGCAAAGTATGGTTTAGATTTGTTTGTTGACCAATATCACAGTGTAATTGGGTGGCATTTACTGTGAACTCATGATACAATTACAGCATCCGAAAGGAATTCCCAATATGTGTGACATTGTATTGTCCCCAATGAGTTGTGAAGTTGTTTTTAGTGTGGGAAAAAAAGTCTGCGGTGTGTCCCTTCTCTAGTATTCTATTGCTGTATTTTTTTCTTGAGAATCTTTTGTTTGTTGTGAATAGTCACCCTTGAATCATTACTGTATGTCAGTTTCTATTTTTTAGGAATTAGTGTCTTAGACATTTGATTGGAGAGTATATGTTGGAGCTCAGAGAATAAAAATATCACTGTACCCTGCGATTACATCTTGGTAATTTCTCTATTCCAAGCTGTTAAATATTGCTGTGCATGTGACAATTTTTTTTATGTTACATTTATTTAACTTGGCAAGTCAGTGACGGCCTACACCAGCCAAACCCTAACGCGGACGATGCTGGGCCAGTTGTGCACCGCCTTATGGGACTCCCAATCACGGCCAGTTGTGATTCAGCCTGGAATCGAACCAGGGTCTGTAGTGACACCTCAAGCACTGAGATGCAGTGACTTAGACCGCTGCGCCACTCRGGAGCCCAAAAATCTAATCTACTGTAAATCTATCATTAACCAAAGTCCAAACAGTGTATTTTTTCTAGCAATGGGACATAGTCACTGCAGTTAAAAGAAGATAACATTGAAGTTAATAATTCATGGTGTTAGTTGTAATGATTTCTGATGCTCGAAGTWTGTTTGTGTTGATCATCCGTCTGCTCTTGGCCATGGCCAAACTCTGTCTGTTAAGGTTATCATGTTTCCAGGATAACCCTGTCCTTGAATAGTGGCTCTGGAATGGATCCCAAACATTCATGTGTAGGATGCCAGAGATAGTCTACCTCAGTTAGTTGTTATCTCTGCCATTTCCTGCCGTTTGTAGTTTGAAACAGCCATACGCTCTCATAATGATACCACTGGAGGTTCTGAGAGGTTGACTAACACCTAGACACTGTGACAAGTAATACAGACTTTGTCTTGTATCTGAATTCACGGCCCTACCATTTTAACTTCTCAGAAAAAGCTGTTTGGTTGAGATCTGAGAATTTTTATTCCTTAGATATCTTAAACCCACACCTTGTGATAAGCTAAATGGTAAAGTAATAACCAAATGCAAGCGGTTCCTCTACCATGGTGGCGTAGACTAGGGCACTCGGCCAAACCAGCTATTGGCAGCGTGGAGGTCCTATATAAATAGCTCTGCGTTTGAATAGATAGTTGTAAATCATTACAGGAAGCCTTGGTTTAATGATTAAGCGGGCAGAAAAGTCACTTTCAGTGGAGGTGTATCCTTCCTAAGTCCTTGTTTCAATGAAAAAGAAAGCACTTGAATAAGGAGAATTTTAGACATGTTGGCAAGCCTAACAAGCAATTTGTTTAGACTTAGGAATATTGCGTACACATAGGCTAGTAGCTTTATGATTAAGTTTGGGTTTCTTCTCTGGGTCCTATGTTGGCATTATTGGCAATTTACATAAAGGTTGWATGTTGAATAGCTTGTGATTGATTATGAGCCTGTGATGTCACCATCCCAAGTGTTTTTACCCACTGTGGTGATGAGTTGGGCAATGTTGTAAGGGACAGAGAGGAAGATGTTCAAGAGGAAGTAGGAGGATAGGGAGAATTTATTGATTTTGACACTGATCTATAAAGGCGGGGGTACATGTCTGCAATAAACTGTGAAAACTGCATAGAACGGTGTTCTAGTCATAAGAGCCAATATCACTCATCTTCAGCCTGTCTAGGCAGTGTTGAGAAGTATCTSCCATGCATATATCTTTTTGCCTAAGTCTTGGATTAATGGGTTTGGATATATGCACCAATGTCACTCAGGCTTTATGTTACGGTGTTCATGCTTTACAACATGTGAGTCAGAGAATGGGTTGGAATGATGGTCATGCCCAGTATTTCCATGGACTGTTACTTCTTGCCTGTCTGACCCTGGTGCAATAAAGGCTCTGTRGGGGTCTAAAGGTGTCAGCATGCTTCAGTTTGGCTGGCGCCTAGCCAAACCTGGCTAACCAAACGAGTGTGCTCTCATATTCCCTTAAAATATCTTCACTTGAAAAATGAGAAAAGCGGCAATAGTACTGTTTGTCCGTTTTGAGACGCCGTARCCAGTATACATTTCCTCAAAATAGTCAGAATTAATCTAAGATAACTCATGAAATCTGTCATTCAATTTAAATTTTTTACTGAGGAGATCTTAGTCGGGCAATTTTACATCTAAGATGTTTGGTGCAATATTTCTCAACAAAAATTTTTGCATGGAAATGAGTTGTCTCGTTGACTGACAACAAAGACTTTATTGAAGAATCCCTACTGTTGACCAGTTACCAATGAAGGGGCGTAGACTTCGGCTCCGAACTTTTGCTTGCCTCCAGAATTTTTTTGTGTGCCCGAACAGCCCAAAAACAACCTTGCCAATGACCAAACAAATAAAATGCAGTCATAATATATGCATGCATGGCTTAAATAATGCATGTTTTACCGAAATTACATTGCATTTCCTATTCTCTAAATCAGTCTGTCGTATTTGTGTATAGAGAGTTATTATCCTACCCATGTTAGATTACGGAGACATAATCTATAGATCGGCAGGTAATGGTGCTCTCGAGCTAGATTCTTTACCATKCGGCCATCAGATTTGCCMCCAATGCTCCTTATAGTACACATACTCTTCTGTAAACTGGTCATCTCTGTATACCTGTTGCAAGACCCACTGGTTGATGCTTATTTATAAAACMCTCTTAGGTCTCACTCCCCCCTATCTCAGATATCATCTACTGCAGCCCTCATCCTGCACATACAACACCCGTTTTGCCAGTCACATTCTGTTAAAGGTCSCCAAAGCGCACACATCCCTGGGTCGCTCGTCTTTCCAGTACGCTGCAGCTAGCCACTGGAACAAGCTGCAACAAACACTCAAACTGGACAGTTTTATCTCAATCTCTTCATTCAAAGACTCAATCATGGACACTCTTACTGACAGTTGTAGCTGCTTTGTGTGATGTATTGCCTCTACCTTCTTGCCCTTTGTGCTGTTGTCTGTGCCCAATAATGTTTGTACCCTGTTTTGTGCTGCTACTATGTTGTGTTGCTACCATGTTGTCMTGTTGTGTTGCTACCATGCTGTGTTGTCATGTGTTGCTGCCATGCTATGTTGTTGTCTTAGGTATCTCTTTATGTAGTGTTGTCTCTCTTGTGATGTTTTGTCCTATATTTTGATTTAATATATATATWTTTTTTAATCCCATCCCCCGACCCGCAGGAGGCCTTTTCCTTTTGGTAGGCCGTCATTGTAAATCAGAATTTGTTCTTAACTGACTTGCCTAGTAAAATGAATAATAAATAAAACATTAAAGCAAGCTATTGGCTCCATACAATCAATAGTCTAGTCTACTCATGGACGAMGGTGTCTGTCGCCAATCACGTACTGTTATGAGAATCATGGAGATGTGTACCAATAGGCCATCACTGGTTCTGTCAGACAGCCATCTCTTTCAGGGACATGATGGAGTGAATGGCTATTGGMTAATCTAATCATAAACACTGCAGTCAGGAATTTCTGTCCTGTTGTCAGATTTGCATGCATGTATTTACAGGCTATGAAATATTTAAAGCTTGTGATATAGCGTGAATGGTACCGGTTGATCCACACAGCCTGTATAGAGGATAATAGTGATGGGATAAAAATTGATACACTAGAGTATCRCAATATTATTTTTGACGATATTATATAGATTATATGACTCCAAGTATCAATTCTCAAAAAAAAAAAATAGAATTGCAATAATAAAATACCAGTATCGAATCGCAATACATATAGAATYGTGAGAATCGCAATACATATCAGCACCTAGGTATYGGGAGATTCCTGGCAATTCTCAGCCCTAGAGGAGGATGGATCAAGATTACAAGGTTTATTCCACAACGCTGTAATTGCCCTGGTCGTTCTGCTGTCAGAACCATTCTACTATTCTSGTTCTCCCTCGGTTGCTCTGGTAAATGCCAAGAGTCTAAAAATATTGTCACCGGTAGACCTATGCGATGCTAAACAGTGGATTTTGAGTGTAGCGGATCATAGGTCATGTTCATAATGATAAGTCATGATGAATCCCTTCAATTTGCCTAAGTATCTGTCTCTATCCCATGTGTTCTCCAGGGAGCCACAAAATAAAGGTTATAGATAACTCAGGATAAGGTTTCAAAGGGGGGGGTATTTTACTGAAAACTTGCGAAGTTGACGAGTAAACTACTGGAATTTGCTATCATTCAAGGATTTTATGTTATCTATCAAAAGACTTCATGTGGCTCGTTTGGGTTCTTCAGATTATCACGTGTCTGTAATTTTCTCTGGACCTCTCTCTGGCCTTATCACATGTAAAATATATGAAATAATTAAATCAGATTAAAAAATAGAATGACAAAGCTGTCAAACATTATCCTAAATATAAACCATCGACTTAGTGAAAACCATTGGTGTTTTAAAGAAGGATTTTAAGCCTTGAGACATGGATTGTGTATGTGTGCCATTCCGAGGGTGAATAGGCAGGAAAAAATATAAGTGCCTTTTGAACAGCGTATGGTAGTAGGTGCCAGGCGCACCGGTTTGAGTGTGTCAAGAACTGCAATGGTGCTGGGTTTCCCGTATGTATCAAGAATGGTCCACCACCAAAAGGACATCCAGCCAACTTGACACAACTGTGGGAAGCATTGAGCTAGCATCCCCATGGAACGCTTTCGACACCTTGTAGAGTCCATGCCCCGACGAATTGAGGCTGTTCTGAGGGCAAAAAGGGTGGATGTAACTCAATATTAGGAAGGTGTTCCTAATGTTTGGTATACTCAGTTTGGCCAACATTTTTATTATGATTATACAAACTCGATCTTTGGCATAAATGCAGAAATGATGTCAATGGTCAATATGCATGAAAGTTCAAGCAAGTCGTGTATGGATTCTATCCTGTCCTGTGTGATCTTGTGTAGGACGCAAAAGAACTAGGGCAAAGTTAGTCACTGGTGGTTGAAAAGCTGCCAGCTGAAATGATGCTTTGATATTACTATTCACTGTACTACTCAATAAATTACGCCCTCTAAGTCCCTGATGTAGACCTACTACATCCCTTTAGATTTTACAACCCATGTAACCCTTCAATATTAAAACTACAGAAACACAGTCATCTTCAAACTGTTGTCAGTAAGTCACCTCTATCCAGGCAGGCAGGTGTGGGAGAAGTGGTTTCCCCTAGAGACAGTAGTGCTACCATCCCCCAGTCCCCACAGTTTCCCTCCAAGCCCACACCGCCTGTCGTTGAGTGAGTCATTGAGAAAGGCAGACAGTGATGCAGAAGTACTTGTTGTGACTACCTGATTGTGGCATCATTAGTTATCCTTCCCTACCCCCTATCTCTCTCTCTTCCCCCAATGGTCAGGCGAGACTGCAGCCCAACCAAAGGCGGATTTTACTCATCAGAGCAGTTCAAGAGAAAATGGCTGCTGTTTCCAGGTCTTGTTTGCACATCTGTCAGGAGGTGACTGTACAGGAGAAAATGGGGTCCTTGGCATGTTGGTGTAGAATGTGCCTTCCTCTCTTTTTTGTAAACCTCTTTTTTYTCTCAATTTTGTAGTGTCCTGTTTTTCTACATCAAACACTTTCAAAACCTACACACACTACAGCCAGGCATTTTTCTTAGCTTTACTGTCTTTGTGTTTTATCTCTGAATACWTTGATGGCATGATGTCTTATAGCTTATGTCAGGATTTATTCTTTACTTTTACACTTAATTTCTCTTCATATTGGACACTTTGTTGTGGTTGATAAAAATGTTTGGAAATAAGGATACATTTGTATTTTGCAAGGGTTTTGTGTGTTTTCTCAACAATGTTTGGACGTGGCTGTGTTTTCTATTTCTTCAGTATATATCCAATCAGACTTCTCTAATCTGAGAGAGCATATTGCTCTGTACGTGAGTTTCACACCACAAACCATCCACATCCATTTTTAGGATAGACAGCAAAAATTTGCATTTGCGACTTATTACATCCACTCATGGTGACCTTATCATGAAGACTTACCACAGCTTCCCCGGCTTGTAGGTTGTCTGTTTGTTAGATCTAGGAGTATAGTTAAAGCAGTTCATATTTTTACAGTATRAATTTAAGTGGCTGGCATTCCTGTTTGTAGTGCACCAGTGTGGTTATCTACCATCAGTTGACCCTTCCCCAAATTTTAAACCTCACAGTTGGAGAGGGTAAGACATCTGACCTTAGATCAGTGTGCTGGAATGACTGGACGTGTTTGTGGAAACACTGCAATAAATACAGTTTTGAATGGGCTGGAACACTCATGAAATGCTTATATGACAGCAACTCAATTTTGGTTTGAGTCCTGAGATCTTTTTGGTTAAGCCATTTTACCTGTTGCAATGTGTTTACTTACATGGACATTCAACCTGATGTGGTGCTTTTTCCAATGACTGTTTTTTCAAACAATGCTAACATGTTCATACAAACGGCAGCCTACAGACTCACACAAACATCGACGACATCACACCTGCCCAGATCCACCTGCTCACACCCCCATCTCCAATGCCCGCATCACACTCTCCACCACATGGTGTCAATCTGCACCATTTTGTTTCTCTCTGTCACCCACGCACTTTCAACATTTAGATAATAAAGCATTTGACCTTTCCATTGTGTTAACGATGGAGGATTGGTTGATTTCCAGTTAAATATATGTTTTTTCAACATGATTGACAAAGGTATCGTCCAATCCATCGTGTATATCACTGCACCCATATATGCCATGTCTTGAAATATGCAGACAGATGGATTAAAAGTACATTTACATAGTAATACTTCTGACAGCCAGCTTTCTAACTCTGCCCATAATGTTTTTGGACTTTATAGAATTCCCAGATGGGATGGATTATTGAGACATTGTTAGTTTTACACTCAAGACATGACTCGGTTATTGTATAATAAATTCTATACATTAGTTTACACTGGATTAAGTGYACATTTTAGTTAACTAATGTCATTAGTTATGTTCCAACATTCCCTCCATCTTGTGCCAGTATCAGTTATTTTTAAGTCTTAGTTCCAATAGTTTAGATATTTTTCTAAGAGATTGTCAGTTGGATAGGCTCTCTGCAAGGTTTTGTGTAGCTTACCTATCATATGAATATCCTTATCTGATTCAAATAGGATTCCCTCAAGATTGCTCTGATGTCCACACGATTTCACACAAAAAAAAATGGAGTTATGAAACTTAAGTATTCATGTATTTGAAAATATCTACTTTGGTCAGTCAAATTGCTTTTTAATTCTGTCATGGAAATAAATGTGTTTCCTATTATCAGGTAATTTATGTTTTTATGCCTTTAGTTTTCCATGTGAATTCTGAAAAGCTATCCAAGGATTGTTCTTTTCCAATGAGTTTCTAATGGCTCAGGCAGCTAGTATAGATGCAATTTGGTTCATAGCAACTACCAGTTAATTGGACATCCAGTTAAATTGTGTTGTACTTTGACCACAGCCTCAAGCATAACACTCAGTTACAACCTAAACACCGTAGCCTGGATGAATGAATGACTGGATGGTTGCTGCTGTTGTACTTTGACAGTAAAGTAATCCCCTTTACTGTGCAGTAAACATGCTAATGATTTCCCTAATGAGTCACAGGGCTGACCACCACTGGGAAGCTCATCACTGCCCAGTGGGATGTCCATTTGTCTTCTACTGCAGTGTAAGTCAAGTCCTGGGATATGCTATTGAGGCTATATGCAATTGCTTGGGAACGGTGTGAATGCGTGCATCAAACTAGGACAACCATTTGAACAAGACAAATGTACTTGAAATGGATCTGACGAGAGGCACTACACTATAGTACATTTTGTATGTACCTGATGTACACTTATTACAACCAGTTATGTTTCTTACCAGCTGTTTATGCTGTAATACCAACATTTTACATCTGCACTCGATTTTTTTTTTATTAGGAAAATAAATTTTAAAAAATCCTGAAGGAATTATGTTTTTCTCTGCTGTTGACTAAATCCATTGATTAGTAACGTGTAGTGAATGATGCGAGGGGTCAACACGATGATATAGTCTGATTAACCATGATGATATGAGGGATGTGTCTGTCTCAAGTTGGGGTCTACCGCTGGCCGTTGATGGGTGTCTAGTCTACAGCTAAAGGAGAAGTTTACTTTTTTACGACCAAATCTGTCATTTGGATGTAAGTGGCATGTTATAACCCAAMACATTTAAATTGTGTCATTTTTCTAACTTTATCCGCAATGTTAGATTTGTGCAACTGAAGCTGTTTCCTATGCAGAGCTGTGCAGGCCGGGGGTGTCCATATATTTTACCGACACACCTGTGTTGTACAGCTGCGTAGGGGAAATGGTTCAAATCGCATAAAATGGAATATAACATTGCGGATAAAGTTTGGTATGACACAAYTTCATGTGTACAACATCTAAAGACCTGCATCACTMTACTGAGAGCRTGTCTGTTTTTCAAAGCACTTTGTTTGTTTTTTGTTCATTTGTTATTTTAGCGCCCATACTGCAGAATAATGATGCGGAAGTCAATTGCTGGTTGGGGTAAGTTTCTCAAAAACAAGTGAAATCCCCACAAAGTGTATTACATGTAGGTTACATCTAAAATACAGATTTGGTTGTAAAAAAAGTGAACTTCTCTTTTAATGTCCATTCACCCTCAGGGAATAAACTCAGTCTCATGCAATCTCTTTGGAGAACATTGGAAAGCAATCTTGATTGGTGGGATGTAGGGTTCTATAATGAGCTGATAAATGTAATCCTTATCCTACATGTGGTATTAGAGCCCTGAAGCGTATGGGAATTCCCATGTAAAAAGCCCTATGRTCACCAACTTGAAGTTCATAGGAGAACATCAAATTTGGAGTAAAATGAAAGCTAAGTGTCTATATTTGAGAAATTAAGACATATATATACATTTTTCAACCATGTTCCATCCTACAAATTAGGAATAAGCAATGGCTTTGATTTCGGGTCAAATATGGTTAAAGGGGTCTTAGAAGACATCTATCAGTATAATTTACTATATTGTACTGTGCTGAACTATGTTATACATGCTGTGCTGTGATGTCCAAACTTGTGAAACATAGATGGACCGGACCAACCAAATTGGTCTTGTTTTCAAATTTAACCTTTATTTAACTAGGCAAGTAAGTAAAGAACAAATTTTTATTTACAATGATGGCCTACCGGGGAAGAGTGGGTAAACTGCTTTGTTCAGAGGCAGAATGATACATTTTTTCCTTGTCAGCTTGGGATTTGATCCAGCAACCTTTCGGTTAATGGCCCAACCACTAGGCTACCTGCCACCCCAGGTATCCTAATAATAATAACCAGAGTGTAGAATTATACCCAAAAATGCAAAGGAGGATATTAAAATCTTCTACCTTTGTACCTATTAAGGATACATCCCCATGAAGAGAATAATATTCATAATTATGCATTTCTGTGTAGTACAGATCAGTGACCCATGTCGTTCTGTTACCATCCCTCTTACTGTTTTCATCCACTTCACTTACTGTAGTTCAATAACCAAAATAGATTTGTTCAAACTCAAGGTGTCATCATAGCGGACACCCCCTTCTTTCTGCAGAAATAGACATTTAAGAGTTTTTGGAAAACATGGTCACATAAAAAACCAGAGGAAGATTTTACCTTCATTCTGTTACCTAACTTTGCATCTGCACTGTTCTTGAGTAAATGTGTTTTTGTAAAATGTATGGAAATTGTCCCTTTGCATAGAGTTGTATGGTTTGTTTAACTTTGCAATCAATGGCTTTTGTTTGGCATTCTTTTAAAGTGAAAAATGTTGCTTTGGAATTGCCTATGTAGATTGTGTACCGAAAGATGTACATTAGGGTGGCAGATATGTTCTTCCAATGATACTGTATCATAGCTGATACTCAAGTCAGTTTACATAGAATTATGATACCCAACGGATAACATTTTCAAATACGCACAAAAAGCTTATTTCTCTCAAATGTTGTGCACAAATTTGTTTACATCCCTGTTAGGAGCATTTCTCCTTTGCCAAGATAATCCATCCACCTGACAGGTGTGGCATATCAAGAARCTGATTAAACGGCATAATCATTACACAGGTGCACCGTGTGACAATAAAAGGCCACTCTAAAATGTGCATATGTCTCAAGTTGAGGGGGCATGCAATTGGCATGTTGACTGCAGGACTGTCCCAACAGTCCTGTTAATTTCTCTACCATAAGCCACCTCCAACGTTGTTTTAGAGTATTTGGGAGTACATCCAACTGGTCTCACAATCGCAGACCACGAGTAACCACACCAGCCCAAGACCTTCACATCCGGCTTTTTCAACTTCGGGATTGTCTGAGGAGGGGGATGGGGGATGCTGAGAAGTATTTCTGTCTGTAATAAAGCCCTTTTGTGGGGAAAAACTAATTCTGATTGGCTGGGCCTGGCTCCCCAGTGGGTKGGCCTATGCCCTCCCAGGCCCACCCATGGCTGCATCCCTGCCCAGTCATGTGAAATCCATAGATTAGGGCCTGATTAAATTATTTAAATTGACAGATTTATTTCTATGAACTGTAACTCAGTAAACTTTTTGAAATTGTTGCATGTTGTGTGTTCTATTTTGTTCAGTATAATTATGTTTCCAGTTGTTGTGGGGGTGGCGGCCATGGGAGCTGCGTCTCGCAGCTTTGATACAGATATGCCTTCCCTTCTAGCCAGACCCTGCTTGTTATCTAATTAGCCCAAAGAGAAGCAGTTTAGTGGGTTGGCATTGAGCTCTGCAGGCTCTGCAGGCCACCCAAAGTATCACACAAAGGCTTAGCTTAACTAGAACGAAGAAAAAAACTTGTTCCAGCTTTGGTGTTTGTTGTACTTTTTAAAATGTATAATACGTTATTGATCATATTTAAATGTATTGCATTTTGGGTTTTATGATACTCTAAATCAAGCAATGGTTCTCATTCAATAACATGTGGTATGATTATGTATTCATGGAACGCCATAAGGGGAGATTGATTCTCACACCAGCTCCAAATCATAGCACCATCTCTTTTTTTGGGGAGGAAAATTAATGTGAACATTCACACTTAGCCAATATTGGTGGTTATTTCATTTGAGCGCTGCATGTCTGCTGTGCGGTGCAATAAAGCCATAGAGTCCATGTGAAAGAATATCCCAAGGTGAAAGACGTGTGTTATTCATGTTGGGTAACATGTTCGACCCAGCTGGCAYAGGGCCCACTGGTAAATTGGGACAACACTATTCTCTGTGTATTTTGCCGCTGGTTCCTGCTCGTTGCTATGCTACCAAAGGGTGACTCTTGGGAGTGAGTTGAGCTCTGTGAGTGGTGTGGTATGGAGGTTAGAGAGGCCTGCATTTCTTACTGACTGGCTCTACTCTGTATCTGGTCTGGAAGGAAGCTTGTCCCTCTTGTCCAGTTATACCCCTCAAGTCAGACTGAAAGCACAAAATATAACAATGGCCATGATTCAGCATTCTAAATGATAGGTTTAGGATCAAGTTCAAATGTATTGTTCATCTCTGAGGAAGTCTTAACTGTTTTAGTGGGGGTGTTTATGATGAATAACTGGCAGTTTTTGAAGAGGTACAGAGGTTCAATTTTTTTCAATCTTTGGTCAAATGTTGAATATGATTGGCGCTGCCAATGTGAATAGGAAGCATTTTACAATGTATGGTTGTCTACATGGTATTGACTGCATTATGTGTGGTATATCAAATATTTGTTGTCTGCTTTGCCTTCAGTTTGAGATTCAGCTCTACTCTTAAACCGATACATGGGCTTTGATACAAAATAATGTTTCCCTTGTTGCACCTTCAGTTTCAGAATTTTCTCTCAATTAGAAAAGTAAAGTTTCAGTCTCACCTTTGTATTTCCTTCCCTATTATGCATAATATACTGTGTAYTGCCAATTCATTAATATATTGTTGGAAAATGATGAATCATTCCATTGTAGCGAAGCCCTCATTAGCCTGAAGGCTAGCTCATCAGTGGGAACAATAACTAAATTGCTGTGATTCTAAAGGGTTCTGTTTTTATGTTGTTTTTCTTCAGCTCCCAGTAGTTTTGAAAGAATACCAAGTTGAAATGTTCACGTCGGCGCCAATAAAGTGTTATCTGAGAAAGAGATAATGATGTGAAAGTCCCCCAACTTTACCAGTAATTATCCTTACGCCGTGTGCTCTATACAGTTTACTAGATAACGGCAGTATGCATTCAATGCCCTGTAATGCTTTATTAGGCTTCTATCCATCTAGATCAGTGGCCAGGTCACTAATGGAATTGGACGCCGCAGTCGTGTCACAGTAGAGAGATGGGGGAATACTTGGCCTGTGCAGTGGAGATGGATTCGCTGGMTAAGTGACCCGGTCATTGCCATTCTCAGTGGGTCGAAAAGTGCAGCCAATGGGCAAACGGGGGCCCACACTAATGGAGGGAGTTAGTTGSGTTTTCCTTTGTGTGTGCGCTTCTAACCATGGACAGAGACACATTTATGTTCTTGCTTTATCTCTGTATATGAGGACATGGTAGCTTGTCAAGTCATTTGGTTATGATGATTGGGGACCTACCAAGATATACGGTAACCTACATTGTCCCACTCGTTGGGAAGCTTGTTGTCTTCTGAAATTATGTARCTAGCTGTGTAATGAATCTAAAACTCAATGTCTTCCTCTCTCTCTTCCCTAGACTGAGTCCATCTTTACTACATACAGTACCTCCTCCATCGAGGTGGGCTAAGATACAGTACCTCCTCCATCGAGGTGGGCTAAAATGAGTATAACCAGTGATGAAGTGAACTTCTTGGTCTACAGATATCTTCAGGAGTCAGGTATGTATGACTGCCAAACTTCCTGGAACACTCTGTCTGTGTCGGTGTGTGTCGGTGTCTGTCGGTGTGTCTCTGTGTCTGTCGGTGTGTGTCTGTCGGTGTGTGTCTGTCGGTGTGTGTCTGCGTGTGTGTCTGTCGTGTTGTCTGTCGTGTTGTCTGTCGGTGTGTCCCTGTGTCTGTCGGTGTGTCTCTGTGTCTGTCGGTGTGTCTCTGTGTCTGTCGGTGTCTCTGTGTCTGTCGGTGTCTGTGTCTGTCGGTGTCTCTGTGTCTGTCGGTGTGTTCTGTTGTTCTGGTCGGTGTCTCGGTGTCTGTGTGTCTGTCGGTTCTGTCGGTGTATGTCTGGTGTGTCGTGTTGTCTCTGTGTGTGTGTCGGTGTCTGGTGTGTGTCGGGTGTGTCGGTGTCTGTCTGTGTGGTGTCTGTCTCTGTCGGGTTGTCTGTATCTCTGTGTGTCTGTCTCTGTCGGTGTCTTCTGTATGTCTTCTGTCGGTGTCTGTATTGTCGTGTCTGTATGTCGGTGTCTGTCTCTCATGCCATTCATGCTAACCTGTATTTCACAGGTTGAATGAATTATTGAGTTCCTAGCCGCTGTATTTTATTACTCTTTTGTTGGGGCTTTCTTTGAAGCCCGTCATTGGTGAAACGCATGATAGCTCTGGCATTTCAAAATGTATCGCACTGAAAAAGTATACTTGGTACGGATAATTGACTCGCTCCGCTGTCTGCGTTCACTTGTATTTTTTGATAGCATAACATTGACATAAAAAGTGTAGATATGTTTGTATAGGAGTGAGAGGTTTGTGTTGCAGGGTCTCTGGTGTTGTCATTGTACTGACTGTGTTCTCTGTGTGTTCGTTTCCAGGTTTCTCCCACTCAGCGTTCACCTTTGGAATCGAGAGCCACATCAGCCAGTCCAACATCAATGGAACACTAGTGCCCCCTGCTGCCCTCATCTCCATCCTGCAGAAAGGCCTCCAGTATGTGGAGGCAGAGATCAGCATCAATGAGGTGAGACCAGCTGCTCCAGTCCAGGCTGCTGCCTTGGGACACATTCATTAGTGCACACTGTAGCAAAATGTTTTGCAACAGAACACACATATTTTTTTTTGTGTGTGTAAAAGTCCACCGTTTCCTCCCTGTTTCAATCCATTTTCTATTGTTTGGGGCCTAGAGAATAGAACCTTGGACTACCACTGTCAGAACAAACACACACTCTCTATATAAATCAATGGGGTTATATAAGACTGCTTTCACTAATATAGTGAAGTAAATTGATCAAAATCATAAATTATTAAGAATACAAAAATMAATACAAAAATCAATACACTATTGTACTTGGTAAATGAAAACAAATTAAATCCCACCTTTAATGAAATATGGTGTAACCATGGCATGTTTGGCGTTATGTTGGCAGGATGGCACAGTGTTTGATGGGCGGCCCATCGAGTCTCTGTCACTCATCGACGCGGTGATGCCGGACGTGGTACAGACGCGGCAGCAGGCCTTCCGCGACAAACTAGCCCAGCAACAGGCGGCCTGCACCATGGCAGTTGTTGCCGCTAGCAACCAACTTAATGCAACAAAGAACGGAGAGGCCACCGTGAACGGGGAGGAAAATGGAACACACACCATCTGTAAGAATTACTTCCTCTCTGAGCCATTTAGCTGTTGCTAGCTGGTATTTTCGTGTCGTAACTTAGCAGATTATATTTTTCCTACATTATCTCGATACTTACTATGTGAGACAGCTGAATCTCCATAAACCAGCAAACCCAAGCAGGATCAACATCACATTGGTTTATTTGAGCACAGTACTAGTACAGCTTTAAGTGTGTGTGTGTGTGGGGGGGGGGGGTTACTTCAGTACAGTGTGGTTTTCACCAAATGTGAGGTCATTAGTGACATGGCATTGAGTGTTGGTGAATTTGATCCTGCCTTTTATTGTGCCTCCCTAACTGTTCAGATGCTTGTAGAGTTCAGCCAGTGAAACCAGAGAGGTGTGGGTCAGGTGACGCATTAGACTAGGGAAAAGCGGAGTTTGTGGATGTTTGTCAGCCGATCCCACTGGAGTTAAAGTCTAATGTGTGGGTGAGTGGCAGAACATCAGGAAAGACTATCTTACTGTAAATAATGATTACTTGTGCCATGGAAATTCAGTACTGAGAGAGATTGGGTAATTTCTTCAAACTATCATCTTTATTTAATATCGATTTAATTATTGCAATAAGTGAGTGTTGGACCGAGTGAGTGTTGAGTGTTGGACCGAATAACCTAACCAAATGCAGAGTACCATATATAGCTGACACTAACAATGCTTGGTTCAACCCCCCTCATGCAGACCAAGGAGCATCATAAACCACTTTGGGTTTATCCTGTCGTTGTCTTAACCCCACCCTGGCTTAGTTCCCCAGTTGCAAGGATGATTTTGAGACAATGAGGGATTGTTCTACTCCCAAGCTATCCCTAGTAAAACACATTATTGTCTATGTAATGCAGTCTAACTCATTTGTCAGCTCAAGCCATCTTTGGTGACCATTCTCCCAGATTAGCTGCAGGGAACTAGAGTGGAGTCCATTAAAAACACAGACACTAACAGGACAGAAATATCCTCCTATTTGTTAAGTATTAATTGCTAACTACTAATATCAAACAAATCAGGTAAATATGTAATTTTTCTTTCACACTTGTCTGAACAGACAGGGATGCTGCAGCCCCTTAGGATTGCGCTGCAGCCCCTTAGGATTGCGCTGCAGCAAAAACATGTCTGGAAGAAAAACACATTTTATCAATACTGCTGGCAGGATACAAAGATGATTACTGGATTAGCTCTTAGTTCATCTCCCCAAATAGTTGAGCTTTGAACCTGCACAGATTGGGTCAACAAGTATG
Organism: Salvelinus sp. IW2-2015; assembly: GCF_002910315.2. Taxonomy (NCBI): domain Eukaryota; kingdom Metazoa; phylum Chordata; class Actinopteri; order Salmoniformes; family Salmonidae; genus Salvelinus; species Salvelinus sp. IW2-2015. The sequence goes on from NC_036875.1 coordinate 24,139,603, forward strand.
TTTGATGCGGTAATTGAAAATCTTAGATAACACGGTTATTTAAAAAATCTCACTCTCTGCTTTTTGAAGGCAATGTTTTAGAACTAGCCTAATTAAAATGATTTGRTCTTGAATGGTTACGATTTTGAACGGTGAGAGGTTAAACATCTCAGATGTTTGTCAGAAACGCACTTAATAGATGGAAGCAGTCCAGATAGTTTGTTTTTGAAGCTGAATATGGCACTAGAATAGAAAGATTGAAAATATGGTTCCATTTCCATGTGATATTCTGAATAGTACAGTAGGTACTGGGAGTTGTATGTGTCTAACAGAGGGTGGGTTTGATCTGATTACAGATAACCACAGCGAGCCCATGGAGATGGATGTGGACGTGGAGATCCCAGCTAGCAAGGCCACGGTCCTCCGAGGCCATGAGTCAGAGGTGTTCATCTGTGCCTGGAACCCTGTCAGTGACCTGCTGGCCTCGGGGTGAGTCTCACTGGAATGGGTCAGGGGTGGGTGTAGGGCTGGGCGATATGGCCTAAAAATATATATATTTTTTTCTTCTAACTTATGGGCGATTCACTATCTATATACAGTTGAAGTCGGAAGTTTACATACAGTGTAGCCAAATACATTTAAACTCAGTTTTTCACAATTCCTGACATTTAATCCTAGTAAAAATTCCCTGTCTTAGGTCAGTTAGGATCACCACTTTATTTTAAGAATGTGAAATGTCAGAATAATAGAGAGAATTATTTATTTCAGCTTTTATTTCGTTCATCACATTCCAGAAGTTTACATACACTCAATTAGTATTTGGTAGCATTGCCTTCCACAAGCTTCCCACAATAAGTTGGGTGAATTTTTGGCCCATTCCTCCTGACAGAGCTGGTGTAACTGAGTCAGGTTTGTAGGCCTCCTTGCTTTTTCAGTTCTGTCCACCAATTTTCTAAAGAATTGTAGGTAGGGCTTTGTGATGGCCACTCCAATACCTTGACTTTGTTGTCCTTAAGCCATTTTGCCACAACTTTGGAAGTATGCTTGGGGTCATTGTCCATTTGGAAAACCCATTTGCAACCAAGTTTTAACTTCCTGACTGATGTCTAGAGATTGAAGATGTTGCGTCAATATATCCACATAATTGTCCTCCCTCATGATGCCATCTATTTTGTTGAAGTGTACCAGTCCCTCCTGCAGCAAAGCACAACCCACAACATGATGCTGCCACCCCCGTGCTTTGAACGGTTGGATGGTGTTCTTCACACTTGGCAAGCCTCCCCCCTTTTCCTCAAACATAACGATGGTCATTATGGCCAAACAGTTCTATTTTGTTTCATCAGACTAGAGGACATTTCTCCAAAAAGTACGATCTTTGTCCCATGGTGCATTTGCAAATCGTAGTCTGGCTTTTTTATGGAGGTTTTGGAGCAGTGGCTTCTTCCTTGCTGAGCGGCCTTTCAGGTTATGTCGATATAGGACTTGTTTTACTGTGGATGTAGATACAAGGTTCTTTGCTGTTGTTCTGGGATTGATTTGCACTTTTCGCACCAAAGTACGTTCATCTCTAGGAGACAGAACGCGTCTCCTTCCTGAGCGGTATGACGGCTGCGTGGTCCATGGTGTTTATACTTGCGTACTATTGTTTGTAAAGATGAACGTGTCCTTCAGGCGTTTGGAAATTGCTCAGAAGGATGAATCTACAATTTTTTTTCTGAGGTCTTGGCTGATTTCTTTTGAGTTTTCCCATGATGTCAAGCAAAAAGGCACTGAGTTTTGAAGGTAGGCCTTGAAGACATCCACAGGTACACCCCCAATTGACTCAAATTATGTCAATTAGCTTATAAAGCAATGACATAATTTTCTGGAATTTTCCAAGCTGTTTAAAGGCACAGTCAACTTAGTGTATGTAAACTTTCTGACCCACTGGAATTGTGGTACATTATAAGTGAAATAATCTGTCTGTAAACAATTGTTTGGAAAATTACTTGTGTCATGCACACAGTAGAGTTCCTAGACCGACCTTGCCAAAACTATAGTTTGTTTAACAAGAAATTTGTGGAGTGGTTGAAAAACGAGTTTTAATGACTCCAACCTAAGTGTATGTAAACTTCMGAGTTCAACTGTACATTACCAATCAAAGGTTTGGAAACACCTTCTCATTCAAGGGTGTTTCCTTATTTTTTGTATTTTCTACATTGTAGAATAATAGTGAAGACATCAAAACTATGAAATAACACATATGGAATCATGTAGTAACCAAAGAAGTGTTAAAAAAATTGAAATATAWTYAAGATTCTTTAAAGTAGCCACCCTTTGMCTTGATGACAGCTTTGCACACTCTTGGCATTTTCTCAACCAACTTCACCTGGAATGCTTTTCCAAMAGTCTTGAAGGAGTTCCCACATATGCTGAGCACTTGTTGGCTGCTTTTCCTTCACTCTGCGGTYCAACTCATCCCAAACCATCTCAATTGGATTTAGGTCGGGTGATTGTGGAGGCCAGGTCATCTGATGCAGCACTCCATCACTCTCCTTATTGGTCAAATAGCCCTTACACAGCCTGGAGGTGTGTTGGGTCATTGTCCTGTTGAGAAACAAATTATAGTCCCACTAAGCGCAAACCAGATGGGATGGCGTATCGCTGCAGAATGCTGTGATAGCCATACTGGTTAAGTGTGCCTTGAATTTGAAATAAATCACAGACAGTGTCACCAGCAAAGCACCACCGTGTGTGTGTCGCTCTAGGCTCCCAAGTCCCAGAGATGCTCAACCCAGCACTGACCCAGTCCCTCCCCCTGCCACTCAAAACAAAGAGATGAAAGATCACTTCTTCCTCTATGACAACAAGCAGTTTCAACATTATTTTACTGTAATAGAGAACTTAACCTTTGTAACGATACTCTTTTTATGTCTTCACTCCGGAAATTTAGAACAGAGCAGACCCTAGACCGGTGGAAATCTGTCCTTTGGTCCAAATTTGAGATTTTTGGTTCCAACCGTCGTGGCTTTGTGAGACGCAGATTAGGTGAACGGATGATCTCCACATGKGTGGTTTCCACCGTGAATTAGTAGCCAGCTAATGTTTATATTTAAAGTCTAGCCAATTTGAATATTTTCGCCTGCTAACAAGGTACTGTTGAACTGTTATAAATACACCCTCCTGGCCGTCTCTAAACGTTTGAACAACAGCCTGTTCACTTTGTTTAGATGTTGAAATCAACTGACTTACCTGGATAAAARTATGCATATTTCTCAGAATGAGAACGAGTTGCCAATTTTTTTATGCTCATTGCACATTTATAAAACAGACAGCTAGCATGTAACTGTCTGAGGCTAAAATGCTGCTAGCAGTATGTGGTACCGCAATGCTGCACGTGACAAACTTAGCATTTATTTTCCACAATCATCTTCATTGRTACTCCCGTCGAGTAGGGTCTGCTCTGTTCTACATTTCTGGAGTGAAGACATAAAAAGAGTATCGTTACAAAGGTTAAGTTCTCTATTACAGTAAAATAATGTTGAAACTGCTTGTTGTCATAGAGGAAGAAGTGATCTTTCATCTCTTTGTTTTGAGTGGCAGGGGGAGGGACTGGGTCAGTGCTGGGTTGAGCTTCTCTGGGACTTGGGAGCCTAGAGCGACACACACACACACTGCCGCACACACACTATGTATTGAATTTTTCTTCTATATTCTATCTGTTTGTGTCCAGGTCGGGAGACTCGACAGCCCGGATCTGGAACCTTATTGAGAACAGTAACAGCAGCTCCACCCAGCTGGTGCTCAGACACTGCATCAGGGAGGGAGGCCAGGACGTCCCCAGCAACAAAGACGTCACCTCACTAGACTGGAATGTGAGTTCTCAGTGGTCCATTCCATCCACGTCTACTGTATCTATTCTTACTTGACTGAAATGGTCTGGAACAGACCATTAGAAGCCATCTACACTGAGGACAGTTAACTAACAGTTCTGTTTTACCCCACAGAGCGATGGGACACTCTTAGCAACCGGATCCTATGATGGATTTGCAAGGATATGGACAAAAGATGGTACGCTGAGTTTTGTAGCTTTTTAATTCAATTATACAACAGTGCCCAATGCCCATTCTGAATCATACTGTTATCTGTGCAGATACATTAAACTCTTGTCTTTCACAGGTAATCTGGCGAGCACCTTGGGCCAACATAAAGGGCCCATATTTGCACTGAAGTGGAACAAGAAAGGGAACTGTATCCTCAGTGCTGGTGTAGATAAGGTATTTTTGATTGAATGCATCATGTCGCTCATGTAGCAATCAATTAATATTAGTTCAAGAATGCTGACTGAATTTTTTTGTATACCGCCCAACAATGTTCCTTCAAATGTTTTTGGGCACTGAGCAAATTTCAGTTCTGATGAGAGCTAACTTGAACRTTGTGAAAATTCTGTGCGCGTTTACTATGAACACTGAGGCTGTATCCGCTGTAATTTACTGTTTTAACAGTGACCAAGTAGACTACTGTGGCTATTTGATCATAATGTAGGYCTACCAGAGTGGCCTACCATCAAAAACAATGGAAAAAATGCATCCCATAACATTTTAACATGGAAATAGCTGTTCTATCGTTCAGCCTACAGTAGCARCCAATGTGTGGTGTTCAATGTAGGCCTACATTCCATGAGACTTTTGATAAAAACATGCAGGGCTTGACATTCACCTGTTTATCCACTTGTCCTTCAGACAAGGAGGTGACAACATTTTGTTGTGTTTGATGCAAGAAGCCACTTACAAAATAAAATGCATTATTATTCCCATACCGTTATTACAGAGATAACAGACAAATGCTGCTACCCTCTGCCTATTGGTTACTTAGCTTGTTTAAGCCTGTCTCAAAATACAACACTGCCCCTTTAAGACATATAAAAAAAGCTCTTTACCTGACTCGCTTTTCTAAGATGGCTAGAAATGTTAACGCTGTGTGTTCTTGTAGGAAGCAACCACTCCCACATTTCTTACTACAAATGAGTTATAACTGGACTAATAACTCACCAACCGGCAAAAAATATGAACCGATATGCACACGTGGCTACATGCAGCTCTCACTTTGATCTCAAAACAAGCTCATAATAATTGTGACCACTCATGCTGTAAAACAGTCCAGTTCAAAATGAATGGTACAAATCCATATATGGCAATGGTCTATTGGCATATAGGCCTACTGCAGCTCTGATTAATTATGGCGCACCAGTCTGTGTAGAGTGCAGGGGCCTGAGTCCTGCCTGTCATTGCWATAGAATCCTACTCCGATGCKCTCTGCCTAAAACAAAATCTCTTGCATAGTTTGTTTTTCATACTAAGTCTTGCGAAGTTTGTTTTGTTTCGGTACTTTGCATTGAAAGTGGCTAATATTGAGTTGATTCGATCACAATTCCCACAGTAAAGGGAAACATTGATAGTGTTAACTAACGGGGAAAACTCAAGAAAGTTTAGTGAAGTTCAATCTCATGCTTCTATGCGCAGGCTGATATTTCTTCTGCGCGGCAGTCCCGGGGTAGCAACGTGCACAGCTTAGAGGGAACATTGCCGCTCAATTGTCAAGAGTTTGTACTGCATTTTCTATGTATCTATTGTCATTTTCCAGACGACAATCATTTGGGACGCACACACAGGAGAGGCTAAGCAGCAGTTCCCCTTCCACTCAGGTAAGCCCCCTGTGTCCCGAACAGAAAGATGTAGGACTTCAGCTTCCCGGCTGATGTGAGTTAACCCTTTGCAAACCCTCCTGTCCCTGTGTGCTGCCTCCTACCCACAGCTCCAGCCCTGGATGTGGACTGGCAGAACAACACAACGTTTGCCTCCTGCAGCACAGACATGTGCATCCACGTGTGTCGACTGGGCAGCGACCGGCCGCTCAAGACCTTCCAGGGCCACACGGTAAACAAACAGACAGCGTCTRTGTTCTAACCTCTACATCTCACACTACTGAGGACATAGTCACACTTAGGATTTCTCTACTGAATGTGTTTTCCCCAACTTTTGTACTTCTGTAAAGTAAACAAGATTATTTTGTGACTAGTGGTAGGAAGAGCAGGATGTCTTGTGTTGGTCCTCTACGAGTCTACATGATATCTGCCCATGTKTGATTCAGAATGAAGTCAACGCTATTAAGTGGGACCCGTCAGGGATGCTWCTAGCCTCCTGCTCTGATGACATGACTTTAAAGGTAATGCCAGTGCTTCTACTTCAGGCAAGATTCTGGACACACAATGAATTCCACCTCTTTCCTATGACCATGATCTATATGTCAATATAAGAATGTAATGATTACATAGTGAGTTTAAAGTGTGCTGTGCTCTTCCCCAGATCTGGAGTATGAAGCAGGACTCATGTGTCCATGACCTCCAGGCCCACAGTAAAGAGATCTACACTATCAAGTGGAGCCCCACCGGCCCAGGCACCAACAACCCCAACTCCAACATCATGCTGGCTAGGTGGGACACACACACAGCTCCTAAGCTTGTTCTGGGACAACGTTGTGATTTATTAGTTGAAAATGGGCAGTGTGTGTGCCAGTGAAAGGGTCTCTTGTCAAAAAGTGTCCCAGACATCCTCCCAGGTCTAATAACTGTCAGTGGTTGAGGGACATAAAGCCTATGACCCAGACATGAATGCATGTGTAAATGTTACAGTTCAAATAGCAGAGGTATTTACAACCTCTACTGGCATCCCCTGGGATGGGCCTATATTTCATTCTTGATGTAAAACTGCCATTACTGCTATGACTTGTGAGGAACTTGATAGTTATCTGAGGTAAATGCGGTTATTGTACACCGAGATACAGCTCCTGTCTGATCMTGTGATTTTATTTGGTTCTTTACGRACTTTTTTWAAATTTWGTTTTAATCTYCATCTTTTCCTTTGTCTTTGTAAAGTGAGATTTGCAACCTAGCCAGGTTGACTTACACTACCTAATAATAACATTTTGATGAGAAAGTGTTAATGAAAGTCTGCTTCTTTTTCATTAACACTTGCTTTCAACCGTGTCTCTCCTTTTGTGGTGACAGATATTCACACCATCACCATTTCACTGATCCTACAAAATCACACATCTTGTTTTGGCTCTGTGAATCAGCATTTTGAAATAGAATTTGTGTCGAGCACCAAAGCAAACTTATTGACATGTTTCTTACATTTCATATCCTTCTTTCCATGTGGTGTTGTTGTCAATCTAAAGCTGGAAAAACTACCCGGCTGCTACTTTGTCATAAAGGTGTYAAATCTGTCAAACCCTGTAAATTAACATTCGTATGGAAAGACCAATGATGGCTTGTTGATATGAACATAAACTTAAACAAAGTTAGAGCTTGCATGTATTTCAGTTACAGTATGTCTTTGCATGTTGTAGATGGCAGTTAGTAGATGGAGAACTAACCATGTGCTATGTTGTACCCCTTAGTGCCTCGTTTGACTCAACTGTGCGTCTGTGGGATGTGGAGCGAGGTGTGTGTATCCACACCCTGACCAAACACCAGGAACCCGTCTACAGTGTGGCCTTCAGCCCTGACGGGAAGCACCTGGCCAGCGGCTCCTTCGACAAGTGTGTCCACATCTGGAACACCATGGTGAGTCACCCAGGAGATTATAACAGCTTAAACAGGTTATAGCAGCTTACAACAGTTAGTTACTTGGTCATGGAAAACTCCTGGCCCCAATGCATGACCCAGACAGTGAGATCAGTGATGTTGTAAGGTCGAGCAGGCAACTATGGCCATCTAGCAGTCCTCACCAGAGTTGGTTGTGTTGTGGTTGCAGACTGGAGCCTTGGTGCATAGCTACAGGGGGACCGGAGGGATTTTCGAGGTGTGCTGGAACAGCACAGGAGACAAAGTTGGTGCTAGCGCTTCTGATGGCTCAGTAAGTTGTCATTTTTTAGTTGAATTGGATTATAATTTGTGAATCAAGCTGTATATCATTTGTAATGATCTGTTTTCTTTCATTTATGCAAGCACGGTCAATCACACGTTTCTGGATGTTAAAGGGATACTTCGGGATTTTGGCAATGAGGCTCTTTATCTACTTCCCCAGAATCAGATTAATTTTGTGGATACCATTTTATGTCTCTGTGTCCAGTATGAAGGAAGTTAGTTTCGTGAGCCAATGCTAACTAGCGTTAGCGCAATTACTGGAAGTCTATGAGCATCTACTAGCATTCTAGCAGGTACCCATAGACTTCCAGTCATTGTGCTAACGGTAGTTAGCAATTGCACTAGCACTAGTTAGCAACTTCCTTCAAACTGTACGCAGAGCCATCAAAATGGTATCTATGAGTTCATCTGACTGGGGAAGTAGATAAATTGCCTCATTTGCAAAATCCCAAAGTATCCCTTTTAACCAAAGTGAATAAAAGCAAAGCCCCTAATGCTTTAGTCTCGGGACCAATGCTTTCAGAAGTGCATGGAGAGGAACCAAAATAATCCGAACCATAATATGTATTATTAATCATGTTATCTTTGCCCTCCAGGTATGTGTTCTTGATCTCAGAAAATAGCATTCTGGCAGTGACTTTGAAGTTAGACCCTGCCATCAGCAAACACTCTCATAGCTCAAAGCAGGCCTGGCAACATGGAGGACATCCTCATAGGGCGGACACAGGAGACCTTTTAACAACCACAACCTACTTAATGGCAGAGGCAATCCTCAGTTTGTGGATTTGTGTCTCCTGTTTAAAACCACAAAAAACATTTCCTGGGTTAATTAACATACTGGACTAAATCCAATTAATTTTGTTCAGCCATGTTTTTAAAGGTGCCTAAAGAGGAAGTGAAATGATGACCTGCCTCGTGGCCAGCGGCCCTGCTGTTATCTGGCTAGGGTCTGAATCATGAGGAAGAGGGTTTGTACAGGAAGAGGTGTGAGGAGAGACAGACTGGTGTTTTGGGTGTGTTTTACATGAAATTGTGAGAGAAAGGTTGYGTTTTAGAACTTATCTAAGCACATGTTAGCCCTATGGTGTCCTGAGTTGAGATACAATATGGGAGACATGAGGACAGTGAGATTGTTATTGCTGCACTGGCATTCTCAAATTATGTGATGTTTAAATTGTCCTCAGTGGAGAATAGTTCCTGTTTAAACAGTACTTCTTGCAGATTTTTTACAAACGGACTTCTGAAAGTCAGAGTTAAAAAAGGTGCCGCTATGAGGTAGTTCTGTGCTCGCATTTAATAACATCAAGGTCAACCAAAATCACCAAACTGCCAAATTTAACTTCTCTAAGTTTGAATGACATTTAATTCACTTTAAAAAGAAAATATGCAAAAGAACGTGGTTTATAAGCATATATTCTCCCTTCTGGATGTACATTTAATGAATGTAAAGATATGTAAATTAGAAAAATACACAGACTTATATACTGTGTATATATGTTTATATTCAGTACACTTTAACGTAATCTTCTAGACGCTCAATACTGGCTAGAGCTATCACATCTTTTCTTTGCTGATACTCAGTTACAAGACCCTGATTAAATTTAATGCATGTCAGATAGATGTTTCTTTTGTTACCATGTATGTTATTTTATTCTGCCAATTATGTGTGTATCAGGTTGGTGTGTTAAGTCAGGTGGCGCTGAAGTGGACTGTAGTCATTTCACTGATGGCTCTTTACACTTTAAGCCATGGAGATCTGTGCCTCAACGTAACTACATGGACAATGCATGGGTAGTGATGAATGGGATAAAGATGAGATGTTACATTCTGTAGGCTCTACCTGTTTTGTTGTGGTTACCCCTGGCTCAGGTCTGGGATGTGAAACAGGACCTGACTGTATTCTGCCCTAATGACAACCATTGAAATGGAAATCGGAACAGACAGAGAGCATGTTGACTGAGAAGGAGAGGATGCTGTGAAAATKTGTATTGTGTTGTCTTAATGTTGCTTTAGTAGCAAAGTGTCATCACTAGTCATCTACTGAGCTTTTCTTACAGTACTCCTTTGTTTGGCAGCGTGATCGTTCTGGTGGAAACCCAGGTTACACGCTGACTGATCAACCAGGCTCTGATTGGTCAAGTGGAAGTCCTGCTGTAGCTTCTAAGCTGTGATTGGTTGAGTTGGGTTGAGGTACCGACATTGCCACCGCCTGATCTAATTGGTCAGATTGGACTTATTATTTGACTTGCCTGTATGATGGATTTAGCTTTAATTGTGTGCAGTATGTCTACTTGTACTTATCGTGGTCTAACGTGACGGTCTTTTCAAACTAACAAGCCACCACTTTGAGAATGCCTTTTTTTCTGGTCCATTCTCTTTCAGTCAAGCTCATTTTTAGAGCACTTTTTCAGAAGGTAGGCTCAGCTTTTGTTTGGATTTGTGCTGAAAGAGGAAGGCCAGCATTTTATTTCATTTTTTTATATAAATAAATAATCGGGCGTTTGATGTTTTTTTGCTGAAMGCCAATATTGTCTGTGTCAGACTGAGAATCGGGCTGTGGTTGGTGGCCATCTTGGCATGTTGAGAAGCCCAGTGTGGAATAAAGTGCTGTGACTGACAGCGATCTCTCTCCTACCCCAGTCTAGGATATGGTCATCTGTTTCCAAGACTAAACAATGAATTCACACTCAATGTCTCAAATAAATCACTCTATTTTGATATGAGAAAACACTGCGTCTGTTTCTTGTATTGTTGTTTTTTTTCCACTTATGCAGCAGAATGTATAGCATTACTATGGTCATGTGCATAATGATGAAGTAGACACTTAGTGTGTTAGTGTAGCACTGTGGGAGATATTTAATGTTATCATTTAGCTTGTGATACATTATCAAATTTGAAATGACAATGCACTGAAACCCTGCTTCAATTTGGGTTAAAGATAACACCACAAAACCTCAACAATTGCTTKATGTTTAATAMTGTATAAAATAGAATSAAAGTGCAATGTAAAAAATGTAATGTTAAAAACCTTAACTACAAATTGTTTTCCCYTAAATAGCATCTCAGGAAAGATATTCCCATTATTTTATGCTTTTGGGGGCTAATTATGTGAACAAGTCATATAGGCATACATGCTTCTGCAGTAAGTAAGGCACATTTAAAGGGCAGTAATACAGATGTAAGATCTTAATTTGAGCCAGTTTGCTAAAGCAGGAATATAAGGTAGCCTTGGGGACTATTCCATTACTGTACAGGTGATAGTTCAATAATGTAACACCACACTGTCTTTAGCAAATGGCGATTTAAGAGGGCTGTGTGTGTTCAGTGCTGAGACAAATTAACTGGTCCTGTTATGTATCATCACGACATGAGGAGCAGACTGGTGGCCAAATGTGTCATGTTGTTCTGTGACAACGTCAAACCTATGACTGTGCTACAGCAGTAATTAAATGGCAGTTCTTAAGAGCGAAATAACTGAAATGGTACAGGTAGACAGATCATTTTTAACACTGCTGTTGGATCTAAAGAGGTGTCTGAGTTGAGGGTTTTCAAACAGCGGATGGGAACAGGGTCTAAAACTCAGTGGGGGAGAGACAAAACAAGATGGATAGTGGAGGCTGGCAGCAGGTGATGCAGCAGCTTGTGGCTCCAGCTAGTGCCTTGCAGAACTCCCCAATGATTCTCCATCTGCGTCTATATCCTCATAGTCTTGGTGCTCAGTGGAAATGTCGATTTCAATTGTACTAGACTCTGAACCTAGCAAGACAAAATAGGGGATAGGGGAGATGACTGAGTTAAGTGGGTATATACAATATATCCCTTCTCTTACACTTCAAATCATAACTCCCAAGTGCCTAAAATTATCATATGTCCTCTGCTGCTGCTCTCTTCATTCAAGGCATGCACAACAACTTCATACAAATATATCTGGCATATGTTTCAAATGATTGACAAATGTATTTTGGGAATTTTAGAATAGTTTCGACAGGACTCTATTTGCATGTGTTGTTATGGGTTCAAATATTTGGATCCTCTTGTTTAAAAAAAAAAAAAGAAAAGTCAAGCCTAACAATTTTCACCTCAACTCTATATTGAAACTTAATTCACATTGGATTTACGATCCTTGAAAGTCATGATTTACATATTTTTATTTTATAAAAAATCTATTAAAATATGCAGAGCCATATTCATAAACAGGAAACACTAAAGCCTTAAATGTTTCTTTATTTCTTAAGGGGTTTTCATTTAAAAGTTAGGATGACTGCCAGGGATCCTGACCATCAATCAAAAACATTCAATATCGGTGTACATTATCTTGAAATTGTGCACACAAACAACTCACTAAGTCTGTTTAAATAGTAGAACATTTTCAATATTTGACATTATGGACTTAAGATATACAGCAGCACATCCCTGTTCAATACATGTTCTACTATACTACAAAAACAGTACAGTGCCTTCAAAGTATTCATACCCTTTGACTTATTCCACATTTTGCTGTGTTACAGCTTCAATTCAAAATTGATAAAAAAAATATTTTTCTCAAACATCTACACACAATACCCCATAATGACAAAGTGAAATTATGTTTTTAGAAATACTCTATACAGTGCTTTCGGGAAGGATTCAGACCCCTTGACTTTCTCCAAAAATGTTTACATTACAGCCTTATTCAAAAATGAATAAAATAAATAAAATCCTCATCGATCTACAAACAATACCCCATAATGACAAAGCGAAAACAGGTTTTTACAAATGTGTCGAGGCACAGATCTGGGGAAGGGTACCAAAGAATTTCTGCAGCATTGATGGTCCCCAAGAACACAGTGGCCTCCATCATTCTTAAATGGAAGAAGTTTGGAACCACCAAGACTCTTTCTAGATCTGGCTGTCTGGCCAATTGGGTGAGAAGAACCTTGATCAGGGAGGTGACCAAGAACCCGATGGTCACTCTGACAGAGTTCCAGAGTTCCTCTGTGGAGTTGGGAGAACCTTCCAGAAGACAACCATCTCTGCAGCACTCCACCGATCAGGCCTTTATGCTAGAGTGGCCAGACAGAAGCCGCTCCTCAGTAAAAGGCCCGCTTGGAGTTACCTGAAGGACTCTGACCATGAGAAACAAGATTCTCTGGTCTGATGACACTAAAGATTGAACTCTTTGGCCTGAATGCCAAGCGTCACGTCTGGAGAAAACCAGGTGAAGCATGGTGGTGGCAGCATCATGCTATGGGGATGTTTTTCAGAGGCAGGGACTCGGAGACTAGTCAGGATCGAGGGAAAGATGAACGGAGAAAAGTACAGTGAGATCCTTGATGAAAACCCACTCCAGAGCGCTCAGGACATCAGACTGGGGGCGAAGGTTCACCTTCCAATAGGACAACGACACTAAGCACACAGCCAAGACAACACAGGAGTGGCTTCAGGACAAGTCTCTGAATGTCCTTGAGTGGCCCAGCCAGAGCCCGGACTTGAACCTGATCGAACATCTCTGGAGAGACCTGAAAAAAGCTGTGCAGTGAMGCTAYCCATCCAACCTGACAGAGGTTGAAAGGATCTGCAGAAAAGAATGGGAGAAACTCCCCAAATACAGGTGTGCCAAGCTTTTAGCGTCATACCCAAGAAGACTCAAGGCTGTAATAGCTGCCAAAGGTGCTTCAACAAAGTACTAAGTAGGGTCTGAATACTTATGTAAATGTAGTATTACATTTTTTTTATATGTAATACATTTGCAAACATTTCTAAAAACCTGTTTTTGCTTTGTCATTATGGGGTATTGTGTGTAGATTGATGAGGAAAAAACAATTTAATCCATTTTAGAATATGGCTGTAACGTAATAAAATGTGGAAAAGGTCAAGGGGTCTGAAAACTTTCCAAATATATACATACATACAGTATACATACATACATACATACATACATACATACAGTACACATATATCCACATCTTTTAAAAATATATTTTCCTATATTATTTTCGCAGAACCCTATCACCCCTCCCCTAATTGGAAACTAATGAACAACAACACTTAGGCATCTACTTCCAGCTTATACTATATCAATTTTACGGACACAATCTATTTTACAATAGTTATCTTTATTTGCCATATATTTTTAACTGTGATGTTTCACAAAAGTTCTGAACCAAGCCAAAACTGTTACTAGGCCACTCAGGAACAGTGGTGTGTATTCATGGCTGCCAAGGGAAGCCAGGCTTCCCCAAAAAATGGACTAAGAAAAAAGTGTATGTTTTTTGTGTTTTCATAATTTTCTTTCAATTCGCAAGATGCTGAATGTATCTCACTGGAGAAAGCATCCAAGTGAGCGAAACAGTGCCCCTCTGTCTCTGTATGTGTAGCCATCCATCTGATGCTGTCTGGTCAAAAAGATTATGACATTGTTGCCGCCCAAAGCATTGAATACAAGGGAAGCCAGTGAGCATTTGGCCTTCCTTGATTGAAAAAGTTTAAAATAATAGCAAATCAGCGTTGAGCTGAACTGTGAATGGTCCTGGTACGCCAAAAGAAAGTATAAAGGGAAACCAGTTTGGATTTGGAGGGAAACCAGTTTGGATTTGGCTTCACTACTATCACAGAGAAATACGTCATCGATAGAAACAACTTGAATTGTTGCATCTTGTTGTGTGTTGTCTTCCGGTGGCTMGCTAGCTAGCAAAAATTGTCCTTTTCCTAAATTAGCCATGTATGGGGATAGGGATTTGGTCTTATGGTTTAAATTTAATCTCTATACTGGTTAATAATTATAACTGCGATTTTGATCCAACCATAAAATACATTGTTCCCCTGGACTGAGATGAAGGAARGTCAATATGTAGCTAGATGTAGAAGGCTAATGTTAACTAGCTAAGGTTGCCCATGAAAGGAAATTAGGCTAGCAAGCAAGAATTTTAGCCAGGTCGCCTAGGACAACAAAAAACTGAAGCGTGTACTGTATGGTAGAGTCATAGACTGTTTCATCAACATGAAAAAGAGGAGGTTGGCATTGGTATTTCTCTACAAGTAGGGTTAGTCAAAATGTTTTTTCTGCTTGCATGAACACACACACAAATCAGAACCATGGCCAGCCACATCACATTTAGCTTATGTTGATTGGACTAAATTGTTTTTAGTATCTTTAAGTTGTCAGTGTATTAGAGTAATCATAGGTGATATGATGTTGAAGTTGAAATGGTGCTGGAATAGTAGTGTTTGCGACCTGCAGTATTTCTCTGTGGTTCTAAATCAATAGTTGTTTAGTAGTCCGAAATTGTCGGAAACATTAACTTTATTGACCATACTGTAGGTCATGTAACTGTTTGTTACCTGCAATATACTTTACAAAGTTGAATTTATTCTGCCACTGTGTCTTTTTAGTGTCTCAGCCTTAGTTCATATGCCTTRCGACCATGATATATGCCTAACAGGTTTAATAGCAAACAAGGCATTTATCACAACACATTGTATTGTATATTTGTCCTTGTGTTTTAGGTTATTGTCCTGCTGAAAGGTGAATTTTTCTCCCAGTGTCTGTTGGAAACCAGGTAGCAGGTTATCCTCTATGATTTTGTCTGTGCTTAGCTCTATTCCGTTTCTTTTTATCCTAAAAAACTCACTAGTCCTTGCCAATGACAAGCATACCCATAACATGATGCAGCCACCACCATGCTTGAAAATATGAAGAGTGGTASTCAGTGATGTGTTGTGCTGAATTTGCCCCAAACATAACTCTTTGTATTCAGGACATAAAGTTAATTTCTTTGCCATTTTTTTTTGCAGTTTTAATTTAATGCCTTATTGCAAACAGGATGCATGTTTTGGAACGTTTGTATTCTGTACTTCTTTTCACTCTGTMATTTAGGTGGTGAAATCTCTGAGCGGCTTCCTTCCTCACCATCAACTGAGTTAGGAAGGACACCTGTATCTTTGTCGTGACTGGGTGTATTGATACACCATCAAAAGTGTAATTAATAACTTCACCATGCTCAAAGGGATATTCAATGTCTGTTTTTTGTTTTTACCCATCTACCAATATTTTATATATATTTTTATATTTAACCTTTATTTAACTAGGCAAGTCAGTTAAGAACAAATTCTTATTTACAATGACGGCCTACCCAATAGGTGCCCTTCTTTGCGAGGCATTGGAAAACCTCCCTGGCCTTGGTCTTTGTGGTTGAATCTGCGTTTGAAATTCACTGCTCAACTGACCTTAAAGATACAGTAACTGTATGTGTGAAGTATAGAGTTTACGTAGTCATTTAAAAATCATGTTAAAGACTATTATTGCACACAGAGTGAGTTCATGCAACTTATTATGTGAATTGTTAAGTAAATCTTTACTCCTGAACTTATTTAAACATGCCATAACAAAGGGGTTGAATACTTATTGACTCAAGACATTTAAGCTTTTTAATTAAATTGTTAAAAAAAAAAAGTAAAACATCATTCCACTTTTACATTACGTGTTTAGGCTAGTGACACAAAAGCTCAATTTAATCAATTTTCAATGCAGTCTGTAACACAACAACAATTGGAAAAAGTCAAAGGATGTGAATACTTTGAGGGCACTGTAAATGTCATTTCTTGATGAGAACCAAATCCTTTTGTCCCTGGTAAGTTCTCCTGGCTCAGACCATCATCCTCTACAAGAAATCATCTAAGCTGATCCTGGGGACAATGTCTGACAGTATTATACTTTCAAAACTGGCTTTACTAAGGGAACCTTTGCCTGGTGAGTGAGGCACATTTCTATGGGTCTGAAGCCATCTATAACTTTATAATCTAAAACCAAACCCACGGTGGTATAATATGAAACAGACCAAGAGCAGCTTTATTGGCAGCACCATGCACAGTAGAATCTAGATGATGCTGACCAGTGTGGGTATTACCGGTTTCACCAGCCCTGATACGCTCGGGAGTTACCATTGCCATTCTCCCTGCTCTGCAGCCATGTATGCCCATTACCTTCTGATAGGACGCTGATGGCGTCGGAGGCTGGCTGCCCATTGCCCTTGATGTTCTTGCCAGTCATGTTCTTGGCCTCCTGGACGTGGCTCTGGTAGAGCAGGGTGGAGCCCACGATGGGGTTGTAGCCCCCCACGTTAGCCGCCGAGGTGGAGGCTGAATCCCAGGCCAGCTCCCTTCTCCTCTGCAGGCTGCAGTCCACGTCAAAGCCCGTCCAGCCATGGAAGGCCAACGTGTTGAGGAAGCCTGACATGGGGTTCAGGATCCCCTTGAAACAGTAGAACACAGAAACCATCAGGTATGAACAAACCTGAGCCTTCAGTGTAACACACTAACATTGGTGCTGGMCAAGTTTGCTACACAAACAAACGCTTTTGGCTAAGATCGTTTACTATAATCAAAATGGATTCAAAGTGAACCCACCATGATAAACCAAGTGATGATGGCTGTGTTTCGTATATTTTTCAGGTCACTGGGTTTTATGTCCGTCTGCATCTCCAGGTAAAACAGCAGGCTCTCATTGATGATGTTGGGAAGCCAGCTGAAAAGTGGGAATTAYGATACAGGTATTGTACATTAATGGCAGGAAAGCATACAGAATGTTTTAGAGGGATTTGTCTTAARATCTATTGTCGATTAGAGAATGAGTAGTGGTCTGATACTCAATAAATGTTGAACATGGAGGAAACCTCTTCTACTGAGGCTTATTTTTAATAGTGCTAATGTTTTGTTCCATTGCTGACTGGACAGATTCACCCAGGGCTACCTACAAAAGTAATTAAAGTAATTGATTAAAAGTGTAGTAAAAAATCAGTTGAAGTGCCAGTTATTCCATTTGGAAACTTGGATATTAGATTCCAAGGGGCCTCTGCGGGTCTTCATAATGTTCTGAAAGTGTTTTTTTAGAAATACATGGATTTACACTACAGCATTATAAGTATGACCTCTCTAAGTAAAGTCATGGACTTTATGAAAGACAKTCAGGAAGGACAGTTGCCTTAATCAAATTTAACGTGACTTTGTTGCCAAGAGCTGTAATATACAGTACCAGTCAAAAGTTTGGACAAACCTACTCATTCAAGGGTTTTTCTTTAATTTTACTATTTTCTACATTGTAGAATAATAGTGAAGACATCAAAACGATGAAATAACACATATGGAATCATGTAGTAACCAACAAAGTGTTAAACAAATCAAAATATATTTGAGATTTTTCAAAGTAGCCACCCTTTGCCTTGATGACAGCTTTGCACACGCTTGGCATTCTCTTAACCAGCTTCATGAGGTAGTCACCTGGAATGCATTTCAATTAAMAGGKGTGCCTGTTAATTGTTAATTTCTTTCCTTCTTAATGMATTTGAGCCAAGCAGTTGTGTTGTGACAATGTAGAGGTGTAATACAGAAGATAGCCCTATTTGGTAAAAGACCAAGTCCATATTATGGCAAGAACAGCTCAAATAAGCAAAGAAAAACAACAGTCCGTCATTACTTTAAGACATGAAGGTCAGTCAATCCGGAACATTTCAAGAACTTTGAAAGTTTCTTCAAGTGCAGTCGCAAAAACCATCAAGTGCTATGAAGAAACTGGCTCTAATGAAGACCGCCACAGGAAAGGAATACCCAGAGTTACCTATGATGCAGAGGATAAGTTCATTAGAGTTAACTGCACCTCAGATTGCAGCCCAAATAAATGTTTCACAGAATTCAAGTAACAGACACATCTCAACATCAACTGTTCAGAGGAGACTGCATGAATCAGGCCTTCATGGTCGAAATGCTGCAAAGAAACCACTAATAAGAAGAGACTTGCTTGGGCCAAGAAACACGAGCAATGGACATTAGACAGGTGGAAATCTGTCCTAAGGTCTGATGAKTCCAAATTTGAGATTTTTGGTTCCAACCACCGTGTCTTTGTGAGATGCAGAGTAGGTGAATGGATGATCTCTGCATGTGTGGTTCCCACCATGAAGCATGGAGGAGGAGGTGTGGGGGTGCTTTGCTGGTGACACTGTCTGTGATTTATTTAGAATTCAAGGCACACTTAACCTGCATGGCTACCACAGCATTCTGCAGCGATACACCATCCCATCTGGTTTGMCCTTAGTGGGACTATCATTTGTTTTTCAACAGGACAATGACCCAAAACACACCTCCAGGCTGTGTAAGGGCTATTTGACCAGAAGGAGAGTGATGGAGTGCTGCATCAGATGACCTGGCTTCAACAATCCCCCGACCTCAACCCAATTGAGATGGTTTGGGATGAGTTGGACCGCAGAGTGAAGGAAAAGCAGCCAACAAGTGCTCAGCATATGTGGGAACTCCTTCAAGACTGTTGAAAAATCATTACTCATGAAGCTGGTTGAGAGAATGACAAGAGTGTGCAAAGCTGTCATCAAGGCAAAGGGTGGCTACTAGAAAAATCTCAAATATATTTTGAATTGTTTAACACTTTTTTGGTTACTACATTATTCCACGTCTGTTATTTCATCGTTTTGATGWCTCCACTATTATTCTTCAACGTAAAAAATAGTAAAAATAAAGAAAAACTCTTGAATGAGTAGGTGTGTCCAAAACTTTGGACTGGTACTGTAGATTYCTCCATAACCATTCCACTTGCCATCAAGCTATTTGTATGCTGTTTGGCTGACAATACAACAGAACACAATACAACACAATACAACAGAACACAGGAGAAATTGCATACTGTGTACTGTGTATACAACAATGAAATGCAATATTCTGGTCTTACCAAATAAAGAAGACCAGCATGATTTTGAAGAAGCGCATTTTTATCTCTGTTCCCAGGCGTCTCTCGTTTTCTGTGTAGATCCCTTGTCGTCCCTTCAATAATGCTGTCACTGAATGGAAAATACAAACGTTCACTTCCTTTCCTTTCTTTCTATTTTGATGATCATCACAAAACCTTTTATTTTGAAAAAGAATAGGTATGAAAGATTAAAACRTTTAGAGATAAAACACATTTCTGTAGCCCTATACAGTTCAATACAATAGAGCAGTTAGTATTTATCTCTGTATGGAATATCTGATATGAGTGTGCTGGGCCCTGGTAAAAAGTAGTGCACTAAATAGGGAATAGGGTCTCATTTTGGAAGCATAATGCCTGTTCAGGGCTCTGTATCATAAAGAGCTTGGGCCGGAGGGGCAGGGTGAACTGACCTGCAGACACAGTCCTGGCGAACAGTGTAGGGTTGACTATAAGCACCAGCATTAGAGGAGCGTAGGTAGTAATGTAGTGAGGAATGGCATGCTGCAGGCCATTTTCACAGCTGCAACACAAGAGAGCACACTGAGAGAAATGCACTGCACATCACACAACCATGCACGTTTCYTCCAAGCAGGGAGGAAGGATCACAGGATAATCAGTAGAGAGAGAAATGTTGGTTTTGCACACCACAATCATCAGGMATTTAAACTACAATATGGCTATTGACTGCCAGCACTGCACAGGTCTTGGAATGCACAGAAAACTGGTCTAACATCAAGAACAAAAGCAAAACATTGTGTTCTTCACTGTATAACCCACACCAGTTAGCACAATATCATACATTCCTCATCATCATGTATTCTGAGACAATGCTCACTCATCCCAGTATGTTGACAGTCAGCAGTACAGTAAACAGTCGCAAGTCTACATTTTCAGTGCATTTCAGAACAACACAAATGTTATGTCATAGACACAGACAAAGCCAACCCACYRGGCACACACTGGTTGAATCAACATTGTTTCCACTTCATTTCAATAAAATGACGTTGAACCAATGTGAAATAGATGTTGAATTGACATCTGTGCCCAGTGGGAAGCTGTTGACATACCTGGAGATGGATGGGTAGTAGAGCATAGCCACACCCTCCACACACAGCAACACAGCCAGACCCCATGTGATCATGTGATAGAGGATGATGGTACTGACGGAACAACAAGACACACATCACGTCATGAGCCAGGCAGAGATTTCAACAGACACATAGTATACTGCACACAATATTTCACTGATTACATATGAGATACATGGTAAAGCCCAGAGAGAAGTGGTATCAGAACCGAAGAGCAGATTTACACATCCGCTTTCTAATGGAAGTRGCATATCATTAGGCCAGTATTAATAATTCAACACAATATTTGGTTTTGCGTTACATCAGASGCTGTAGTACTTTTCCCCAACTGGAAAGACAGGAGTTCTATATTGAGGAGTTGTAGCTATATTATATTGAAAGATTACAGATATTATATTGATGATAGCGCACATCAGAGGCTATAGTACTTTCCCCCAATTGGAGACATAGTCAAGAGTTTTATTGAGAGAGAACAGATTTGATATAGAAGTGATATAGCAGAAGGTGATAGATGGCAGGAGGAGAGTATAGACTACCTGATTCCTGCAGATCTTCTGACCACCAGGAAGACGTCCACAGCGTAACAGAAGGTCCACCAGAAAGATGCACTGAAGAACAGCTGGATCCACATCTGGGGAACACAAAACCAGATTCAACATCAGAACAACACACTGTATATAAACAATACTTCATCGAGCATCATACAGGATTATTTTACATTTACATTTACATTATTTAGCAGACGCTCTTATCCAGAGCGACTTACAAATTGGAAAGTTCATACATATT
Organism: Salvelinus sp. IW2-2015; assembly: GCF_002910315.2. Lineage (NCBI taxonomy): Eukaryota > Metazoa > Chordata > Actinopteri > Salmoniformes > Salmonidae > Salvelinus > Salvelinus sp. IW2-2015. The sequence continues at coordinate 24,161,093 of NC_036875.1, forward strand.
CATCCTGGTCCCCCGTGGGGAATGAACCCACAACCCTGGCGTTGCAAGCGCCATGCTCTACCAACTGAGCCACACGGGACCACACGGGACCATTATAAACATGGTTTAGAATCTCTCCTGAATAAGTAACTAGATAGCTTTTTAATGTAACAAACTAATATAGGTCTAATCTCTTTTATTTCAAATAAGCCTATGTATGTGTCTCCATATGCATTAAGAGTTACATGTATACATGACCATCTCCGCAAATGTCAGTCAGTGTGTTCAAGCCCAAAAACTGGATCAAGGTTGCTAAATGCTCCCTGCGGAGTAATTTACTTATTCAGGGAATTTCACATGCTCTAAATCAGTGGTTCCCAAACTTTTTATAGTCCCGTACCCCTTCAAACATTCAACCTTCAGCTGCGTACACCCTCTAGCACCAGGGTCAGCGCACTCTCAAATGTTGTTTTTTGCCATCATTGTAAGGCTGCTACACACACAGACTATACGATACGTTTATTAAACATAAGAATGAGTGTGAGTTTTTGTCACAAACCTGCTCATGGGAAGTGACAAAGAGCTCTTATAGGACCAGGGCACAAATAATAAAATAATAATAATCAATAATTTTGCTCTTTATTTAGCCATCTTACATATAAAACTTTATTTGTTCATCGAAAATTGTGAATAACTCACCACGTCAATGAGAAGGGTGTGCTTGAATGTAGGTACATTACTCTGCAATATTGGGTTGTATTGGAGAGAGTCTCAGTCTTACATAATTTCCCACACACAGTCTGTGCCTGTATTTAGTTTTCATGCTAGTGAGGGCCGAGAATCCACTCTCACATAGGTACGTCGTTGCAAAGGGCAGCAGTGTCTTAACAGAGCGATTTGCCAAGGCAGGATACTCTGAGCGCAGCCCAATCCAGAAATCTGGCAGTGGCTTCTGATTAAATTCAATTTTCACAGAAACGCTTGTTGCAATTTTGATGAGGCTCTCCTGTTCAGATATCGGTAAGTGGACTGGAGGCAGGGCATGAAATGGATAATGAATCCAGTTGTTTGTGTCATCCATTTCGGGAAAGTACCTGCGTAATTGCGCACCCAACTGAAGCTAATCTGAACACAAGGCTCCCTAAATTTTATCAGAAATATACACTGGGATCCACTGGGATCCTCTGCCTCTAACCGATTACAGGAGTACTGGCTTACTGGTGCTCTTTCATGCCCGTCCCGTAGGAGGGGTGCGTCACTTTGAGTGGGTTTGAGTTACTGACGTGATCTTCCTGTTCTGGGTTGGCGCCCCCCTTGGTTGTGCTGTGGTGGAGATCTTTTGTGGCTATACTCGGTCTGTCTCAGGATTGTAAGTTGGTGGTTGAAGATATCCTCTAGTGGTGCGGGGGCTGTGCTTTGGCAAGTGGGTGGGTTATATCCTTCCTGTTTGGCCCTGTCCGGGGGTATCATCGGATGGGCCACAGTGTCTCCTGTACCCTCCTGTCTCAGCCTCCAGTATTTATGCTGCAGTTAGTTTATGGTGGGGGGCTAGGGTCAGTTGTTTATCTGGAGTACTCTCCTGTTCTTATCCGTTGTCCTGTTGAATTTAAGTATGCTCTCTCTAATTTCCTCCTTCTCTCTTTTTTCTCTCTCTCGGAGGACCTGAGCCCTAGGACCATGCGTCAGGACTACCTGGCATGATGACTCCTTGCTGTCCCAGTCCACCTGGCTTGCTGCTGTTCCAGTTTCAACTGTTCTGCCTGCGGCTATGGAACCCTGACCTGTCCACCGGACGTGCTACTGTCCAAGACCTGCTGTTTTCAACTCTCTAGAGACCGCAGGAGAGGTAGAGATACTCTTAATGATCGGCTATGAAAAGCCAACTGACATTTACTCCTGATTATTATTTGACCATGCTGGTCATTATGAACATTTGAACATCTTGGCCATGTTCTGTTATAATCTCCACCCGGCACAGCCAGAAGAGGACTGGCCACCCCTCATAGCCTGGTTCCTCTCTAGGTTTCTTCCTAGGTTTTGGCCTTTCTAGGGAGTTTTCCTAGCCACCGTGCTTCTACACCTGCATTGCTTGCTGTTTGGGGTTTTAGGCTGGGTTTCTGTACAGCACTTCGAGATATTAGCTGATGTACGAAGGGCTATATAAAATAAACTTGTTTTGATTTGAGATATCGAATGCGCGACCCGGGCTGGGAAATTCTGGATCATTGTTACTCTAACTTTTGTGACGCATAACAAGTCATCCCTCGCCCTCCTTTCGGCAAATCTGACCACGACTCATTTTGTTGCTCCCAGCCTATAGACAGAACTATAACAGCCCGTGCTCTATAAACGCCCGTGCTCAGGTCTGTTCAACGCTGGTCTGACCAATCTGATCCACTTTTTCAAATTGCTTCGATCACGTGGACTGGGATATGTTCCGGATAGCGTTGAACAACAACATTGATGTATACGCTGACGGTTTATTAGCAAGTGACTATTAAAACCTTCCCCAACCAGAAACCATGGATTGATGGCAGCATTCGCGCAAAACTGAAAGCTTTTAATCAGGGCAAGGCGACCGGAAACATGACCGAATACAAACAGTGTAGCTATTCCCTCCGCAAGGCAATCAAACAAGCTAAGCGTCAGTATAGAGACAAAGTAGAGTCGCAATTCAACGGCTCAAAAACGAGAGGAATGTGGCAGGGTCTACAGTTAATCACAGACTACAAAAAGAAACCAGCCCCGCCGCGGACCCTCGATGTCTTGCTCCCAGACAAACTAAACAACTTCTTTGCTCGCTTTGATGACAATACAGTGTCACCGACACAGCCCGCTACCAAAACCTGCAGACTCTCCTTCACCGCAGCCAACGTGAGTAAAACATTTAAACGTGTTAACCCTCGCAAGGCTGCCGCCCCAGACAGCATCCCTAGCCGCGTCTCAGAGCATGCGCAGACAGCTGGCTGGTGTGTTTATGGACATATTCAATCAATCCCTATCCCAGTCTGCTGTTCCACATGCTTCAAGAGGGCCACCATTGTTCCTGTTCCCAAGAAAAGCGAAGGCAACTGAGCTAACACGTATCGCCCGCGTAGCACTCACTTCCGTCATCATGAAGTGCTTTGAGAGACTAGTCAAGGATATATACCTCCACCCTACCTGACACCCTAGACCCACTCCAATTTGCTTACCGCCCCAATAGATCCACAGACGACGCAATCGCAATCACACTGCACACTGACCTAACCCATCTGGACAAGAGGAATACCTATGTAAGAATGCTGTTCATCGACTGCAGCTCAGCATTTAACACCATAGTGCCTTCCAACCCCGTCATTAAGCTCGAGACCCTGGGTCTCGACCCCGCCCTGTGCAACTGGGTCCTGGACTTTTTGACGGGCCGCCCCCAGGTGGTGAGGGTAGGAAACAACATCTCCACCCCGCTGATCCTCAACACTGGGGCCCCACAAGGGTGCGTTCTCAGCCCTCTCCTAGTACTCCCTGTTCACCCATGACTGCGTGGCCATGCACGCCTCCAACTCAATCATCAAGTTTGCAGACGACACTACAGTGGTAGGCTTGATTACAACGATGAGATGGCCTACAGGGAGGAGGTGAGGGCCCTCGGAGTGTGGTGTCAGAAAAATAACCTCACACTCAACGTCAACAAAACAAAGGAGATGATCGTGGACTTCAGGAAACAGCAGAGGGAGCACCCCCCTATCCACATCGACGGGACAGTAGTGGAGATGGTGGAAAGTTTTAAGTTCCTCGGCGTACATATCATGGACAAACTGAAATGGTCCACCCACACAGACAGCGTGGTGAAGAAGGCGCAACAGCGCAACAGCGCCTCTTCAACCTCAGGAGGCTGAAGAAATTTGGCTTGTCACCAAAAACACTCATAAACTTTTACAGATGCACAATCGAGAGCATCCTGTCGGGCTGTATCACCGCCTGGTACGGCAACTGTTCCGCCCACAACCGCAAGGCTCTCCAGAGGGTATTGAGGTCTGCACAGCGCATCACCGGGAGCAAACTACCTGCCCTCCAAGACACCTATACCACCCGATGTCACAGGAAGGCCAAAAAGATCATCAAGGACAACAACCACCCGAGCCACTGCCTGTTCACCCCGCTATCATCCAGAAGGCAAGGTCAGTACAGGTGCATCAAAGCTGGGACCGAGAGACTGAAAAACAGCTTCTATCTCAAGGCCATCAGACTGTTAAACAGCCATCACTAACATTGAGTGGCTGCTGCCAACATACTGAATCAAATCTCTAGCCACTTTAATAATAAAAAATGGAATGTATCACTAGTCACTTTAAACAATGCCACTTTATATAACGTTTACATACCCTACATAACTCATCTCATATGTATATACTGTACTCTATACCATCTACTGCATCTTGCCTATGCCGTTTGGCCATCGCTCATCCATATATTTATATGTACATATCCTTATTCATTCCATTACACTTGTGTGTATAAGGTAGTTGTTGTGAAATTGTTAGATTACTTGTTAGATATTACTGCATGGTCGGAACTAGAAGCACAAGCATTTCGCTACACTCGCATTAACATCTGCTAACAATGTGTATGTGACCAATAAAATTTGATTTGATTTGAATCACTCAGATGCTTCGCTATATCACATTTGACATTGTCCGTAAACTTCAGTTCATTTGCACACAAAAAATCATACAATGATGGAAAGACCTGTGTGTTGTCCTTGTTAATGCAGACAGAGAAGAGCTCCAACTTCTTAATCAAAGCCTCAATTTTGTCCCGCACATTGAATATAGTTGCGCAGAGTTCCTGTAATCCTAGATTCAGATCATTCAGGTGAGAAAAAACATCACCCAGATAGGCCAGTCGTGTGAGAAACTCGTCATCATGCAAGCGGTCAGACAAGTGAAAATTATGGTCAGTAAAGACAACTTAAAGCTCGTCTCTCAATTTAAAAAAAAACATGTCAATACTTTGCCCCTTAATAACCAGCGCACTTCTATATGTTGTGAAAGCGTTACATGGTCGCTGCCCAAGAGTTCATGGTCGCTGCACAAGAGTTCAGGGGCCTTGCTTAAACAAAGTTAACCATTTCCACTGTAGTGTCCAAAACGTCTTTCAAGCTATCAGGCATTCCTTTGGCAGCAAGAACCTCTCTGTGGATGCTGCAGTGTACCCAAGTGGCGTCGGGAACAACTGCTTGCGCGCACGTTACCACTCCACTATGTCTCCCTGTCATGGCTTAGCGCCATCAGTACAGATACAAACACATCTTGACCACCAAAGTCCATTTGATGTCACAAAGCTGTGCAGTACTGCAGAAGAGGATGTCTTCCCTAATTGACCCCCCATAAACATAACGGACATATACCAGGAGCTGTGCCAGGCCCGCCACGTCTGTCTCATCCAGCTGTAATGCATATAATTCACTGGCTTGTAATGCAAAGCAGTAATTGTTTCAAAACGTGTCCTGCCATGTCACTGATGCGTCGTGAAACAGTGTTGTTTGATGGAGGCATTGTCTGTATAGTTTTTGGGGCCTTTTCCCCCAGCATTGTCCCAGCCATATCCGCGGCAGAATTAAGTCCTCCACAATAGTATGGGGCTTGCCTATCCTAGCCACTTGGTAGCTCACCATATAAGACGTTTCTAGCCCCTTCTTATTAATGGTATATGTTGCTTTTATACGTCTTACTACTTGAAAGTCATCTTAATTCTCGCTCAAAATACTCCCGTGGCTTATTTTTCAAATTGGCATGTTTTGTTTCTAAATGTCTGCAGAAGAGTGAAGGTTTCATCGTGTTGTGAGATAGTAATTTTGCACATATAACACACTGTGGCTGAGGAAAGGCACTACTCCCAACATAAGAGAACCTCAAATCAATGTAGTTCCCATCATATTTGCCCCTCTTCGATGGTCCAACGTCGCTGTCTGTTGTTCGGTGCTTTCCCGGGTACATACGGACCGTTAGTGGAATTCCCGCGAGAGAGTAACAGTTAATGTGATTGGATGTTAATTATTTGACTAGGCTACCTGTATTTGACATTGTGTTGTTATTTCGATGAACACTAGATGGTTGAATTTTATTTTTGGTAGTGAAATGAGGCTACTCAGGCGAGAAAAAAACCTCACCCAAATGTATAGCCCCGTTGGAAAATATAAATGAACTGTTTGAAAATGTGAAGAATTTATTTAAAAAATTTAATAAAAAAAAAAAAGTGAATCACATTTTTATTTGGCGTACCCCCAACGGCATTGCACATACCCCCAGTTTGGGAATACCTGCTCTAAATAAAGGTGTTGGTTCAACACGCCTGACTCTCCTCAACACCCTCTGCTGTGTGCAGTGAGATGGTTGTTATAACTTCTTTAAGCTTTAGGTATGAAGGAAGTTAGAGGTAGTTTCGTGAGGCAATTAACTAGCGTTAGCACAATGACTGGAAGTCTATGGGTATCTGCTAGCATGCTACTTCTAACTTCCTTCATACTGGACACAGAGACATAAAAATGGTATCCACAAGTTCATCTGACTCTGGGAGTAGATAAAGGGCCTCATTGCCAAAATCCCGAAGTATCCCTTTAACCACCATTTTGTCATGCAAGTGACTGTTCAAATGTAAGATCATAGCATCTGCTAGCCTGTTACTCCCAGTACTGTATATTTGCTGAGCTCATATTTGTCTCCTCTGCTAGGTCAGATGGTTTTCTTGGTTAGGTCACATGGTCAAGAAAACATCTATCATACATACTGCACTGCCGACACAGAACACCTCTGGCCACATGTCGCTGTTGTTGGCCACATTGATCCCTCTGACAAGGTTGGGCAGGCCCAGCCAGATGGATGACCTCACTATGATACCTGGAGGAGACAAACACAACAAGACCTCTCAAAACATCTGACCATCATATAAAGATCTGTTATACAGGATGTCAATGAGGGGGGCTCCCGAGTGGCGCTGCATATCAGTGCTAGAGGCGTCACTACAGACCCTGGCCTGGTTCAATTCCAGGCTGTATCACAATCACAATTGTGTGTGTATCCGTTGCTCCTCCACATACACATTCTCCTCTTAGTCCTTGTGTAATGATTGCAGTGAGACCCCCAGGCCTGTTATAAAATCAAGCTAGTAGGCTAACAATCCATTCTTTGACTGATGATATGTGAGACATATTGGCCTGCAAAATGCCTATTGCATAAATTGTATTTCACTAGCTACAATATCTGGTTCCATTGTCATAAACTGTGATAAACAATCTAAAGTTGTACAGTAAAGTAGAGGGACACAATTACAAACGTGGTGTACGCCTACAACTTTGATTAAATTCTCCATGGTATCGACTGTGACGCGAAAGGTGTTCATAAAAAGTAACGGGACATAGCCTTACCTGCACATCCCAGTATATCACATATGCTGATGATAAACAATATTCTCGACGAAGACGCTGGTTTGGGAAGAGGGTACTGTCCAAGGCGCCTGTAACCCCTACGTTTGGGCAAAATTTGTAAAATAGAAAATATCAAACTTAAACTTGCGCTACCGATGCAAATGGCGCCAAAGAAGAGGGGCTGAAAAGTAATGACAAATTCGGTCGATGCGTCTCGGTTTGGGCAGCAGAACGTCTCCAGCCTTGGGGATGCCATCACGGACTCGATGGAAAGAAGCAGGCTACGGTGTCAGGGGAGAAAAGAAAGGAAAATTCATTAATTTAGTCCGTGGAATGAGGTCTGTTTCAAGTGAAAATCACGGGTTGAATCATCATGTGCTTCTATTTAATCCTTCCAGTCAGGGTTTAACTGCCCCACATTGGTAAGAAGCCACATAAGAATGTTGCTCAACATTTGTAGTAAAAAGGCTTAGGCTACTTTTTGTTAAGTTAAATGTTTCCACAAAATTGTCCATGCCTCTATAATATTAAGTATAAATTGCATTATGAGTGTGAGAAAACGTGGAAATTAAGTGTATAAATGTGTGTTCAGGAAAATACTGAATCATACCTTTAATAAATAGCAGATGCAGTAGTCCTAGTGGAAAATATGAAATGCACAGTATGCAAACTTTTACCAATTGTACAAGAACATCTGATACTATGCAGTTGTTTGGAGTGGTTTGAATGTAGGTAGGCTACATTAGGAAGTTGAAATAGAGTAACAAAGTTACTAAGCCCTACCCTGTCCAGACAGATCATTTATGAATAGCCTACTATGCAGCACCTGACCTGAGTAGCTAGAGGAGCTGCTACATTCCAGCTCTAAGAGCCTGAAAAGCAGGTAAACCGTTGTAGAAATGATTTGTGGATCAATGGAGCTATGAATATGCATTGATTACAGAGAGGCCATTCAGTGGGTTTATACAGTGGTATTCTAATCCATGCACCTTCTCTGACAAGGCACAAAGTAATGTGTGTTTTATGTTTACAGTGGCAACATAATAATAATAGTGAATTGTAGGCTATTATGATTTTGGATTTTTGCAGCTCTCTCTTCTCTTTCCTTCTTTCTCAATGAACAAACCTAACTGCTACTGACATCTGGTGGTGGATAAAATAACTTATGTAGAGAATGTTTTCATTAGAGAATCACGTTGCATCCATGAAGAATGTATGTCACAGAATGTGCATGCTAAGGAGTGCCTTGCCATGTTTTCTCACTGTCAAATGTTTGCCTCGATAATGTCAATGTGGGGTAGCAATTCTGGGATATTTAAAAAATAAACTAACTTATGTGGATGATTAGTTTATTCTCATGGCGGATCTCATGGCGAACCGGATGCTAGTTTATCTATGCCAGACAATGCAGTAAGTAAGTAAGTAAGTCTTTCTGGCGTGTTTCCTCTGTAAAACAACAGCTTATCCTCCAAATGGAAAAAGTAGGGAGCATAAATTGGTTTCTGGCAAATAACTCTGGCAAATTTCTGTGAGCCTGGAATTTCTCCTTGTAAAGTTTAGGCATTTATAAGTCTATCCAGCCATCTTTTTGAACTGCATTTCTTTCCAAAAATGTATTGGATTTTTGGAAACTTGCATGTAAAGTCTGACTACAACTGATGAATAACCAGGCATGGAAAAGTCCTCCACTGAAAGCATGGCTTTACAGTTTATATCCAAGGGAAAATTGTCAGTTACGATGTTGACACATTACCCAAACTACAAAAACAAACGTGTACCTGCACATCTCCTACGTATCTTTCCAGCCCCCCCCCCCCCCCCCCCCCCCCCCCCCCCCCCTATTTTTCTTACTAAAGCCCACTCCTTCCCTCTAACCCTCCCTCTTTAGCTGGAGGTGATGGGTGTGAACTGTCTGTGATGACAGTGTCAAGTTACAGACCTGCTCAACAGGATTCTACCCACTATCTCTGCCCACAATTGGGTCTAATGAACACCATATGCACTGTAAAAACAAGACCAGCAATGCATTCAAACCACTTCCTGCAGGGCAGACTGAAGCTGAGGGGAAATGACATCACAGGCTTTAAGTTGGGATGTGATGTCGAAATCACCCAAAAACAGTTCAGGAACAGACGGGTACAGAATAAGTGTTGACACCAGCGACAGGTCGAAGTCCAGTTGCTGATGTTACAAAACCAATGGTGCAAGACAGACTACTAGACTGCCGTCTGATTTGCGGAACTCTATAGGTCAACAATGAGACAGGCTACAGGACACAGCAGTGACAACCCGAGGAACAATGCTATCCAGACTGGATCAGTTGTTTTTCTCTCCAACCCTTTGATGAGTGGTGAGTAGATTGCTTGGTGAGATACACTAAAAGTTTCCACTTGTCTATATCTATGCTTTGGCCAATGAATGTCTGTATCTGTGAATGATCCTATAATTGTTGTTCTTCTCTTATAAGATATTGAGTCAGATTGGTCCCCCATTCATGATGCAGCCTACAATGGACGTGTTCTCACACTGAGAAACCTAATAGCTCAGGTAAGGAAGGCACACCCAGGCCCACAGGGCACAAACGTTTATTCCACGTTGGTTCAATGTAATTTCATTGAAATGACATGGAAACAATGTCGATTCAACCAGTGTGTGCCCTGTGGGTCCTTATTATGCACGCTCATGCCTGCAGGCTTTAGTGTAACTGCTATTTGTTATTTCTGTTTATAAAGTAACAATAGCCTTACCATTGTCTGCGGAATGGGGCTGTAGATGGAATGCATCACTTAAGCACAGCATTATTCAAGGGACAGCTTAGCACACTGAACATTCAAAGCAATTTCAATATGGAGAAATGTCTGTCTATTGTTGGCAGAGGGAATAGGATTGGTTTTATATTTGTGTGTCATTTTTCAACCCTCTTCACAGGGAACGTGTGTCAACCTGGCCACTCTAGACAGAGTCTCTCCCCTTCATGGAGCATGTCTGCAGGGACACACTGACTGTGCCCGGTTACTGATAGAAAATGGGGCAAATGTGAGTAAGGAATTTCACTCTAATCTGCACCATCTCTGAATTTGGCTGATTTTAAGACTTATTTACATGATTATGATTCAATTTCAGTGTAGAACAAGCACAGGCTAAATACAGGCAGACCCCTCTGAATATGGTTATAAATGTTTCTGTGGAGGTATTAGGCGATTAACCTCACTCATTGCTTGTCACTTTAACATTACTAGCACAAATCTGTAGACAACAATACCCCAACTGTACACTGAGTGGGTGTAAAGTCACATGTTTCAATAGCTACTGAATTGGAGTGTAACAATTTATTTAACTGTTGAATAGTCTACATTTTCGTTTTTAAAAAGCACTGAGCGAAAACGGAATATCAACAACATAGCTCAGGAAGTAGGAAGCTCTCTCAACCATTTATATGCAGATGATACAGTCTTATACTCAGCTGGCACCTCCCCAGTAGTCACCTCATACAAGTACTTGGGAGTATGGCTTGACAGTACACTGTCCTCTCAGCACATATCCAAGCTGCAAGCCACGGTTAATCTAGACTTGGTTTCCTCTATTGTAATCGCTCCTCTTTCACCACAGCTGCGAAACTAACCCTGATTCAGATTACCATTCTACCCATGTTAGATTACGGAGACGTAATTTATAGATCGGCAGGTAAGGTTGCTGTCGAGTGGCTAGATGTTCTTTACCATTCGGCTATCAGATTTGCCACCAATGCTCCTTATAGGACACATCACTGCACTTTATACTGCTCTGTAAACTGGCCATCTCTATATACTTGTCGCAAGACCCACTGGTTGATGCTTATTTATAAAAGACTCTTAAGCCTCTCTCCCCCCATCTGAGATCCCTGCTGCAGCCCTCATCCTCCACATACAACACCCGTTCTGCCAGTCACATTCTGTTAAAGGTCCCCAAAGCACACACATCCCTGGGTTGCTCCTCTTTTCAGTTCGCTGCAGCTAGCGACTGGAACGAGCTGCAACAAACACTCAAACTGGACAGTTTTATCGGCATTTCAACATTCAAGGACTTAATCATGGACACTCTTACTGACACTTGTGGCTGCTTCACGTGATGTATTGTTGTCTCTACCCTTTTTGATCTTCGTGCTGTTGTCTGTGCCTAACAATGTTTGTACCATATTTGTGCTGCTACCATGTTGTGGTTCTGCCATGTTGTGTAGCTACCGTGTTGTTGCTCTTGGTAGGCCGTAATTGTAAATAAGAAGTTGTTCTTAACTGACTTGCATAGTTAAATAAAGGTAAAAAATATATACACTGAACAAAAATATAAACGCAACATGCAATTAAAAAAAAAAAAATCTGAGTTAAAGTTCATATAAGGAAATCAGTCAATTGAAATAAATCAATTAGGCCCTAATCTATGGATTTCACATGACTGGGAATACAGATATGCATCTGTTGGTCAGATACTGTACCTTTAAAAAAGTAAGGGTGTGAATCACAAAACCAGTCAGTATGTGATGTGACCACCATTTGCCTCATGCAGCGCGGAACATCTCTTTCGCATAGAGTTGATCAGGCTGATGATTGTGGCCTGTGGAATGCTGTCCTACTCCTCTGCAATGGCTGTGCGAAGTTGCTGGATATTAGCGGGAACTGGAACACGCTGTCATACACGTCTATCCAGAGCATTCCAAACATGCTCAAGGGGTGACATGTCTGGTGAGTATGCAGGCCATGGAAGAACTGGGACATTTTCAGCTTCCAGGAATTCTGTACAGATCCTTGCGACATGGGGCTGTGCATGATCATGCTGAAACATGAGATGATGGCGGCGGATGAATGGCACGACAATGGACCTCAGGATCTCGTCATGGTATCTCTGTGCATTCAAATTGCCATCGATAAAATGCAATTGTGTTCATTGTCCGTAGCTTACAACCTGCCTATACCATAACCCCACCGCCACTATGGGGTACTCTGTTCACAACGTTGACATCAACAAACCGCTCGCCCACATGATGCCCTGCCATCTGCCAATTACAGTTGTAACAGGGGTTCATCCGTGAAGAGCACACTTCTTCAGCATGCCAGTGGCCATCCAAGACGAGCATTTGCCCACTGAAGTCGTTTACAATGCCGAACTGCAGTCAGCACGCAGATGAGCTTCCCTGAGACTTTCTGACAGTTTGTGCAGAAATTATTTGGTTGTGCAAACCCACAGTTTCATCAGCTGTCCAGGTGGCTGGTCTCAGATGATCCCATAGGTGAAGAAGCCGGATGTGGAGGTCCTGGGCTGGCGTGGTTACACGGGGTCTGTGGTTGAGGCCGGTTGGACGTACTGCCAAGTTCTCTATAACAACATTGGAGGCGGCTTATTCAATTCTCTGGCAATAGCTTTGGTGGACATTCCTGCAGTCAGCATGCCAATTGCACTCTCTCTCAATACTTTAGACAACTGTGGCATTGTGTTGTGTGACAAAACTGCACTTTTTAGAGTGGTCTTTTATTGACCCCAGCACAAAGCGCACCTGTGTAATGATCACGCTGTTTAATCAGCTTCTTGATATGCCACACCTGTCAAGTGCATTGATTATCTTGGGAAAGGAGAAATGTTCACTAACAGGGATGTTAACAAATGTGTGCACCTATAAATAAGCTTTTTGTGCGTATATATAACATTTCTGGGATCTTTTATTTCAGCTCAAAAAACATGGGACCAACACTTTATATATCTCCATGTAGGTGTGCAACTACCATTCCCAGACACACTTATATGCTTGGAATGTGACAACCAGTGGAGTGTTAACCTTCTCAGCAGGCTATCACCAGCAGTTATGTTGGTTTGTATAGGATGGTAGAGGTATCTGGCAAGATATATGTTGTTGTCTGCGGTACCAGGTGAATGTCCCCATGTTGGAGAAGACCACCCCTCTGTCGGAGGCCTGTGCCCGGGGCCACGCGGCCTGTGTGACCCTGCTCCTCCAGCACGGAGCCTCACCCCAGGGATCCAGCCTCTCAGCCTCCCCCATCCACGAGGCCGCAGCCAAAGGTCAGGGGTCACATTCTTAGCTTTTATCGTCAGCTTTTATCAAATAAAAAAGAGCACCATGAACTCCATTTTTTGTTGTTGCAGTTATTTCTTTTTTTGTAATACCTAGGAGCACTTTGTTAAACCATTGTCAGATTTGATATTTTTTATGATAAAGTGCAATGAGATGTATCATTCCCCAGATTTAGTTACAGTAAGCAGTTTTTCAAAGCAGATCCCACACACTGTTCTTTATTCCATGAATATATCTATGTCCAGGTCACCCAGAGTGCATTGAGTCTCTGGTTCATCACGGGGCAGATGTAGATCAGCACACTGACCAATCAGGCTCGCCGCTCTACATTGCCTGCACAAATCAGCATCTGAGTACCGTGAGGAAACTGCTTCAGCTTGGTATGAAAATGGATTCTCTTTAGTTTGTTGTTATTACGCAGAAAGGATGTATAGATAGAATCTGGACTAGACATTGACCAGTGTGCTTCTATCACAAGGTGCTCAAATATTATAATAAGAGTTATTTACAGTTTACACTTGGCCTGCAGTATATGATACTCTCATTTGACATTTACTGTAGGCTACATACAAAATCCACACATTTACACACAATATCCACACATATATGCTCTCTGTCAGGTGCTAGTGTGAACAGGAGTAAGGATGGGGACTCTCCTCTGCACGCGGCAGCCCGTCTGTCCAACCCTGAGCTGGTGTCTGTTCTCCTGGAGCACGGGGCTGACTGCAACTGCAGAGACACACAGGGCAAGCAGCCCCTGGACCTGGCCCTTGCCAACAGCCCCGTTGAGAAACTACTGGGCCACAGAGGAGGTAGCTAGACCTGTAATGGATCTATCTGATACACAAGATTTTGGACAGAAGATTCTGTGGTGCTTTGAACTGCTGTTGTATACATTGAGTTTAAATACATCATGGATGTTTGTGAAAGGATTCTTGGTTCTTGCATGATTTATTAGATTTGCATAGTATTTACATTGTACTTGTGTTATTAACAATATCAAACCCTGAGAACATCTTTATGTTATCTAAATTATGGCTGTTTCTCCTCTGATGGCTGACCAGGAGTGTCTCGTCTGATGCAGCAGTGCCGGCTGTCCATCAGGAAGGTTTTGGGAAAGGCCAGACTTAGTTCAATCCATGGTCTTCAGATCCCCACAGAACTGAAGCAATACCTTCTGTACCAATCAGATCTATAGGGTATATCCATTAAATTAACATATTTTTTGTTCTCTCTCAATGCATTTCTACTTTCGGTCAATAGGTGGCACCTTAGCACCAGCATCTGTGGAGAGGACGTAAACACTTATTGTGAATGTTGATTAGTGGGATGGTTTGTGCCACATTATCAGATTTGTGCACATGAAAGATATGAGAAAGAGAGAACTTTAGATTTTATGCATTCAGAAATAAATAAATAAATATGTACTGTTACTTGAAAATTGGTGTGATATTGCTCAATGGTAAGATCATAAATGTTTACCAAAGGAATGCCAAATTAACATCATTATTTTGTTTCAAACAATGCCTTTTGGATTTTCTAAAAAGCTTAAAATGTAAGTATCCATTCATGATACTGTAGCTTCGTACACCCATTAATGCATTCATCTATCCATACAATTACATATATATTTACATGTAAATTATGTAAGTATACATACACAGGTACATACACAGCTTAATACATAGTGTATTCAGACCCCTTGACCTTTTCCACATTTTGTTACATTACAGCCTTATTCTAAAATTGACTAAATCGTTTTTCCCCCTAATCAATCTACACACAATACCCCATGATGACAAAGCAAAACCAGGTTAAGACTTTTTTTGCCAATGTAATAAAAATAAATATCACATTTACATAAGTATTCAGACCCTTTACTCTGTACTTTCTTAAAGCACATTTGGCAATGATTACAACCTTCTTTGGTATGACGCTACAAGCTTGGCACACCTGTGTTAGGGGAGTTTCTCTCATTCTTCTCTGCAGATCAACTCAAGCTCTGTCAGGTTGGATGGGGAGCGTCGCGGCACAACTATTTTCAGGTCTCTCCAGAGATGTTAGATCAGGTTCATGTCCGGGCTCTGGCTGGGCCACTCAAGGACATTCAGAGACTTGTCCCGAAGCCACTCCTGCGTTGTCTTGGCTGTGTGCTTAGGGTCGCTGTACTGTTGGAAGGTGAACCTTCACCCCAATCTGAGGTTCTGAGCGCTCTGGAGCAGGTTTTCATCAAGGATCTCTCTGTACTTTTGCTCCGTTCATCTTTGCCTAAATCCTGACTAGTTTCCCAGTCCTTGCCCCTGAAAAACATCCCCACAGCATGATGCTGCCACCACCTTGCTTCACCATAGGGATGGTGCCAGGTTTCCTGCAGACGTGATGCTTGACATTCAGGCCAAAGAGTTCAATCTCGGTTTCATCAGACCAGAAAACCTTGTTTCTGAGAGTCTTTGGGTGACTTTTGGCAAACTCCAAGCAGGCTGTCATGTGCCTTTTACTGAAAAGTGGCTTCCGCCTGTTAACTCTACCATAAGGGCCTGATTGGTGGGGTGCTGCAGAGATGGTTATCCTTCTGGAAGGTTCTCCCATCTCCACAGAGGAACTCTAGAGCCCTGTCAGAGTGACCATCGGGTTCTTGGTCACCTCCCTGACCAAGGTCCTTCTCTCCTGAATGTTCAGTTTGGCCGGGCGACCAGCTCTAATAAGGGTCTTGGCGGTTCCTAACTTCTTCCATGTAAGAATGGAGGCCACTGTGTTCTTGGGGAACTTCAATGCTGCAGACATTTTTTGGTACCCTTCCCCAGATCTGTGCCTCAACACAATCCTGTCTCGGAGCTCTATGGACAATTCCTTTGACCTCATGGCTTGGTTTTTGCTCTGACATGCACTGTCAACTGTGGGACCTTATATACAGTTGAAGTCGGAAGTTTACATACACTTAGGTTGGAGTCATTAAAACTCATTTTTCAAGCACTCCACAAATTTCTTGTTAACAAACTATGGTTTTGGCAAGTTTGTTAGGACATCTTATAATTCACTGTATCACAATTCCAGTGGGTCAGAATTTGGAAAATGATGGAAAATTTCCGAAAATGATATCATGGCTTTAGAAACTTCTTATAGACTAATTGACATCATTTGAGTCAATTGGAGGTGTACCTGTGGATGTAATTCAAGGCCTACCTTCAATCTCAGTGCCTTTTTGCTTGACATCATGGGAAAATCAAAAGAAATCAGCCAAGACCTCAGAAAAAAAATTGTAGACCTCCACAAGTCTGGTTTCATCCTCGGGAGCAATTTCCAAACGCCTGAAAGTACCACGTTCATCTGTACAAACAATAGTACGCAGGTATAAACACCATGGGACCATGCAGCCGTCATACCGCTCAGGAAGGAGATGCGTTCTGTCTCCTAGAGATGAACCTACTTTGGTGTGAAAAGTGCAAATCAATCCCAGAACAACAGCAAAGGACCTTGTGAAGATGCTGGAGGAAACAGGTACAAAAGTATCTATATCCACAGTAAAGCGAGTCCTGTATCGACATAACCTGAAAGGCCGCTCAGCAAGGAAGAAGCCACTGGTCCAAAACCACCATAAAAAAGCCAGACTACGGTTTGGGGACAAAGATCGTACATTTTGGAGAAATGTCATCTGGTCTGATGAAACAAAAATACAACTGTTTGACCATAATGACCATCGTTATGTTTGGAGGAAATAGGGGGAGGCTTGTAAGGCGAAGATGTGCAGCATCATGTTGTGGGGGTGCTTTGCTGCAGGAGGGACTGGTGTACTTCACAAAATAGATGGCATCATGAGGGAGGGAAAATGATGACCCACTGGGAATGTGATGAAAGAAATATAAGCTAAAATAAATCACTCTACTAATATTCTGACAATTCACATTCTTAAAATAAAGTGGTAATCCTAACTGACCTAAGACAGGGATTTTTTACTAGGATTAAATGTCAGGAATTGTGAAAAACTGATTTTAAATGTATTTGGTAAACTTCTGACTTCAATTGTAGATACGTGTGTATCTTTCCAAATCATGTCCAATCAAATGAATTTACCACAGGTGGACTTCAATCAAGTTGTAGAAACATCTCAAGGATGATCAATGGAAACAGGAGGCACCTGAGCTCAATTTCGAGTCTCATATTAAAGGGTCTGAATACTTACATATACACTGCTCAAAAAAATAAAGGGAACACTTAAACAACACAATGTAACTCCAAGTCAATCACACTTCTGTGAAATCAAACTGTCCACTTAGGAAGCAACACTGATTGACAATAACTTCCTGCTGATGTTTTGGTCACTTTTGAATGCTGGCGGTGCTTTCCACTCTAGTGGTGCATGAGACGGAGTCTACAACCCACACAAGTGGCTCAGGTAGTGCAGCTCATCCAGGATGGCACATCAATGCGAGCTGTGGCAAGAAGGTTTGCTGTGTCTGTCAGCGTAGTGTCCAGAGCATGGAGGCGCTACCAGGAGACAGGCCAGTACATCAGGAGACGTGGAGGAGGCCGTAGAAGGGCAACAACCCAGCAGCAGGACCGCTACCTCCGCCTTTGTGCAAGGAGGAGCACTGCCAGAGCCCTGCAAAATGATCCCAGCAGGCCACAAATGTGCATGTGTCAGCATATGGTCTCACAAGGGGTCGGAGGGTCTCATCTCGGTACCTAATGGCAGTCAGGCTCTCTGGCGAGCACATGGAGGGCTGTGCGGCCCCACAAAGAAATGCCACCCCACACCATGACTGACCCACCGCCAAACCGGTTC